>NC_141695.1:716736748-716806748 GCF_964263255.1 Lissotriton vulgaris
CGCAGCACGCAATGCAGTGCCACCATTAACAATTCTATGAATTCCTAAGACCCCTAGTTCGCATCCCCGCCACCCCACATATACTTGAGCCCCCACTCCACCTCATGGAAGAGCACACCTTTCACTCCTAGTTCCCTTTGCCCACAATCCCTCCAAACGCTTTCATATTTTCCTTCCCTACGCCTGCGGCCTCCCGTGGGCCCGCCTTCCTCAGACATTGCACCTAACTTCCTCGTGCTCGTCCTCAACACCTTCCCGTCCCACCTACTGTTGTCTCCTAGACACCATGCCCCCTGCCCTGTTCTGACGTTACAGTACTACTACCAGAGTAAATTAGTACTAAACATACCTGTGGGGAACAGACTGACAAGGGCTCACTTGAGACAGCGGGAGGCGAGGGACGAGAGGCAAGGGCACATTCACACGGGCTGCAACAGCATTCACGGCCTTTTGTTTACTCATTTTTAACCTGCCTCGTGTTACGCATACTAATTACTACGAGTCAGGTTGAGTAGGCAGGCTGACTTGACGCAATCTTACTCTCGTAGTGAGCTGCCTGCTGTGGCGGTGATAGTGGGCGTGGCAGTAATGAAAAAAAATGTGCGCGCGTTCTGGCAAAAACTGCCTCTATCCTACCAAAATCTAGTGACGCTACCATTGTTATATCAATAGATGCACGTTACATTAATGCACGACATATTGCATTACTAATGCTATAGGTGTCACATTTCCAAAAGTTAAAAATATTCGCATTTTACATAAACTATTAAGTTAGATATTTTCAAAACTACCACATAAATAAACAAATTGCTATTTACAATACTAATAACTCTAACTTTTCGAATGCGAGATCTATTGCATTGCAAATGCTTGTTATCTTTGTGTATTGTTTTGAAGTTCACATCGCTAAAATTGCTTAAGCTGAGGACCCTGACTTCCATTAGGGGCTTCAATTGGGTTCACAGAAGTCGGACGGTTAAAAGACGCTAGTGTAAATCGCAACTCTTTGCTAAAGCACTACATACACAAACTGTAAACATACCGTTCACATTTACCCACAACCCAGATCCTACTGGCGCAGTATGAGAACTCCTACACTCACCAGTCAAGGGTAAATTATGTCTGGAAGAAAAAAGAGCTTCACTAAAATGAATTGTACCCATCACGTCGAATTTCAATTCCATTAAGACACTGAGGCAATGATTATGTTGTCTTTCTTCACTGTTTCAGTTTTACACAGCAGCCAATCAAGTTTAACATCAAAAATGGAATGACATTTCCCAATAACTGTTCATGACCTCAAATTCAAACATCTTGTCGGGCCATGCCGACGACGATATAATCCTAGGACGCCCTTTAACATAGTCTTTGCCAACGATGGCTAACAGTCTTGAAACTTGAAATACCCAGCACAGAGTGAACTGGATTGATCCAACTGGTCACCTGAGCGTAGAACCAGATCATGGACCTTGAGAGGACCTTAGAAGCATAATAGGAAACTGGTATTATCCTGCTATCGGTTTAGTCTGTTGTCTGATCAGAACCTGGAAAAAATAGAAGAACGTGTAATATCCAAGAATATTGGATCAACATTCAATAAAAAACAATACCTGTAAGTATTAAAATACTTTGTTATAAGGTAATAACAGCAACCTGTAAAATGGAGCGGAGTAGGGTAAGGGGGTAGGGTGAAGGAGTAGGAGGGAGATACAACGGAGAGACAAGTAAAGTCTGCCCAAAGTCCGGCTGGGGAGGTGACTTACTTCCAAAACTCGTGAACCTGAATGCATTATTCATAAGCAAACTGCAACCAGCTCTGTTCCGACTAAATCCAACAAACTGTTTAGCTGCATATTCAACCAACCAAAAAAGGGCTTCGGAGAATATGAATTACACATTACTACACTAGGACAACCAGGAAACACTCAAAGAGAGCATCTTTCAAATGCTTGATTTTTTTGTGTTTTGGACACCAGATCAGCTATTTTTTTGGTGAAGGGTGAACATGATCACTTATTGGAATGTGTGCACTACTGGCGTACAGCGGCGGATTGTGCAGGCAGTAAAATGATTCTTTTGTACTTTGGTATTTACTTATTACTGCCATTGAGCACTCTTTTTCAGTGCCACCTTATTTATTGGGTGTGCTATGGTGTCTTCGTTACCACAGGGGAGTTGATTCAGAACTTTATGCACTATGTGCATGCTTGGTCTGGCTGATGTGCAATAAAAAGTTTGAGCATGCTTTGTGCAAAATTAAGCTGTAAATCAATCGAGCAGCAAAGCATCCTTGTTCCCTTAAGTCAAATGAAAGCTGGCATATAGAAGGTGTTGCTTAATCCAACACCCCCTGCTGCTCTTGGGTGAGGCAATTCTCTGCACCTTCCCGGAGAGGAATTCTGCTTATTAATTACAACATAAGGTCTGCACACAGAATTATGCACTTAAGATGTACATTTTATGAATTACTTTTATCTATCTTTCAGTTTCTTTTATTGGTCTGAATAATGGTGTTAAAATGTTAGTTTGGTTTACTAGAACACATTTGGTTTCATAAACTGGGTCTTCATCAAGGCTGTCAATGCTAAACAAATCAAAGCGCTATACTGTATACAGCATATGTGTACACTTCAAGTTTTCTTATGTGCAAAGAAAAGTCTGACAGTACAGATTAATAGTTGTCTGTTAATATGGAACACCAATGGAATATAAAACCAATGGAATTACCGAAGAAGTATTAATAAACAACAAACCACTACAGATGACCTCTTAAACCAAAAAAAGGGAGGATAGACAATTTGTTTTAGAGAAAGTCTTAAAATATAAGGTACCTATAACAAGCTAAGCAAGCAATCCATGCACGACTGCCTAACTAAAAGAATGCCAAAGTAGTGACTGTGTGGCTACGTACTATAACTAGGATTAAACACCCATTTGGCAAAACAAGTCTCTAACCTGCTCATTGTGTCAAATGAGGTAGAATATTCAATTCGTATAGAATAGGTAGCTACTTCAAAGCAACAGTTGTCTTTGGCCATGACTAAGAAGTTGGTAACCTCCGTTATCAAACTAGTGGAACTACAGGTTTCTAGTATTCTAGAAAAATGTAAGAATGGGTTAGGCTGGCAAAAATAGTATGTCGATCGAGGGATCAGACCACGTAAAGCGAATTAATGTTCTCGAGCCAGTTCTTACACAAGGGTGAGTACTGAAATTAATCTTAAGTGTTCTTTTACTCTCCTCTGCAACACCAATCGACCTAAGAGCAAAAAAAGATTATCTGTTGTAATAACTCATCTTAAAGGAATGAAAGAAGTGATGCATATGCACCTGTTTGGGCTTGGAAAATATCTTCTGCCAGAATTCGGAAAGATGGAGACCTGTTAATGTCGTAGACCTTGGAGTGTAGTTCAGTCTGCAGAATATTTCACCACAGCATGCCTTGTAGAAGCATATTAACGGGTCATACCAGAGTGTATTGCAACGTAAACCTAAATAAAAATATTTAGTAAGATCAAAAAACCTGCTCAAGCAAGTGGGGCTACAAAGTGATCTGATGTGCAGGTGAAGTTTTTGCCCGATAGAAGCCCGTAAAAGAGTTA
This sequence comes from Lissotriton vulgaris, assembly GCF_964263255.1. Lineage (NCBI taxonomy): Eukaryota > Metazoa > Chordata > Amphibia > Caudata > Salamandridae > Lissotriton > Lissotriton vulgaris. Next base: position 716,740,351 of record NC_141695.1, read on the forward strand.
AGATGACCATTTGTGCCAAGCTGCTGGTGGGAAATAACATGACTGTGCCATATTAACAAATTACTTATTACTTTTAGTGTGTTTCCTACAGTTCTGCTCTTTTTTAGATGTTGCCTAGACCGCGCATGCACTTCCTGCAAGATTTTTGTTTACATACAGTGGGCTTACAGACCACCCATAGCTTACCATTTGTTACCTTCAGCATCGCTCTAATTTGCGCCTCTCCCGTTTGTCACGACACAGGGGCGTTTTGTCCTCTTCTTGTGTTTGGCCCTCCTCCTGGAGCGTGGACCAAGTACTTGTCCTTCCACTGCTCCCGTTTTTGGAGGTACTTTATTTTTTTGTGTTCCAACACCCAGTATGAGTTCTTGTGTTTTCAGTCAACCTCCCATATCCCCTTCCATATATTTTCTGTTGCCTCACACCCCCTTCCATGTTGCTTCTTTTCCCTTCCAACCCCCGACACTTCCATGTTTCTTTTCTTGTCTACCTCCTGCCCTGCACTCTACCCCACTGCACTCTATGCCACACTGCTGTATGCCACACTGCTGTATGCCACTCTACTCTGCACCACGTAACGTTTGACCGCTCTACTCTACACCACTGTACTTTTGGCCACTGTACTCTGCGCCACTGTACTCTATTCTGCACCACTCTACTTCACTCCAAGTCAGTCCACTCTGCGCCACTCCATGCCACCCCACACAGTGCAACTCTACCCCACACCACGCAATATGCTCCACGCTACTCAACTATACTCTTCGGCGCCACTCCGTTCCGCTGCGCGCCACTCCGTTCCGCTGCGCGCCTCTCCGTTCCGCGCCACTGCACTCGGAGCTGCCCTGCTCAGCTGCCCCCTCCGGGCCTCACTCTGTGTCACGCCCCTTCAGGCCACTCTATGCCATTCTATAACATAGCTAAAAGACATTGGCAAAGCCAATAGCTCTTGTGTAGGAAGTTCCTATTGGCTTTGTCAATGCGTCTGTTTTTGCTCTTATCTGTATTTCTTAGACAAACTAAAGTAAGTCCGAGATCCTGCCCATTATAGTTCTCATAGCTGAGGACATTGTCATGTTTTATTAATATGAGCATTGCATTGTTTGACTAACTGTAGTTCTACTTCACATTGGGGACAAATGCCTGATCTCCTTATTTTTAGGTCTCGTAGAGGTGTGGGCGGAGCAGCGAAGCTGCAGCCATGCCTCTGCGAGAGATTGTGCTAGAAAGGGTACTGTAAGCTCCGCCCCTCCTTTTCATTGGGTAGCGTCAGCGTTTATGGTAAACGCTGGCTTCCAAATGGAAAAGAGGGGTTTTAGATGCTACCCTGTTCCCTTTTCGCACTGCCCCTCGGACAAGGTAACCTGCTTTCTGGCTGGCGTAAAGACTATTCTTATCTGTTTGTTTAGTTAACAAGCAGATAAGAACATTCTTCACGTCTTCTGTGAAGCAGACACGGAGCACAGAGGTGCACGGGGTCACTGGGAGAGCAGGGGGATCCCGGCGGACTCTTGTGATTTGCGTGGGCAGCCTCTCCTCCCTTAAGCCCCCTTGGAGCACACGTCCACTCAGAGAGCCTCTCCTCGGTCCCACCCCCTCCCTGCTCGGAGCACACAAGCTGCTGGCCCTTGCAGGAGAAAGGAACGGTGCCACCGGCCTCATTAACTAGTCTGGAGGTGTCCTTCCCGCCAGCACTGCTCTGGTGAAATTGCGTGGCTCGCGGTGCGACGCGGGTGTCCGCGCTAGACTGGGAACAAACTGCACTGGAAACAACTGCTGAGCCCGCGCGAGTGCGTGCACAGTGCGTGAGCACCAGCAGTCCGCAGACAGAGGCAGGCTTGTTTTATTTCCCTCTTTCCCTTTCTAAAATGTTTGCATGTATGTGTGCCCTGTGTGAAATTCCGTCTTGTGTGAGAGTCTCCTAGGTCTGGAATGTTCGAGTTGTATGGTTTAAGTGACCCTAATATTCACCGCGAAAACAACTGAAAGCAGAGCAGTCCATGGGGTGCACTTGAAGTGGATGCCAACAAAATATTTTTGCCACCACCTATGAGATGGCTTCATCCAGCAAGGTGGGAACTTAGTAATCCATATCAGTAAACCCCTCCCGATTTGGTTAATTAGGGTGAGGTGAAACAATGTGCAAGGCGAACCGTGACAGTCCAGCTCTAAGGGTGGAGACGCTGTATTCAGCTGCAGAGAGCAGTCTGTTCCTTGGTCGCGCTTGTCCTGTTACCTGGGAGAGCCCTCTGTATATTGTAGCCCAGGGATACCATAACCACCAGGACCTCATTTATAGGTGTGCATGTAAAGAATGTATAGCGTGTGAACCAAGCTACAAAACACCGACACGCAGTACAAAAGCGGTGTTGTTGGTTAGATTAGGTGACAGTGACTGTAACTATTGGGGCGAGGGTACAGCAGGTGAATGGGATTATGGATGGGGCGTGTTGGTGGGGGTGGCCTACGCGGAGGATGGGTGGCTGTCTTATAACAGGATCTAATGAAGTCCGAGAGCAGTTACATGGGTTTACCCCTGAACATTTAAAGTTTTTGTGTCTGTCGAATGAGAGTCTTTGCTCCCAAGCCCAGAGCGGCAGCACTTCGTGGGGGTCCGACGAGGAGTGCGTCAGAGAATATTCGTCCAACCACAGACATGGGCGTGGAGCAGGTCACTGGAGGACAGAGGGCACAAGGGCAAGCCGGCCAGAAAGATGGGTAGAGAAGGCTAAGGAGAGCAAGGTACAATCTGGGCTAGTGATATGATATAATAACATACGGGGGAGGGCGGGGCATTGGAAAGAGCTGGAGACAGAAACTGATGTACCAAGGTGATAACAAGTTCAACCAGAACAGCTGGGTATAAAAGACTTGTGCCACAGAGGCACACAAAGCCAGATAGCAGGGCCACTAATTATGCGGCAGGGGAGGGCCAAATTATGAGTCATATTTTCTGATAGTTTTTTGTCATGTTTACACTTTTTAACACTGTTTGGCAAAGGTTGCATCTCATTAGTACCAGTTTAACACCCACACATAGCAACTAGCAACAGAAATGTCAACCTTTGTAAAGGGCCTTCAACTGCACTTGGCACCACATTTCGCTGCGTTTTAGTAACTTTTTGAGCTACATATTATATCTTTTTTTTTTTTTTTTGATCGTCGAATGGATTATGTGGTAAATGCGGCAGAATCCTAATTATGGTAAAAACTCATCAGCCACACAATCGCGTAATTCCAGTGGCCTTGCCAGAGAGTTGCAAACCAGACACTGGTTGCACACTGATAACCGTACAATGGAAAGGCAATGCTACCCATGGTGCAGAGGCACCGGAGCCCTGTGTTGTATTGAACCCGCGGCACTGCAGTTATTACTGCATTTTACTAACAAGCGAGAGTCTACGAGGGGCCTTAGGGATTCAGTCATCTCGCTACGTCACTGGGCAATAGTAGGACTGGGCTAGGGAGAAAAGGAACACGACAATTCCTTAAAAAAAGATCCCCACAGCGCCCTAACAAGGGTGCTACCCTTTAATGAGTAAGGGAAATTCATCATATCCAGAACTGCAACTAGCGTACAATTACACCGAAATAGGCACGCCAACCAGGCCCCTGAAAACACCATACAGGTAAACTATACAATCACCAACAAGCTGACCAGACCCAACAAGCAGATGTCAGTCAACAGCAGCATTAGTGCCAAACTGCGCATGTATCAAAGTTATTCACTGTGACACAAACATCCCAGTTAGAAAACAGTACAGGAAGGAATAACCCTAACAGAAATCTGTACTTTAACCGGCATCTCAATAAACCATTAAGCGTAATGCACCGTGCTTCTGCTATTATATGGGGCGTGTTCAGTGGGCAATCTACCATTAGTATGACACTACAGAATTTTTCGAAACTCGGGGGCAGAATCCTTCAGAACGGTTCGGATATTTCCATCACAGGCTACAGACTCCGATTTGTGGAAATGTGTGGTTAGGATCTGTTCGTTTATAACCCAAGAGGGCGTTAATGTAGTGATACTTTTTACAACTGGTAATGGTCCAGTTTTTATACCATATATCATATTGCTCTCGCTCTCATGTCGGAACACTCTTAACTCCGGTAAGCGTCAAAGGTGGCAAAGCACTGCTTCTTTACATAATTCTCTCACATAATGCCCTGTTGTTTCATATAACCTATTAATGTCACAAGTGGTTCGCTCACGTATCCGTTCTTGCCTTGCTAACGACAACCAATGGCTGGCTGTGTAAACAAAGCATGAGATGACGAGCCTGCAGGTTGCTCAGCAAAGAAGCATTAGTAAAGCCAATAGGTATGGCTATTTCATGAGTGAAAGTTTTTTTTTATTGATTGGCTAGTGCGTGTGTGATTGTTGGCCAGGGTAATGAATGGAAGCCCAAAAAGCAGTCATTTACGGAGTGTGATGATGTAAGGAGTGTGTGCATGCATGGATGGATCAAGGGGTGAGTGGGTGGATGGGCGCATACAGACAGGGTGCTTCAGATCTCGGACAGCGACAGTACTAACGTTAAGAGTAGCCAGTGCTACCATTACACCAGGGTGGGTACCATTGTGCCGCGAATGCCTGTAATATACAACAAATTACCACCATTATGCCACTGCAACAAACGTTTCACCAGGGCAAGGCACTACTGTGCCTGGAATAAGTCAGGAATTACAACTATTATACCAAGCATTAAGCATTGCACACCGTTGATTTGTGAAACAATCTCTGCTTGCGGAAAGTTAAATAGCAAAGTTGAAACACAAGTGTGAAAGCCAGAGGGAGAACAATCTTTAGTCTGATTACATGATTTAGACCCATAATAGATTAGAACTAGGTCTTCCTTTTGGTTTCAGAACTGGGTGGGAAAGCAATCTGTATTACTTTTGGGGGATGTGATTGAATTCGTAAGATTTGCTACAAGGAATAGAGTTTTATTGAGGTGATGGTGTGACTTTAAATGTAAGCTCTTATTAGAAATCTGCACTTTGTGAAGAACACACATGTAATAAACCAGTGGGCTGAGTAGCAATCACTTCCAAGTGTTCCTATCTAGATACCTGCAATGCTGCCGCTAGGTTATAGAACTGCTGTCCTTGGAAGCACATATTGGTACGGGCGAACTTACCACTGTGTATTCCTAGGCTTTGCCATAACTCTGTCACTCAAAACTCCTCAATGATCTGGGATAGGTTTCCACTCTACTATCCACCTCATGTGTTGACACTGCAGCCCTACCTCATTGCTGCCCTCCCCATTCTTAGAGCTCATGCTGCGGTCTCTGCACCGGGAAAAAACATTACTTCTCTCAAACTGTCCGCACAGAGGCCAACCAGCATTCCAGGGCTTTAATCAAAAATCACAATTTTCCTGCTGACATTGAAAATCATACCTCATGGAGACCCGGTGTTCATGCCCCATAAAGGCTGTAGTAATAGAGCCACGCTCATGTAACAGTGACAATTCTTAACCACTTACTCCTCTTCATCCATTAGTTCTACAGTACACGACAGGCAAACTTCAAGGTGACTGCAGATGCTCTGAGTAGATCTTTTGTGGTCTGTGTACCAGAGGTAAAGGGTCTTTCGCGCGCTTTCAGTTTCCCTCCCACCGTCGGCTCCACAGAGCCAGCTTGTTGATATTGATGACATGAGCTGCTTAATTATTAAAACTAACAAACGTAGGAGTAATAGTATGAGAACTAGGAGCGGAAGTAGAAGTAATGGTATTGTTAGTATACGTTTCGGTCTGCTTTCTTGCTTTTGATAATTAGACTCCCATTTTTTTTATAGAACAATCCCTAAGACGGCAAGGATGTGGTTTGGAATAATATTGTAAATTCAAAACTATTTTTAATGTACAAATATCTGTGTATAGAATTTTCTTATATAAGACTGTTGTGAACAAAAGTGAAGTGAAAAATTTGCTCAGGCAAAAATGTGACACGTGACTTGAAGTTGTACTACTTGTATCAAAATGACATTATCAAGGTTACAGCCAATAAACAGTACAATAACTTAATAGGAATTGGGTCTGCATGTGATTGTCGACGGCGTTTCGATCCATTAAAATGGTACGATCATCATCAGGACAAGTTTAAGATAGGCCTGAGAAACTGCGACAATCTCGGTAAGAACATTCTACCTGTATCCTTAGAGCAGTCCAGTGCACGTCCGAGTAATCTGTTGGATGGGTCGTGGCCTGCTAGATGCCTGACTTTGCTCAGGGTATCGTTCTGGTACGGACCACACCACTGCACGTGATTATCCTTTGACTGACAAATCCTGAAGGTCTACAGCGCATAGAATGCAAGATTTTGCACTGACCAGCCTGCTTTTGTGCTTCACACAGCTTCATGATATGTGGAAACCACCGAACCTTGGAGAGAATTGTGCATGGGAACTTACGGGTGATGTTTCCTTGACTCTGCACTCTATTTTTAAGATGTGCTGAGCAACCTGGGGGTTTACTGAATCAGACTTTGCACCCACGGAGTTGCACCTAAAAAAGTTTTTAAAAATCTCATGCAGCAAGCAATAACAAAATAAACAGATCTTGCTTTTTAGGTCTCTAACTAGCGTTGCACTGAGCAGCAGTGCTCGCGCAGCCGAGAATTAATGTCTCTTAGTAGGGGGCTTGAACCCGCCCCTCTTCTCCATTGGCTGGCTTCCTAAATGGAGGCCAGCCATTGGAGGAGAGGGGCCTCACTCAGTTCAAGCCCAGTCTTTTCCAGATTCAGGGCCGTGTTTTTTCTCCTTTCTTTTCGTTCTCTCCTCTTCCCATTGGCTGGAATTTTACCTTCCAGCCAATGGGAAGAGGAGAGAACGAAAACCACGCCCCTGAATCTGAAAAAGACTATGCTTTCTCCTAGCCATTTCTGAATGACCTCGGAGAATCAAGGTGGTGTGGAGCGCTCTTCTCTTGCCTTCCGATCTCCGGAAGTCAAGAGAGGAGCGCTCCACACCACCATGTTTCTCCAAGGTCATTCAGAAATGGCTTGGAGAAATGCCCGTCATTTTCGGGGGGGGGGGGGGGGGGGGATGTGGGGGTGAGTGCTTGTTGAAAACCTTCGGATCCCATCGTCCTTCACTCCATTTACTGCGCGTGGGTGGGCGGAGTCTAAGAGCCGCACATGCCTGCTGTAGTCTAATCCTGGTCTCTACTGTAAACATGTTGGGGCTTCCGTTGCTGTGCAGGGCCCCGAAGCACACACATCCCGGGCTGCGAACCGATCATACGCACCGCGGAGTGTACGGCTACAAGCCCCGCAAGGTGGAAAGCGACGTACAAGGAGCCATCCCCAACATCTCTTACCACAGAAGGCAAGGTACGTGTAGCGGAGGCTTGTGAGACTCCTACCACAAACCATTGGGGAGAAACGCCCGTCATTTTTGAGGGGGCGAGTGCTTGATGGAAACCTTCGGATCCCACTGTCCTTCACTCCATTCACTACCCCTCCCGCCGTTGTCAGCGCTCGTCGCTTGTGTCCAGACTGAGCTTTAAACCTTCTCGGTCACTGGGCTTTGTAAACAGCGACAGGGTGGCCCCGGAGGAGACGAGCAGCCGATACCAGCTGAACAGAGATCCCCGTCCACAGCTCACACGGGGCGCGCTCTCCTCTCCCCCCTGCCCGGCCAGGCTCAGAGCACAGCCTGCGGCAGAGCGCACCTCTGCCCGCGGGGCACTGGTCTCTCCCCCCTATCACTGATTCTAGTCAGTGCCCCCCGCTCACTATGCTGTCCTACCTGAAGTCTCCTGCCCAGCCTGCCCTGGGACATCTGGGGCTGCAGCCCCCTGGACTCCTTTCTGCAAGGTGAGGCGCGAGCCCTGCTGTTCTCTAGGGTATTTTATTATTATTATTTATTTTTCTATGCGTTTTTATATTCGCGGACTTTACCCGAAGGTGTCTGAGTGCTTCACAACAGGAACAGTAGTGAAACATGAGGAAAAATTACAGTGAGCATGTTACAAAAGCATACGTTACATAATGCAATAGTGACAATTTATCAAGAGCTAACAGAATACAAGAGGTAGCAAACGATATGTTGCAAGAGGAAAAAGTGACATGTGTATGTTAATCTGTGCGCAGACACGGCTGTGCTTTGAGGTTAACTGAGGAGGTAGCCTACCTCGGGTAGGACCTTTTTAATCGTTGAACATATAACACAACCTGGCCACTCCTTGGGGCAGAGGTAGAGCTGTCACAGTCCAATGCCGCGAATCGGGCCGGCAGCCAATAGCACTGACTGACACTGAGCTGTTTTGGCCTACAAATCCCAGCATGCTCGATTGTTCTGTTTGCAGCAAAACATGGATTGGATGTAATTCTTTCGCTTCACAAGCAGTCAGTGGGCAGCTTAGTCCTGGCTGATCTCAGTGGCATAGAACAATCTCCACACCACAAACACCACCTTGCAGGACGCAATGAGGACCCATCAGTCTCCCGTGTCTCACAGATATTCATTGCATGGCCATGGGCTGAATGACTGGAAGGGCCTGAAGGGCTGGCGGTTCCTCTGTGCTGCAGGGACACGCGTTATTCCCCTGACTGTCCTCCAGATTGTACAGTCCTGCGAGGATAATGTGCATTGTGTCCAGGAGCAGAAGGCATGTCTGCCTCTGGGGCACGGATTATCCAGAGTCTGACATGACTCCCGTCTGAGGTGCAGCGCGCTCATACACTAAGGCGTGCTGTGTGGACACAGTGGCAGTCAGTGGCCCCATGCTAGAAGGGTGACCCTCAGTCAGTTACTGTATTTCAGCCTACAGCACTAAGCATACTGCTGATTGTAGGCCCAGGCCTGATGCACCGGTCTTTAATATATCTCCATTCAGTCCAAGAATGAACTACAGGATAGTAACAAGAGATGTATGTGTCATTACCAAAATATTCCCCACATAGATTACACTCATAACCCACACCCTTTCAACTAAACCCGATAATTTATTATACACTCGTGTTCAATTCCACACAACTACCCACGTTTTCACGTCTCCTGTAATATAAGGAACAAAGTACCCCCTGCCGCACTTTATAAGAATATTGCAAGTCACAGAGGAGTTCCATAGCCTTATAGAGGAACGATGCTGTGGCTGTGTGTGTGACTGTGACTGTGACTGTGTGTGTGTGTGTGTGTGTGTGTGGCTGTGTGTGTGCGAATGCAATAGGTCTCGCATTTGCGAGAGATTAAGCTATTGGCATTGTAAATGACAATGCCATTTATTTATGTGTTTTCAAAACCAGCACATAAATAAAGATTGTCATTTACAATGCCAATAGCTCTAACTTTTGCAAAGTCTAGACCGTTGTATTGTAAATGCTTGTTATAATTAGTGGACATTCTTCGACTGACCAGTGTGTGCGTGTGCTTGAGAGTACGGGCTTGCATCTGTGTTTGTCTGTATAGGTCATGGGGATTGGGGAGGGGGGCAGGTTAGCGTGATGGCTTCTAAAGCACATATTCGGAGGGAACCCTTCGGGTTTCTTCTGATGAGTCATGAAAAATCCCGACAGAAGCAGAGCAGAAGGAAACTGCTATAGTACTGATGAAGCTGTCTCCGTACATGAGAATTAGCTGTTTCTATACATATGGCTGGAGATGACCTGTCAGAAACAGATCTTTATGTTGCTCCTCCAGGCACAGGCGTTAGAGAGTCTTAGTGCATCAGCAGCATTGGCAAGATCAATTGTTTTGGCTATTCTATAGCGGAAAGATAAAACTGACTTTGACACGGCACAGACACGCCACTGGCATCATTAATGCGGGTATGGTACAGCGCAGGCAGCAGCAGTGCAAACAAGCATTTGCAATGCAATAGGTCTCGCATTTGCGAGAGTTTGAGCTATTGGCATTGTCATTTACAATGCCTTTTATTTGTGTTGGTTTTCAAAACTGATAAATAGGCATTGTCATTTACAATGCCAATAGCTTAAACTGTAGCAAATGCGAGACCTATTGCATTACACATACTTTTTTCCTATTTCTCCACGTTATAAGGAACTTGTATGTCCTTAAGGTTCCTAATAGTAGCTACCCGCTTCTGCAACACTTTTGCTTTGAAAGGACTGCCTTTACAGTACATATTGAACATTTACTCAACGCACTTAGAAGAATGTAGCCGCATTTGATTCGTTGATAGTTTAATGATAGTAGTTTGTATCGACACATTGGTGTCCTTGTAGATTTGGCACTCTTGCACCACTTTTTTTCATGTTACACTTTCAAACTTTACTTACTTTAAATATTGTTTCTACTGCTTACACCTTGCTGTTTTGGTTTACTTGAACTTGAAAGTTGTTTACAGTGGTCTCTTGTGCGAGAACATATTTTCAGGTATTGTCCTTGGTTTGAAAGCAGCCAAATACCAAGAAGACAAAGATTCTTTACAGCCCCAATTTCAAAACTGGCCTAATGCTCCCATTCCTTTCTCGTTTTCCAAATTTTAGCCCTATCCTGTAGACTTTCTGCTCCTCCATGCCCAACATGGGTTGAATGGGTAGCTTTCGGGAAAGCATCCAATTTATCCATCCCAGTGGTGACCGAGATATTGTCTATAACATGGGACAAGTGAAAGAGAGGCAGCTCTTTACCCCATTCATTATTTGTTTCAAAATATTCTCCCTGTTGTCTAGGGTTTTTTGGAATCCCAATTTCTAAAGCCCGCTCTCATTGCTCCACCAAGCTCTCATCCACTACTAAGGCGTAGCAGGTGGAGCCCTCTAATATAGTTCAAGCCCTGTACTGATAACCTGATTACATTTTGGAGAAGGGAGAAAAAGCTATGGGTCATGAGTGCTCTGAATAAAAAACTAACGAAATTAAGTTTTACTTGTTCTGCTTACTGCAGCAGTAGTGTCTTACATACAACTAGTTTTCACCCGAGTCCTCCGATATGGAATGTTACAGTGGATTGTTAATGGCCAGGACAATTAGATCACTTTGGATAGTTTTGAGAAGAAACAAACTGATAAACTGCTTTAGTGGGTGCGGATGGGGGTGTAGGGGGAATATCATCTAGAGTCTTAGCAAGGCAATAAAAAATAAGGTACCAAGAAAAAGAAACCTGATTATTGATTACAGGGATAAGTAGAATAAAAAACGTATCCACATATATTGAATCAAATAGAATACCTAATATTAGGTAAGCAGGGTTATGAGGCTAAAATGGAAGGTGTTGTGATCGGTGGAGATAAGCAGAGTAAACCATTGCTAACTTCCAAAGGTTAGATCCTGATGATATAAACTTGCGAAGAGTGATTCTGTGATCCTCAAAATGAAGACATTTGACCAAAAGGGAACCAACTATGCAAAGCATATAACAGTGGTTAATAAGGAAGTATACCTATCCATTCAATGGTAGATTGGTGAACATTGCAAAAAGTCTCATTGGTAAAAGTGGTCATGCTGTATGTTTTATGCTATCCATATTCTAAAATATATGTAGGGCCACTGGATGTATGCAGCCACTGCATTTTCGGTATAATTATGAATTTACCGCATTTGCTGCATAGTAATCAGCTGTATTGTCAGCAGAGTAACAAAAATATAGCTCAAACTGATCAAAAGCTTCTAAACAGCAACACTTATTACTGTGCAGTGGGAGTTAATTTGCAACGGTTAGCTCGTCACCTTTCATTTGCCAATTGCTTTATTTTGGCATTTACGGATACTGAGGTAACAATATTAGCCTTTGTAAAAATGACAAAATGTAGTAAAACTATCGCAAAATGTGCCTGGAAATGCTGCCTTCTTTTGCCGCGTAATTTGGTAGGCACTGCCGGATAGTTTGGTCCTTCTCTGCCGCATAGTTTCGTCCTTCTCTGCCGCATAGTTTGTGTCCCTGCATGTGGAAAGCACCATCTCAATAATCCATAAACAAAGGTAATGGGCACCTTAGATCTGTTCAAAATAAATATGGAACCTATCCAGTGCCTAGATGCGCGTGAAGTGTATGGAGATTATGTGGAAACCTCCAGCATTTTGTAGTTGGTACTGTGCTTCAAAACATTAGAGGAGAGGGAGAATGAATTCTAAGACCGTGGTTCCCAAACTGTGGGTCGGTTGCGAGACATTTTTGGTGAGTAACGAAAGTCCAATCAATAAATAAAGATGCCTTGAAGTTCTATATTTATCTAGTCACATTTTCTACACTTCAAAGGCAGAGCTCAAAAGTTAGGCTATATCTTTTGACAGATTGCTGCTTATGCTTTTTAAACATTGCTATTGGTGTTAAAGTATTTGCCGATCTTCCTTGTGAAAGGAAAGGCTGTATGTAGAATACCATTTTTTTTGTAACCCCATACTGCAGCGAGCTACATGTGGCTTTAGCCATGTGCAGCGGGAGGTTGGACACAGGGCCTGCAATCAGACCCTGCAGCGAACCCCCCGCATCCAGCCAGGCCGAGGCCATGCATAATTGGTATTGGGGGCGCAGGGCCAGGAGGAGGGTACATGGCCCCTTCCTGGGCCATATTTGGCCCAGGGAATCCTACCCAACAGGGCCCACCCCTTAATGTATGGGGAAGAAGGGCATGCAGACCCCTCCCCAGGATGATTGCAGTCCTAGGGACTGAATGTCACAGGGCCTGGCCATATTGTACATGGGGAGGGGGGTCACGCAGCTCCTTTCCCTGCCTCCCAGGGACCGACCATAAAATAAAGGGGGAGGAGGGGTACGCAGGCCTCCCATGGCCAATATTCGCTCCGTGGACCCCATCCCCCAGGGCCTGAACAATTACCTGGGAGGAGGGAGCTACGCAGCCCTACTCCCCGAATGGATTTCAACCCTGGGGATCCCGCCAATAAAAAGAGGGTGCCCTACAGCCTTCACCATTATTGGGGGGCCATGGGGGTAGCACCAATGTCCGCCTTCAGCGGGAGCCGGCATTGCTCCCACCCACAGGGAGCAGCAAAAAATGTTGCGCCCTGCGGCTGGAGCAATTTTTTCATCAAATATACTAATTTTTTCTGAAAATAGTAAATGAATGAGCTATATTGTTTGGTTGTCTACAGTAAAAATAAAAACAGTAGCAATTAATATAAATGTAGAATTTTATAATTAGTGGTTGAACATGTTGAGTACAAACATCTATTTCATTTTATTTTCCTTTCCTTAGGGAGAATCTGTGAAGTATTTTCTGGACAACTTGGATAAACTTGGAGAGCCAGTAAGTTAGCTTACAATAATATTTGTTTTTAAAGTTCATGCTGAACTGGAAATGCTATTGACCATTCTCTTAAACTTAAAACCAATGCCTTGCCTCTTATCTTTAATCCTATTTGTTTGATGCATTTCTTATCTATTTAACCAGGCCAACATGATTTCCTGTGACAGATTACCTTCCTTCCCCAGTTCTGAAAGTCAGTTGATTAAATTGATTATATGTTTATTGATTTACCTCTTTCCGCAGGCATAAGGCTAAAACCTAGCAATAGGCGCCAGGCACTACCACAAGTGCCACTCCAAACAAGGATCACTGGATGTAACAATAGTGTTAGTGTGGTGGTCATGTCATCTTTCTTTTTTTTCTTAATAAAACATTTAGAGTTCATAGATCCCTCAGTTTCTTCACGCTAAGCTCTTTCTACTAGATCTGCAATGGAAAATAAGACCAAGCATTTGGTGGCACAATACTGGGTGCCATTGTTTCCACTGTAAGCCAACGGGCTAGAAGAGAGCTCATACTTTCCTCCAATGTTGGTCTGAGAAACCAAGTCAGAGGAAATGGCGCTGGTCATCTTTCAGAGTACAGTAATCCTCAAGCACTGAGAAAAGGGTGTATCTTTTACTGGACCTTCACTTCTGGTCCAAACTGTCTGATCAGCTTTTTTTAAAACACTGTGGCACCTTCATTTTAGACCAAAGCAAATTCTTGAGCTGATGTCAACAAGCAGTGCTCTTAGTATTGGCCATTACATCTTTGGTCCATCTGTTGGAAGAGGCATTTGCATGCTTTATAAGAATCCATTGTATATCATTTCATATAATTGAAGATCTTTTCAGGATACAAAGCACAAGGTGCCAACTCCAATAATATTGTTTAAAGAGTGCCATGAGATGTTTGAACTTGAAGCTAAAGAACATTACCTTGATTTATGGTTCATTCTTCTGGGAGGAACTCATCCAGTTCACCATACTTCGATGGTTCTTCCTCCTGTACATACATTGTCCGCGAAGCGGTGGATATCCCAATCTCTCCTCAAATACGGCAAAAAAACTTCGGATTCCTTTTTATCCTTCAAATAGGCTTTCTAAATAGCATAGCAGAAAACCTTTTTAGCCTCTACTGTGGATTGTTTGCTAGGAAACTGTCCTGCAGCAGTATATCCCCTCCTTGAGGGTGCATATTATAGTAGACATCTTAGAGGTGCAGGCCACTACAGCGAGGATAAAACCTAAAGAGTATCCATAAAATAGGATGCCTGCAGGTCAAATTTTTGCTTGTTGAAATATTTCTCCCATGTGATTTTGGAAAAGCTAAAGACTAAAAGATTGCCACCATCGTCCTACCACAGCACACACAAAGGGTATTTAAACATTGGCAATGGAGTGTAGGTGTTCAAGCGTACTTTGTCTCCTTCCCTGGATTCAGCGATTGCTGCTGACCCGTGTAAATTACTTTCCCTGCAGCCGAACCCAAAGGCCCTCTGTGTGTTGTAGATATGCTGTGCTCCCTCCTGCCATCTAGTATTGTATTTGGAATACTACAACTTTTTTTTTGTAGTCTTAGTTTCTGAATTGGGAGGAGGCTCATTGTCATGTGCCCCACAACCCACAGTGCATCACTAGTAGTAGAAAGGTTATTGATCGGGCGCCCTCACTCATTATTGTAATTAATAAACCCATTACAATCAGGCGTGCATACCAGAGTAAAACTAATCACATTGAAACCAACACATTTAAAAGCAAAGCAATGAATGTTGAAACGGCTGGTCCTGTAGTACATAAATGTTAAATCTGTTAATCATGATAGCACTGCCCATTAAATTATAAAATCCACACACAATTCACATGATGAGCACAGAATGAACAGGTCAGTTTAAAATTTCAATAAACCAAAACGTAATTGAGTTAAATTAGGAAATCATTGGGCTCAAATCTTGCTAACTGGGAATGACCTGTTGTAAACGCATTGACCCCCCAAAACATTACTAGAGCTTGAGCATAATATATCCCTGTTATAGTCCAAGAAAGGAAAGCTTAAGAAGTTTTAAAGTAAAACATTTTCCCCCTATGATTTTGTATTTGATTTCTACTGCACATCAACATAATTCTGTTGTATTTGTCCTCAAAACGCAAGTGTATAGCAGAATTCGAAGTTGTGCATCACACCTTTTTGAATATTAGATGCACATGTATTTCCAGAATTTGAGGACACAAGATCAAATATTGGTAGGAATTGACCACACAGAAAACCTAGACAATCCTCCTTTACAGTTGCATACTAGCTCCCTTCAAATCTGGAGAGCATAGTAGCAGGAGACTTGTGAAGTCTGTTTTGTTAGCTGCTAAATTTGGATTCAAATGCCTTTGTGCAGGACTTCCGTACTGTGGCAACGAGGTTGAATGTATGTTCTCAGCAGATTTTATTAATCTCGATTAAATGACCATTGTCTGCTCATTTTTCAATTGGAACAGCCATTGCCTTTTACTGAAAAGTTCTAGGTATTACCAGGAGTCGAGATTGTAGCCAGAAAACTAAATAAGGCTGGTTGACAAGCTTGGCTTGTTTAGCATTACTTTTGAGTGCTAGCATTTGTACTGGGCAATTAGTAAGCATTAGGTTTTTGGTGAATCGTCATGAAGTATGCAAGATAAGTCTCTGATCGCTGATAATGTTAGCAGACTTGATTTAAGCAAATTCTAATGTGGGACTGACATAAATTCAATACCTCTGGAATCAATTGTAAGTGCTAAAGATGTAGATTTGTAGTTACTAGGTTGTCAAATACAGCTTCCAGTAAAGGCCTCATGGACCCAATGTATGAAATGCAATTAATAACTGGCCCTTCTTAAACATAGGGCTAAATGTAAAGCTGTCACCATGGCGGAAAAATAAGTTTGATGCTGCTTGGCTGCCAATGTCATACCATAGCTGTTAAAAGAACATCCACTGCTTGAAGTTTCGTACTTTGGAGGAAAAATGTTATGCATATCTTATTCACAAGAAGGGAGCCACCGTGGAACATTCTTTAAACAGATACAAGCAGAGTCGCAACATGAACATCTGGCCATACTTTCACTAAACATTACTGTGTAGATATTCTTGCACTTTAAATGGCAAATATGGGTCAAACTATGTTAAATACATTATTCATTAGCCCAATTGGTTCTGACCATCAGCTACACTATTTGTAGAGGGTGCTACTTTACTGCATGCTTCGCATATGACCTGAAACAATGCATGTAGCTTGTAGTTTAATAGATTCACATGCACCCTCACTTCCTCCCCTTTAACAGGAAAATCCGTATAGTTTTGTAGTATGATTCTTTTCTGGGTTGACATGCTGTGCATTATTCCGCCATCTGGTGGTTGTTAGTATTTGCCTGATTCGAAGTCCTTTCTCTCCCTCTTGGTGCTTTGCCTTCCTTAAATGGTATCATTTTTTCCATCTTAGCATTATTTTTTCAGTCAGCCTACCTCTTAGTGTAGCTATCGAGTTGTTAAGTCCTATTGGGGGCATACTTAAAGCTTACCTTTGAATGATTTCCTCCCATTGATTACCATTGGCTTTGTGTTTTGTAACTCACATTTGCTTACATTCTTTTTGTTGACTTTATTTGTTTTAATCCATCCAGCATGTCTTTGTTCCCGTCCCTGTAGCATAGCCTCTTTACCACCTCCCTGACTGGTTCCTTGTATTGTTCAGCAAATGCTCGCTATCCAGGTTTTTATTTCCTTCACACGAGGCACTCCTTGAGTTGTTTTGTTTTAATCTGTCTCCCTTGTATGTTAGTACTTGGAGCAACTGCTGCAGCTCGGTGGGTTATTATAAATGTACGTTAATTCTTTGAAAATGTTTCCTGCATCGTTGGTGCCATGGCGTTCTATGGAAGAGTATATATTACCAGAGAAGGATCTAATTTACTTGGATGGCGTCATCAGAAAGATTTGAATATTGTACTCAATCCAAATGCTGTGGATGTCCAGGACATGTAAGTTCAAGCTTTGCATGTGGTGCAAGAAACGCAACATGCAGAATTTGTGGAAAAAGGGGTCATCTGGCAAAGGCATGTAGATCGTAGGGATACACTAAAAATACTACTATTAAAGAAATAGGAAATGGGGAAGAACAAAATGAATTATTCCTATCTATTGAAACTGTGGAAGATCCTTCACAAGTTGTAGGGTCAGTGTAACAGTAAGATTCTGATATTATATCAAAAATTGATGAGGGTTGCACAAATCTAAAGAAAGAAAGTACAGCCAAATTGGAGAAACCTCATTGTAAAATTACTACATAGTTCTTTTCTCAGAGTTAGCGTTCTGCATGACTGATTCTTATCTCTGGCACTACAGCATGCTTGTGACTCTTCAGGAGTTCAAATGTAGATTGAACAATAAAGCGCCTTTTAAATTTTGTCTTCATCTTAGCACATTCACTATATGTTCAAAGACAGAGGACAAATGTCAGGCTATATCTTCTGACAAATTGCTGTATTCTTTTACCATGGTGGAGCGAGAGGGAAGGGGGGCTACTTACTTTTGTTTCTCTGGATGCAAAATAAGATTTTGAAAAGCATCTTGCAAGGTACAGGAAGTACTTGTGATTTGTGGTGAAAATGAGCATGTCAAGGTTGTGCCCAGTACTACCCCTATAGACAGGAGATTCTGGGAGGGTTCCAGGTGAGACTTTGGTATATTCATGGAAAGACGATGAAGCATGACACCTGGTGGT
Organism: Lissotriton vulgaris; assembly: GCF_964263255.1. NCBI lineage: Eukaryota > Metazoa > Chordata > Amphibia > Caudata > Salamandridae > Lissotriton > Lissotriton vulgaris. Next base: position 716,758,264 of record NC_141695.1, read on the forward strand.
GTGTGATGCTAGTCTATCAACTTTTGTGAGATGCCCTTGTAATTACTCGGCACCCCACATTCACTTGGTCGTATTCTAGAAGTGGCCTCTATTTGTGATACATATTCATGGAAACCCCAGGTCATACAGCAGTGAATCAGTTGACTGCAGATGCAACTGTGCCTTCTCTAGAGTCATAACTTTGGGGTACTAGTCATCCGGATAGAGTAAATTGGAATCCTCGACCTACTCGGCCACCACTACCTTCACCTTTGTGAAGACTCCGTGCCAAAGCCAGGCCAAAGGAAAGAACCTCAAACTAGTAGTAAACCAAGCCTACTGGTACGGTAAATCGACCTTGACTTCAAAAAGAATTCTCACATTAGAGTAAGATTTCAAGCCCCATGAATGAAAGAGAACGCCAATTAGCGTTGAACGCTAGGCGTCATCTGCTGCGATACCTACCTTGGCTCTGCATTCTCACGGGAGGGTGGGGCTTTTTCTTTGCAGAACCAGATACTGCTGATAAGGGTAATCCTTGTGGTCTTAAAGAATCGTGACTTGATTGTTTAGACTTGTATAGGCGAGAAGCATGTCGACCAGATGACTTATTAAACTGTCTAGGATTAATCTATCCATAGCTAGCTTCACTTACCCTGCAATCTAGGATCATTACATCCCGAGGTAGCATACACATTTTTAACTAGGTTAGTGACCTCATTCATTAAATTAAGTGTTCTTGAATAGCACTATACCTATTTTAATTTATCTTGTTTCGCCAGTCTACACTGCTGTTTTAACCTACACACCCACACTTCACCAGACTGCTACCCTTATAAACAATCTCCGGCAAAGAGATGGCCCAACGAGGAGTTAGCCCAATGATGAAACATGACACCTGGTTGGATGTGAGATGGCCCATTGCTCCTATTGAACCATATTCATTTTCCTGGAACAGCTTACCTTTTTTTTTCAAGAATTAGGAACTGCATACTAATTTTCTTATTTGCTTTGTAACACGAAGCATGTATGCTGGACCTTTATTGCTCCTGGTTCCCTCTATTTACCTAGTTTCTGTGTACCGTTTGTTCATTCTTCCTGCAACACTCACAAAGTATCTTTCCTCTAGTAGTTGACATTGGAGAGAAATTTCATACAAGGCTTTTCTGGTATTTTCTTACCTTACCTCCATGTTTTTCTAGACGTTTTTGAACTCTGTGTATTTAGTCATTCTGATGGATACTTCTGACTGCAGATTCTTCATTTTAGACACTCTACAAGACTGGATCTCAGAAAACTTTCCCCTAGCAGTTCTTACACACTGCTAGGTGGTAGCGTGTGTTTCTGCACTGACCCTACCCCAGAAGTGAGGTATCAAAGCTGCATGTAAGCGCCACCCCTCTGCACCAATGCCACTTCCTTTCTTTCCACTCCTTACGACATCGATCCTGTGCTCTGCTACCAACTATGTTGGTCTTCTGATTTCTAAAACTATTTCACTAGTGTGCTAGGAAACTGACCCTCCTTAGATGTCAGCGTTAAGGCTATGCTGTGACTGCTAGAAGCAGGTGTCTGCCACAGACTTGCAAAGGGATCTCTTTGGAGCCTGGATTTGGTAGGCCAATTCTAAGTCATCCGATAAGTGTCCTCATGCACCTGAAGGCAATCCAAGGCCAAGAGGCAAAGCTGTTTGTTGCCAACCATAAGTTGTGGTCGCTGTTTTCTCATAGGTCCTTCTTATTCCAAGTCTCTGGCGCAGACTCTGTCCCAGTCCGAGTTGCTTTCCTTCAACCATTAAAGTTCATTGTCAAAGTCCTCCATTGTATCAAAATCCAAAGGCAAGCTTACAGCGAAGCAAGACTCTACCTCATCCTGCCACTCTGACTTTAAAGAGAAGGCTCACAGGTGTCGTCTCACACCTTCGAGGTCTTCGACAACAGAATCAAGTCTTCAACTGGTCCTAATGCAGACTGAATTTCCCAGGGCATTGTCGACACTGCAGCAGATAGAGGCCTTCAAGGAGGTCATGCAGCATATTTGCAATGTGCTTCTGCCTCCCTCTGGCGTGCCTTCAAGTCCCAGGGAATCGCTCGGGCCAACAGTTGAATTGCTAGTGGTGGGGCCATTTCCAGCACAGTCTGCCGCCTTAGGTTCTGTTACCTGGTCAGTACCAGTGCCGGTACAGACTTCTCTCCCACCCAAGATCCTCGCCGGTCCCGGGTTACTGATGGGGGTGACCCGGTGCTGGCACCAATGTCGGACCCCAAACTGACGTATGTGCATATGTTCATGAAGGACTGCAGCCTTAACAGCCAGGTCTGGCCAGAAGAGCATTTCGCCGGTCAGTCCTGGAAGACCTTTTGGTCTGAGTCCACTCCACAAACACTTAAGGTACTACTTTGATGCCTATTCTAAGGTGATGAACATGCGGCTAGAAACATCTTTCCGAAGGACAAGTTAATTACCTTCTATAACGCTGTTTTAGATGGATACTCTAATCTGCAGATTTTCCACTACCTCCCCGTTCTGTGGAGTGGCTTCTGTTTAGCAAACGGTCCCTTGTTGGTGCTAGCATAGGTTTTACCAACAGTTGTTCATCCTCCAAGTGTCCGTGCACGACAAACTGGGTGTTGCTTATAAGACTGTTAAGTCTATTCCAAAGCTATATGACCAGGGCACAAGTCCTAAAAAATAAGTGAGGGGGGGACGCTGTCACCGGAAGTGACGTCACGACAGGAAGTGACATCACGAAAGGTGGCTTGCACCATCGGGCTCATTGCCTCCCCTCGCTCACCCCTTAGATGCGATTGCATCTGAGATGTCAGCGCGTGAGCAGCGTGCTGTGAACTCCCATCTCGTCCCAGAGAGGCCAAAGAGTGAAGTCCATCTGTTTGGCAGGGGGGACGGCGTCCAACTGGTAAAATAAGTGCGGGGACGCCGTCGACCCGCTTTGTACCCCGACTCTAACCCTGTTCATGACTCCACCTAGTGGCAATCAAAAGCACTCTTAAGGAAATGTTTTCTGGATTCAGTATGGCACCCTCTTTGCTAGTATTAAAGCCAGGTCCAGAAACCTACTCGTGACCTTATTTTCAGCTGTATGTGAGAACTAGCTCAACAAACAGAGCCCCAGCAAGCAAGGGACTGCCCTCTCTGTAATGTCGGCTACTTTAGACATGACTTCTTCCTAGTATTCAGTTAGTGACGGACATGACCACTGCAAATGGAATATCCCCGCCCCTACTGGTCCACATTTAGGCCATGCAGCTCCTGCTGCTTAGAATAATCTATTCACCATACTCTGTGTATGACATAGACATGTATAAAGGTAAATCGGACATTTGTTGACACTTTCAGGACATGCTCCAGTATTTTTGCCCAGTTTCCCTCAGGAATAGATACTCCCATTTTCCCCTCTCACTGTTCCCGGAGGGCATCTTAGAATTTCAGTATATCCAATGTTACCGCTCTGTATAAGAGACTGCTTTGAGGGTGTGCCAGAGGTTGTATTGATAAATTGGCAACCCTGATTAATGGGAGGTCCCACTGTGTCTGCACCCGCAGTGTTTATTAATTGCCACAGACCCCGCACTATGGAGCAACAAGTGCCCTATGCGGCAGTTTAAATTATAGTCTAGGGTCTTCAAACGAGATAGATCTCATAAAAGTCGAGCTATGCCTGCTGCCACCCACGACAACTCCTGCCAGTCACCCCCTTAAGGTAGTTCATCTCAGGGGCGTGCCAGGTGAGTATTGGAGTTGTTTGTGTTTTTTGTAAGCACCATAGTCAATATTACTTTATTACCTGAAGCTCTCTAAAGTCCTCTGAGTGGACCTCGGATGGCAAGAAGCATCTGGGACAGCTATTTAAGCTCTGGCCGAACGGTCCAACCCCCTGCCCCGGAGTTGTACTATTGTGCAGCCACTGGGTGAACTGCTGCAGCTGTGCCGCTAAGTAATATGCTTCAGGGTTTTGGACTGCCATCGCCCCTTCCGCGACAGGGCGTTGTAACTTTGCCAGGGCCACTTTTTGGCAGCCTGTACCACAGACCTACTCTGAGCGAGTCTAATTCCCTAAATGTAGTGCGAGGAAGCCTGGGGGCATGACCGCAAAGAAGTAGAAGGGTCTAGGGAACCCCCACCATCTTAATGATGGCCACTCACCGGGCAACTGACGGGCGGATCGGCCAACTACCTGTACATATGCATCGAACAAGTCTTGCATGTCATGGAATATCTTTACTCCTGGATATTTAAGGCAGCTAAGTTCCCGTATCAATGCCCTCGGAATGCCAGGGGACCACAGACCCACTCTCAAAGTAAGAGCCTCGACTTTCGCTAGTTCACCCTCAAGCCTGAGAGTGCCCCCTATCTATCGACTAGCCTCATCGATCCTGCTAATCCTTAAGAAATCCAAGAAACTGTCGTTCCCTTGAGAGAGCCTGGAAAAAAGACCCAAACACTATCACCAGAGACGCCTTCAAAAACGCCACCCGCAAACACCACCAACTAATCCGAACTACCAAGAAATCAGCATTCAAAGACCGACTAGATAACAACGCACACAACAGCAAGGAACTATTCAACATCGTCAAAGAATTTACCAACCCCACAGCCAGCACCAACGACATCACTCCCTCTCAAGTCCTTTCGACTCCCTAGCTTCATTCTTCCACGACAAAATCGCCGACATCCATAAAAGCTTTGACAACCAACCCGAAGACCAACCCACCCCACCCACCTCCGAACCTAAACCCCCCTCGAACATCCTTCATGACTGGAACCCAATCACCACTGATGACACCATTCGCCTGATGAACTCCATCCACTCAGGATCCCCAACAGACCCATGTCCCCACCACATCTTCAACAAAGCAGACTCCATCATCGCACCCCACCTCTGAGACTTCATCAACTGCTCCCTCAACTCCGCTACCTTCCCGGAAAGCTGGAAACACGCCAAACTCAGCGCCCTTCTGAAAAAACCCACAGCAGACCCCACCGAACTCTAAAAACTACCGCCCCATCTCGCTCCTCCCATTCCCGGCCAGAGTCATTGAGAAAGCCGTCAACAATCAGCTCGCCGCCTTCCTCGAAACCAACAAATCCCTCGACTCCTCACAGTCCGGCTTCCGAGCCAAACACAGCACCGAAACTGCCCTCATCGCAGCAACAGACGACATTCGAACACTTCTGGACAACGGAGACACAGTCGCCCTCATCCTCCTTGACCTCTCTGCAGCCTTCGACAGTCTGTCATAGCACCCTTATACAACGCCTCGACAACATCGGAATTCAAGGGAAAGCATTGGACTGGATCACCTCGTTCCTCGCTGGAAGAACTCAGTCCGCCTCCCACCTTTTAAGTCAGAGGCCACCGAAGTCATCTGCGGCGTTCCACAAGGATCTTCTCTCAGCCCTACCCTCTTCAACGTATACATGAGCCCCCTCGCAACCATCGCATGTCAACACAACCTCAACATCATCTCCTACGCTGATGACACTCAACTGATCCTCTCACTCACCAAAGACCCAAACACCGCCAAAACCAACCTAAATGAAGGGATGAAAGAAGTAGCCGGGATGAAGCACAGCCGTCTTAAACTGAACTCGGACAAAACAGAAGTCCTCATCTTAGGTACTTCCCCTTCCGCCTGGGACGACTCTTGGTGGCCAGCGGCCCTAGGAAAAGCACCCATACCGACGGACCACGCACGGAACCTGGGCGTCATCCTGGACCAGACAAGTCAACGCCGTTTCATCATCATGCTTAAACATCCTACGCATGTTCAAAAAAACATTTCGCTGGATCCCCACCGAAACTAGAAAAACGGTCACCCACGCACTGATCACAAGCCGAATGGATTACAGAAACACCCTGTACCACCGCAAAACTTCAGAAAAAACTCCAACGCATCCAAAACGCCTCAGCCAGACTCATACTAGACATCCCTCGCAAAGACCACATTTCCGGTCACCTGAAAGACCTCCACTGGCTCCCCGTCAATAAGAGGATAACATTACGTCTCCTCACCCACACACACAAAGCCCTCTACGATCTTGGACCCGAATGCCTCAACACGCACCTATCCTTCTACACCCCCACCCGCCAGCTGCGTTCGTCCAACCAAGCACTCGCCGTTGTTCCACGCATCCACAAAACCACCATGGGGGGGGAAGATCCTTCTCCTACTTAGCGGCAAAAACCTGGAACTCCCTTCCCATCCACCTCCGCCTTACTCAAAACCACCTAGCCTTCAGAAAACAGCTTAAAACCTGGATATTCGATAAGTAATTCTCCCCCCTTCCTCAAGCTCCTTGTAGTGCGCTATATAAATACTGACTTGACTTGACATCAGCGTCATGTAGGAACAGTAGCAAATCATCATTAGCATATAGAGCTATGTGATGGGTCAGGCCTCTGACGGCCAGTCACTTATAGCGGTTCCCAGTTCTGGCGCTGCAGGACAGGCGCTCCATCGCTATCTCAAAGAGCAGTGGTGCTAGCGGGCAGCCCTGCCGGGTGCCCCAACCCAGGCGTACTCCTTTGATATTCTGCCCCTATTCCCCCGTGCTGTTGGGTTATTATATAGTAGTCTAGTCCAGCTTATAAACTCTCCACCCAGCTGTAACTTCTCCATTGCTCTATAAAGGAGTTCCCAATCTAAACTATTAAAGGCCTTTTCTATGTCCACCGCGAATATCCCTTCCGCTCTCCGCTATTCCCTTCCGAGCTGCCCTAATTTCCTGTAGTGTTATGTTGCCTACCAAGGCCTCAGCCTCCTCTCGCGTGAGTGCTAGTATTTCAAATGGGTCCAGAAAGAGGTCTGTTTCGCTTGCAGGGTGGGTGGAAGGGCTTGCATAAAGATGGTTGTAGTACTGATTAAAGTGGTTAATATCCTTCTGTCTGTATGGCCTTTCCACTAGTTCTGTTTCCAATTCAACCATCACTGAGCCCCGCTTAGCAGGGTCGGCGAGCTGAGCTAGTAGCGACCCAGACTTGTCTCGTTCCGCGTGTTCTTGGATCATGTATTCTCTGTAATCGAAACACCTAAGCTTTGCAGTGTGAATCTTTCTGGATTCACTATGCTGTTCATTATTCCGCCATCTAGTGGCTGGATCCGGAATTGTAGCCTTTATTCTTTTTGGGGGAGGGGGGGGGTGTTTTCGTGGCCCATGTGGGCGTCGACATACCACCATTTGGTGTCCTTCGTGACGTCGACACGATTCCTCCTGAAGCTCGCACCTTTGGTCGCCATCTTCAGATTCTTTTTTTCCGCCGTTTGGTCTGGATGGTCACCAAAGAGTTCCAGATATCTTGGGGAGAGAATCGGTGAAAAGTGAGAGAAAACTACAATCAATTTTTTCAGCACACCCAACTACAGGTCCGTTAACCGAGACGACGAAAGAGGAGGATTGCACCTGAAAATTTGACGTTCAATGGAAAATGTGCACACAGGGGGCTCCCTGAGCGCGGGGATGGACAAGACTCCATTCAAATTCTGCGACAATTGCTACCACAAATAGGTGCAGAGTGACCAGCATCCAGTCTGCAACCTCTGTCTGCCGCTAGCATAACAGCGAGGACTGCAATGCCTGCTCGGTGTTCACACCAAAGACTCTCCAGATAAGATAAAGACAGAGAAGGGAAACTACACAATGCACGGCCAGGGGCCACCTCCATCGTTGGGCCTCTCCAGTGGAGAAGAGAACAACATCGCCGAAGGACCGGAGGACTGCACAGTCGTGGAGGCCGAAAAGACGTCAAAGGAGGTAAGTCGTCGACTCCCAGACACTTGACCAACACTCGTAAGAGTGAGGCAAAGTCCTCGAAGGGAGCATTGCCATCGAAACATTCGGCAAAAGCAACGGCACTCCAGGACAAGCATTCCAGCGGATCCTTTGAAAAGGACTCCCAGCTGGCGAAAACCCACAAACAATCAAGGTCGTCGAAGGCTGGCCTCAAAGGACACCTCGACAAAGAGAGAAAGTGTTAACGGCTTCGAACTCGAAGCGAAGTGCCCAAACTCTCGACTCTGAACAAGCGGTCGAGATGTAGAGGAAGAAAAGGAGGCTCGAGGCCGAAATGGCGAGCATCCTACAATGAAAAAAGGATTTCGATGAAAGGATGAGCCAGTACACCATATCATCCAAGCCCACAGCCTAATCAGAAGTAGGCGACGAGGACCCTGAGCTGCCGAAAACGCCGGAACCGGTCGAGGAACAGGAAGTAGAGGCCCTGCATTACTTCGAGGACGAGGACAATCTGCAAACCTACCAGAAATCAACGTCCTTGGAGGCACAAGACTTGGAGTGGCATGATCTCGATGCCGAAATGCCGAAAGGAGGATTAGACTCCTATCATTCGACATCTTCACCGCCGAGGTTGGAGGAGGAGAAGCCCAAGGCTTGTCTCCTGGAGACTGTTACCTTCACAAACGAGAAGTCTTTTCCTGCCCATGCTCCCAAGTGTGCTGGACCAAGGCAGGGAGACCTTCAGGGAGCCGCTGTATGTAAATCAGTGACCCCGAGGACCGAAAAAATGTACAAACATTCCACTAAGGTCCCTCCATACATTTAGGGATCAGTACCAACTGATTCTATAATAACAGCTAGGAAAAGGGCCAATGTGCCCATGAATGCTGGACCACCTCCAGACAAGGCGAGTAGAAGAATTGACCTCATGGGGAGGAAAGTAGAAAGGAGTGTAGTGATTCAATGGCGCATTGCCATCTCAAACGCTCTAATAAACAGGCGCGCATACCGGCCAAGGAGGAGGTGGGGCAACTCCTGAAGCATCTACCAGAAGAGTACCAGCAGAGGGCAGGCCACTAGGTAGAGTAAGGGAAGAACATGGCTAGCACACGTTTTAAGTTCGCCCTGGATGCAGCGGAGACATCCAGCAGGCAGATTATAATTGGGGTGACAGAGGGAAGGCACGTATGGCTAAGTATTTCGGGCTTTAAGAAGGAAGTACAGCACAACCTCCTTAACACACCCTTCAAGGGAGAACAGCTTTTTGGGATTCAGTTGACGACAAGCTAACTCAGCTCAAAAAGGATAACAAGACAGCAAGGTCCATGGTAGCACTGCAGTTCAGATGGATGAGAATGAGTACACCCACAAGACCAGCAGGTAGAGGAAATAACCAACCTGGTACATCGCACCAAGCCTTCTAACAAGGTTATCAAGGCAGCAACCAGACCCAGCAGCAGCAAAACTGACAGTACCAGCCTCGAGGCCAATCCTTTCGAGGGCGCTCAAACGGGCGAGGACCGACACTGAGGAGGGCAACAATCCACCTCCAAGTGACTTCGCTGTAACCCAGACACCACCTCTAGGGTGGGCACCAATACAGAACACCAAGCCAAAAAATGCTTCTACAAGACCAACGTTTCCTCGAACATATAACACCAGTAAGAGGTAGGATAAGGGACCTTCCAGGAATGGAGGAAGGTCACAACGGACAAATGGATACTAAACCTCATACAGTATGGCTACTGTAAAGAGCTAGAAAACCACCTCCAAACAGGAGGCCAAAAGACAAGGTGCACTCGGCAAAGGAACTTTCACTCCTGCTACTAGAGGCGCAGTAACTGCTCAGCAAGGAGGCAATAGAGATGTTGCCGTGCAAGGAAAGAAACAAGGGGTTTTACTCAAACGACTTCCTCGTACCAAAAGTGGACGAAACTCTAATGCCTATTCTGATCTAAGGTTCTTTAAAAAGTTCATAAGAACACAAAGATTCAAAATTACATCTCTGCAAGAAGTAATACCTCAGATACAGGAGGGGGATTGCATGTCAACTATAGACTTAACCTCATAGCCGCTGAACGTTCGGAGCACTACCTGGCTGGTGCTGCGAACGTTCAACGGCCAACTGCCCGACCACTCTTTGGAATGCCCAGCACTGCACCGAAATAACGGCAGCAGCTAAGGCGTTAAGACTCGTACTTAAACATCCCCATCAACGACCAACACCTACTAAGATTTGTGATCAACAGAACTCACTATCAGTTCACAGTGCTCGCATTCAGACTACAATCCGCACCAAGGGTGTTTACAAAATGCCTGGCAGCGCACCTAAAGAGGCAAGGAATACATGTATACCCCTACCTAGACGACTGGCTTGTAAAAGGCAAGCTCTTGCAGCTAAGGCAAACAACACATTCAGCAGGTGATACAAACGCTAATCCAACTGGGATTTTCAATCCATTGGGAAAAGTCTTCAATAGAACCGGAATAGGTGAAGATATATATTCTTAGGGACAGAAATCAACAATATACAGGGCAAGGTGTTCCCCAGCACAAAGAGAACTTTGGCAATACTGAAGGAGACATATCTGTGCTGCAAGGGGCAAGCTCTGACAGTGAGGACCGTGAGCAAGCTAAGGGAATGATGGCGTCATGCATACACCTGGTCCCAAATATTCGCCCCCACATGAGCCCGTTCCAGGAATGGATACAGCAGCAATGGTCACAGGCAACAGGGAGTTGGGAAGATTCAGTGGTTGATCTAGTGGAACAAGGAAAACATATCACCGGGGAAACCATTCGCACAGCCAACTCGTAACCGTGACCATCACAACAGACGCCTCCCAGCTGGTGTGGGGCACGCACATGAACAAACTCAAGGTGAGGGGGTTATGGTTGCAGCAGTATGCCGTCAAACACATCAACTACCTAGAGCTAAAAACAGTGTTCCTAGACTTAAAAACCTTTCAGAAGGAGCAGTACGGAAACATGGTGTTGAACCAAATGGACAACATAACCACCATTTTCTATATCAACAAACAAGAAGGACCACAATTAGTGGCACTATCAGGGCTAGCTCTGGAAATATGGACATGGGCTATTCCACTAAGAATAGACCTACTAGCAATACACCTGCCAGGGAAGGACAATATGGAAGCAGACCGACTCAGCAGGCAGATGTCAGCATCCCACGAATGGGAGCGCAACCAACAGGAAATAGAGAAACTATTCCGGAAATGGGGTACACCTCAAATAGACCTATTTACAACACAACAAAATGCCAACACTCCTCATCCAGACTACCGGACCATCGGTCCCAAGGGAATGTGCTATAGATAAATTGGTCAGAAATTTGCATATGCAATTCCTCCGATACCACTGATACACCTGGGTACCCAACAAATGCAGGATCAGCAACATGACGCTAATACTAATAGCTCTTCAGTGAACCAGACAGACCTGGTTCTCACAAATAGTAGAAATGGTGCAAGCACACAGATTCCAAAAAGAAGGGATCTGTTAACCATGCAGAACGGAAGGGTGCTACAGCCAGAGCACCTCAGCCTATCAGCATGGCTCCTGAAGACCTAGAATTTGCACACCTCAAACTACCAGCAAGCACAATGGCGGTGCTCAGGAAAGCAAGGAGACCTACCACAAGAAAGTGCTCAAATCAAAGTGGAAAAGATTTCCGAATGGTGCATTAGGGAGAAACTGCAAAGGAAAATTACTAAAATACTTAACGCATCTTCTACAAAATAAACTAAGCTACACATCCCTAATGGTGCACTTGGTGACGATAGTGGCTTACACAAGAGGAGAAACGGATGATAGTTTCTTCACCTCCCAAGTAGTAAAACGATTTCTAGAAGGGGCAAAGAGAATCGCACCTCCAAACAGATGCCAGCACCAGCATGGAACCTCAACGTAGTGCTGACACTTTGATGAAAGCACCAATTGAGCCTATTCACAAAGCTACACTGCACATTCTCACGCTAAAGACAGACTTCTTAGTAGCTATCACATCACTACGAAGAGTGAGTGAATTGCATGCGCTAATACTTCAAGAGCCCTACCTACAAACACACAATGATAGGATTGTAATGAGAAGAACACACAAGATGATGGACGGAATGTTGCACAATGGCAAAACATTCACCCCCAGTCACAGATCTGGGTTTAATCCATTGTTGTTTTGCTCACCAAGCCACCCCAGTTCAGACCTGGCCATATGCAAATCAGTCTTGACCCTGTACCTCATGGGAACAGTCCATCCCGAACTGCCAAGCCATGTCTTCCCTGGACCGGAATCAAGCATCCTAGGACCGGTTTCTGGCAATCAGCCGTCATCAGCCAGGATAGCTTGACTCCAGTGGCCAATTGAGCACGGGACCCACGTCTGGGCATACCCTTCAGGGGTTTGCTCAAACTTGAGCCCCGTGCTTTCATAATATCAGTGCAGTGAAATTTTAATTGCTTCGAACTGGAAATGGGCAAAATCCCACCTAATGCATGTTCTCATTATAAGATCATTTTCAAAAAAAATCGTTTTAATATGGGATCCTCCACAGATGGACATATTTGAATGTTTTTAAATTAAAAGAAGATGCCAAAGATGGAGAGCTAAAATTGCAAGTAAGTACCTTTTATATGCACTTCTAGGTTGTGCATTGATCTTACAGCTGGCCTGCCCAAACTGAGATTCACCTTAGCAGTACATCTACTTTTCTCTGCATCTTGAGGACATCCCCAATGGAGATCAGGGCTGATTCTATACCTCCTAAATAGGAGGTAAAAAAAGCAATTGCGCAAGAAAAAGCATGTTGAAACACTACAAAATGTATATTGAGAATGCTACTGGAGGGCCTAAGTTGTGAAGCTATGAAAGATGACGAACATGATGTCTAAAATGTAAGATTTTGTTTGACCTAGGTTGTTGACTTAGTGCATGCTAAGTTACCCTTAATGATGAGCCAGTCACTGTTGGGATTTTGTAGCTCTTTGACAAGTGATAGGCAGTGAAGGCAAGGCATATACAGGTGTGTGAGGTGGCAAGGACAAATTAGCACGGAGTAGCCAATAAGGAGAGGGGCAAGAGTTGCACGAGGCTTGTTAGTAAAGTGGGGTAGGTGTTCTGAGTGCCCATCAAAAGATTGAGAGAGAACTGGGACAGTGCTGCACATCATTGTTAGTATGTTTAAAAAGTGGGGTGTGAGGTAAGTGTTGAGAAGGAAAACGTGAGGTAAACCAAGGGTTAGTGGGGTTGAAGAAGGGTTTATGCCAAGGAGATTCAAAGTTCAAAAAGGAAGAGAATGGATTTAAGTTAGCTGAGAAGAAAAGTACTGCTCATTGATTGGTAATCAAGGTGAGTGTTTCATATAGAGGAGAAAAATGACACGCAGCCTAGGGTTTGGAAAGAAGGTGGAGTAAATGGAGAGTGAGTAAGGTGACTGGTTTGTGTGCTGATTGTCTCTGGCATTGGGTGGAAGGTTGGATTAGTGTACTAGTGGGAGTAGTGGTATGTGAATATTAGGCTTGGGTTTTCCTCATGAGTCGTCCGATGTAACCCTCATCTGCACAGATTTTGGATAAATGAGGTCACGCCAAATCCATATATACTTGATAAGAACCACTTAAGAATTTAGGACTTGATATGCAGAAATTCTCTAATTTGAAGTTCTGTGTCATGTAAAACTTAAACTGTACCCAAAGAGCTACTTCAACTGCTACCTATTTGAAGGGACCATGCACCAATGTAGATATGTGCAGAAATCAATGGGCAGGTAGGGTGGTGCTGGAGGAGGCAAAAAGGATGGGCTTGGGGTGTAGATATACAGTTACTGTTTGTTTGGGTGGAGGCAGGATGTTCTCTTCATCAGAGCCGTAATGTTGATGAATTCTACTTTTGAAGCTTGACTGAGTGCCTCGGTAGGCCTGCTTTGAAAGTCTTTTCCTAGTAATGTGACTCTGAATTAGGGATCTGTGTTTAGGGTGAATCCGAGGGTTTTTCATTGTCTATCTGCTGTGTAAAACCACCTATGTTTATAAGAAAGAGTTCTGACATCCAGGGCAAGCTACATCTATGCAGCAAGATGTTGACTCAGTCGGCAATCGCACATTAGAAGTAGAATCTAAAGTGCAATAAATAAAGCATGAAATGGAGGAGATGGAAAACACGACGGAAGGGCTCCTGGAACAGCTACTAGTCTATATCAGATTGTGAGGATCTCGAACAGAGTTCGAAGAGACCATGTTCGCCTGAAGAACGTGGAGGAGGGAGCGAAAGGGAGAGACCTGGAAGCCTTTGTCTTAGGAGTATTTGGAGCCATTCTTGGATCTGGAGGAGCAAAGATAAAAATTGATAGGGTGGGCTTGCCACTCTATGGAGGGAATAAGCGACCACGAGATGTCCTGGCTAAGCTACACTCAGAAGATGAGGGAGGTGATCCTTCAGACAGCAAGATCGAAAGAGGAGATATCCTTCCAAGGATTCAAGTGTGAACTATACCAGGATGTGGCTCCAGCGACACTGGCTCACTGGCAACAAATGCGACTAGTCAAGGACAAGCTACGGTGAGATCACAGAAAATATAGATGAACCTAACACCCCCTCTGTACCTCCTATGTTGAAGCGGCGGAAATGTTGGGCCTGGCGACTCCTGAAGATCGGGGACACAGATCCTCTGAAAGTGACACAGGGAGAAAGGCGGTGGAGAAGAACTAGAGCTGGGCAATGGCACCTGCAGAAAAGGTTGGAATCCCTAAAAGGAATATAGTCCCTAAATGGGGGGGAGGGGGTAGAGATCGACGTAGGCGGAATGGATGGATTTCTGAACACTCTGTCAAGTGCGATGGATGAGGGCAAGGGACAATGCTACAGGAGCACTGTGGAGGTTTGGAGCTATCGTGGTGGGGGGGGGCGAGAACACCAATAATTAACTCTGACTTTAATGGACAGGGGTGAGAGGTGAAATAGCTCTGAAGTAGGGGGAGGGGCTATTCCTGATCCTGGCCTTGCTATAATGATGAGGGACGGACCAATACCGGGAGATAACTCGTGACACCCTAATAGCAGTTGGGGCTTGGTGGGGACTAGATATCTTTTATATAATGATAAATGAGGGAGGTAGTCGTGATGTCTCAAGGGGGAGGGAAATGGAAAGGGGAACTGAACTGCTTACTATCTCTCCTGACGCTACCTAAAAACAGGTGACTAGATCGCCACATTTCACAGCTCGCCAATCACTGACCTGGACCAATACGTCCCCGTTAAATACACAATAAATGTGCTTTATAACTGTTTATATTGGGAGTTGGGTCAAGTTGACCCCAAAAGTTCTGACTTGGAATTCATTCATTATTGCGGAGGTGGTGCACAGACTGTTATTCATTCACAAGAAGCAGGTGGGGAGGGGACGATGGACCAGCTGTGGAGAACACTAGTGGTGGGGCAGAGGGGGGAGGAAGACCTCAACAAAAGGCTTAATCCACAGAATATAGAATTGGGCAGTACCTCAAACACCGACAATAAATGGTACTTAACTTGGAATGTGAAGGGGCTTAACTCCGCTGACAAACACCAGAAATTGTGGAAGTATCTCCAAGACCAGAGGCATGATGTTGTTGCACTGCAGGAAACGCACATAAAAAGGGTGGTGAAACATAGATTAAGACACAGGACGTATCCCATTATTTGTTTTTCAACCACGACCAAGCACAACGGGGTTGCGCTCCTCTTTCATAGAGCCCTGAAGCTTGGGCAGGGTAGTGATTGTTCTGGGGAAACTCAAGGGTCGACTTTGCACATTTGCCTCTATGCGCCTAACACCAATAAAACTGTGCATTCATATCTAAGGTCCTATTATGACTGGGTGGTGTTTGCTGAGGGTGACATTTTCCTTTTAGGGGTTTCAATCTAACATGGGACGTAGGCCTGGACAGTACTCCATCCCAAAGGGCAGTCACTAGCACCTTTACAAAGCCTTGAAAAAAGATATTTCTGTGCTGGGCTTAGTAGATACATGGTGCATAATCAACCTACTTGATAGACTTCACTTTCTTTTCTCATACACACAGGTCCTACTCGAGGATTGACTACATCTTTGCATGTAAGACTTTAGTCCCAGCACTGCAGGCCACTTTCATACTCTCGATCACTGTCTCGGACCATGCCCTATGCACACTGGCTCTGGCCTGGGATGGCCCTCCCCCAAAATACAAGGTGTTTTTTTTCCTGCTGCTCTCACAAGGGATTGATTACTGTGCAACGAATTACATAAGACCATCTGGGAAGATTTCCTTATGAATGACCCTAAGGATACCTCGTGAGCTACTAACTGGGTTCCTTCAAGGCAGTCCTTAGAGGTCCATGCATAATGCTTAATGCAGAATTGACCAAGCGCCGGGCACAAGAAAGATTAGCGCTGGAAACAGAACTGATGGAAGCAGAAAGAGAACACAAGAGGCAGCCTACTTTGAACCGGCAAAGGAAAGGAACTGCCCTCGGGGGTAAACTGAACTCTAGCCACAATAATAGGGCTGAGTTACCTCTACTGCGCCTCAAAAGCTCTACCTACGAGAGGCAATAAGGTGGGGGGGGGGACACCTGGCCAGACAGTTGAGGATGAAAAGGGAGGGAGACAATATAGGAGACATAAGGTCTTGTGGGCGGGGGAATATTGCGTCTGGAGCCCGACAAGGCCTTCGCTTTTGGCCAATTTTACCAAAATATGTATCGGGCAGAGTTACGAGCTGAATGACCAGGGAAGATACCTGGGGGAGGTGAAGCTACTGAAGGTGTCGACTTCACCAACCGATGAACTGGGAGCACCTATAACCCCAGAGGAAGTGAGCAGTGCCATCGCTAACTTAAAACCACATAAATCGCCGGGCCCAGACAGATTGGCAGCCCACTCTTATAAAACTTTCGGGTCGGAGGTAATCCTGCAATTGGTAAAATTTTATAACTTCTTTGTGGCGTTGGGGGGTAGAGGGGGTGTCAACATCTATGGAGGAGGCCCTTCTCTCGGAGCTCCTCAATCTGGACGCCAAAATGTGCACAAAGGGCTGATCCACTCGGACCAGTCTGGGTTCATTCAGGGCAGACAAACTCATGACCATCTACGAAGGGTTTTCCATCTTGTGGAGAAGGGGAACAAAAAATCAGTTTCAGCAGTTAAGGCCTTTGATCGTGTCGACTTGTCCTCTCTTTTTCGGGCTTTGAGGAAGTACGGGTTCTGCAACAGGTTTATTGCTATGATAAGAGCGAACTATGCATGCCCCAGCGCCAGGGTTATGGTTAATGGGGTGAGCTCAGCTGTGTTTTCACTGACGAGGGGGACTCTCAAGTGGTGTTCCCTATCCCCACTTCTATATGTCCCATTTCAGGCAACAGGCTGCTAATATTCGCCTGTTGCCTGAAATACAGGGTATTGCATTTGGGGGAAACTATCATATGATCTTGTCATCCGCAAACAGAAAAATCTTATCACTCACAGCCCCGGAAACCTCATTAGTAGGGGTAATGAAGGAGATGAGGCGTTTTGAACTGGTAGCTGGGTTCCGGGTTAACCTTACTAAATTCTACCTGCTGAACTTCACAATGCCACGGGGAGATGGTAGCGTTGGTCGATGCCACGCCCTTCTAATAGACAAAAAAGGAAATCACATACTTTGGAATTAAAATAACCCCTAAGATACAAGACCTTTATAAGGCAAATTACCCCCCACTTCTCCAACAAGTGAAAGCGGACCTCTGTAGATGGGCTCCCATGTATCTCTCATGGTTGGGTCGCATTCAGGCGATCAAGATGATACAGCCTAGAGTTTTGTATCTTTTCCAAGGCCTCCTGATTGAGATAGAACAAAGGTTCTTCGCTATGTTAAAATCGTTGATCGTCTGTTTATCTGGGGAGGGAACAGAGCACAAATTGTCAGTTCGACAACTCCGGCTTTCCAAATGCAGGGGGGTCTTGCATTACCAGACATGAATCTCTACTACAAAGCAGCCCAACTCAGAGTGGTTTCAGAATGGTCATCCTGGGAATCTGAAAAACATTGGTTAGATATGGGCAGGGACAGGGGCAGTGGCGGGCAGGAATATATGGGTCCTGCTGTGGAAACCCAAAGTGGAGCGTCAGCGTAATGTTTACTTAAGTACACCTACCAAAATCACCCTTAAGATGTGGGATGATATACACAGGGTAAATAACTTGACCACATTCCCATCACCCTTCACACCCATACACTATAATCCAGCATTACCGCCCGCACATGCACCGGGACCTTTCGTGCATGGAAGAAAGAGGATTTGTTTCACAACTGGGACATCCTCACATTCAAACATTGCCAGAGGTAGTTTAAACTCCAGTCCAATGAATTCTATCACTACACTCAACTTAGACATAAGAACTCACCAGGGGGTCGGGAGACTGCAACTAAGGATCTCACGCCCATAGAGAAACTAGCGAAATTAGAGAAGGGCACAAAAGGAATGATTTCACATCTCTATAAGATACTACAGTCCACACTGCATATGGAGCAACCCAGACACAAGCTACTGTGGGAGTAGATGTTGGAGGAAAACATTACAGACAAACAATGGGACAAATTATATACAGACCTACATAAATTCAACCGCTCCATGGGAATGCGGGAATCTCACTATGAAGTACTTAATGACTAGGACATGTACCCCACAAAACTCAAATAGTTCTTTCCCGAGACTTCTGATTTATGCTGGAAAGGTTGTGGACTTCAAGGGGATTTTAGGCATATTTGGTGGAACTGCCCTTCGATCCGACCATTCTGGTCTTAGATTCTGGCGCAGATTAGGACCATATTGGGTTAACCCATTCCCTTTGATCTGGGATCAATCCTACTGGGGCTTACATCTGATGCACTCAAATGACAAACGGGCAGCGACAGGACCATCCTTTGGCTATGTGTGGGAGCAGCCACAATTGCACTGGCAGCGACAGGACCATCCTTTGGCTATGTGTGGGAGCAGCGACAATTGCACTGGCAGTGGCATAGAAGAAGAGGGAGACACTATCAATGACCCAATGGCATGCCCGCCTTAAGCAGGCCCTCACCATGGAGAGAATGGAGAACGTACTGGCTGACACCTTCAAAAACTTTGAATACACCTGGGGAACCCAGTAGAGTCCTTATCGAGGGGACTCCCTTTGTTTGCGTGCCCCAAATGGACATGGGCGCTTTGTTTCCAATTCTAGGAAATTGGGGGGCTAGTGGGGAACAAGGGAAGGCGATATGGGCAAGTCACATTCAGGGGACCTTATGACCAGACCAGGCAATCCACATGTCTGAATGCGCTTCAGTGAATCTCTGTCGTTAGGAGGGATCTTAATGGTTACTGACTAATGTATGAGAAAGATTAATAGTGCTATTGTACTGGCTTCCCTAAAGTTAATTGCATTTCTCTTCTTCGAAACATAGCAATTGTATTATCCTATAACTTATATGGAAATGACACTGTAATGATATGCTTTTGAAAATTTCAATACAAATATTGACAAAAAAAGAACATCCACAGGAAAGAGAAAGGGGACCCTCTGAAAAAGACTTGCAGATAAAACCACTGCATCAGGTAAGAAAAATATTGAAGGAAAACTCTTCTACCTCAGCAAGATTAGACAAATTCAGGTCTGATCCTTCCGCACCTTTATTAAAAGCATGTTCTGAGGTGAAAAGGGCTTGGCGGAGGCCTCGGTGATAAAGCTTGTGTGTTTAAAAAATGTCAAACATTGTCAACTACATCATTACTATAAATGGGATGACAAACGTATCCTCCTCAATGGCGTTGGAGACTCCGATCATCAGCCTTAACGTCAGCAAAGAGGATGTAGTAGACTAGATTAAAATTTCAACTGCTCAGGCGTCAGTGGTATCCTCTGTAAAGCCAACAACCTTCTGCATTCACCCTAAACATCAGTCCGCAACTCTGTCCACAAAGGAGAGAGACTTAATGCTAAATACGGAGAAGGGCTATCTTCTATCATACCAGAGCACACTACTCCCCGGACCCCAACATCCCCTGCCATGGCACACTTGCTAGTTGTTTAGGAATCAGTGGCTGATGGTTCATTTGGCCCTGCGTACAGTACCACTCAACTCCTTTCGAGACTAACCTGAAAAACCCAGATCATACACACTTTTGTAAACAATACTCTTATGGCACATATGGTTACACTTTTTGTGTTATTAATGAAAAACATTACAATACAACAATTTTTTTTAATGAAATCTAAAAACAATTTAAAAATACTATTACATACTAAAAGCTCTCCAGTATAATTTAGATTGAGTTCATAAACCTGACCGAGTTAACAATAGTCTTCAGTAACATTCAAACAGGGTAATACTACCTCATTGCATGTTCGTAGCCTTAGTTTCTTAAAGGTTGCAAGGTTCTCCATTGTCAAGCAAATCTTGGACCACAGCAAGCGGAGTGCGCTGGACTTTCTCTGTAATAGCTACAAAATCTACAAGCAGAATGGAGTCCTATGCATTTCCATTTCAGCACAATTAACCTTGCATCAAACAGGCAAAATCATTACATTTTAATTCTTGGGATCTAGGGAATGGAAACCGTATGGTAGAAGGACATTTATTATTTTTCTTTTTTTTAATTATCTTTGAGCAAGAAAACATGATACAGATAAGGTGATATTCTTGAGGGGTCTTGCACGAGAGAGCGCAAAAAATGTATTTCTTTAAAAGACTCTTAAAGAAAGATTTGACAATGGTCTGATCCCATGGGGCTTCTTATTTCAGTTAATTTACCTGTTTGGCTATTGGTCTGTGCCATACTGTTTTTGCTTGTAATGTTGCCCTGTCGAACCCTTGGCGTAAAATATCTCTACGGCTTTTCTGGTTTGCTCTTCATTTCAAAACTGTATGGCACGTATGATTAACAGATGTTGCAGGTACCCACAGCTCTTGTAACAGATGTACGCCAAATGCTGGCATACTGTTAAAGGAGATGTCCGGAGTTTGGTGATTTGGCAATACATCCACAAGCAACACCAGCATAACCAATATACCAACACAGTGGGGTATCTTGCGGACGATCCCAGTGCAGGCCCATATGCCGCCTGCCTGCCTGATGAGCCAAATTGCACAGTGTCCCGTCGCCAAACGGTGATTCCAAATCCTTGGGAGGGGCCACCCCTCCCATCCGTGAACCGCCAGTCCACTCCCTTGCTCACGCCCCCCAAAGGTGGGAGGAGCATTCCAGGCAGCCCCTGGTTGCTCAGGCCCACAACCGCCCGTTGGACTAACGGGCGCCGTAGTTCTTCCAGGGGACACGCTAAGACATCCCTGGGTATCCTTGGCTTAGCACCCTTGTTGTGCTGCTGCACTTTAGTACCCTTCTGTACATTGCAGACTCTGGATCGCCCAGTACCTCCTCCACAGCTCTGGGAGTGGCCAGTCACAACCAGGACCCCCCAAACAAGCCAACATTTCTGTCTACATCTTGTTGCTCTCAAGGCCTCCCCAAGGTCCAGCAGAAATAAGTCCATGCCTACCCCTGAGAGGTGAACCCCATCCGCCTCCCAGCATCCGGTAGACTTGCCATGAAGTAAACCATGTTTGATAAAGCCAAATCCCCTTTGCTCTGTGAATTTACGCATGGCGCTGTTCTCTCCTATGCGAGATCTCCATGGCATCTCCCGAATGGGCCCCATGCAAACTGAGCGAGGTAAAATTTCCGACCACCACATTTCACATGCCCCCAGCTGGGTACTCAACTGACACAATGTGTCCCATATCACTTGTAGCAGTCCTCTCCTCCCCAGTGTAGTGAGGTCATTCCCTCCCAGGTGTATGACCAGAATATGAGGTGGAGCGATTTCCCCCTTCCAAGTCTCTGCTGTAGCTTCCTCCTCAGCTCGTTCCATTGCATACCCGGGTAACCTAGCCACGTTATCTTGGTGGCGGAGAAGCCATGTCGCCACTCTGATCTCTGCCCACCGTGCAACTCTTAACGATCCTTGACTGGCCCATTACCAGACCTTGGTTCCTGGTAAATAAAGAGATGTTGTGTTTGAATTGAAAACCAGACACCACTGCAACATTACTTGGCCGACCGGCCATAACTGTACACTTTAATACACATAAATGCCAGTTGGACCATTGTGCCCAAGATTCAGCTTGCCACACCCTTCTGTTCAAGTCCTGATATATCGTTTATAGCACTGAGACTCCCAGCGCCCCACCTGTTTTATTTGCTCTGGCGGCATCCCTGCTAGGAAGGCTGTGGTTGCTGCACCAATCCTGAAGGAGTAGCTACTGAATCTCTTGCCCACCCCTGTCTGTCCTGACAATTTTAAGCACGCCTGCATGATGTGCTCGACTTGAAACTTTGTGACTGGAGACCTGTCTTTGTGCACCAGGAGGTACCCCGCCATCACAGGGCGGAGGCCCAAATAATCCTGTACCAAGAGCTTAGGACAATACCTCGCGTCCCCCAACCCCTGTAACAAGACCACTCTCCCTTCCCTGATCCGTTTTTGACTGTCTAACCACTATCCTGAGGCAGGACGTGCTAATGGTAATGTCCTTGAAATTCAAAGCCACCCCCGATGTGTCCTGTTTATATCGTGCCACTAGCTCCCCAATCATAAAGGCCCCGAAAAAGGCCAGCTCGAAGCTAGTGGAGAATAGTGTTGCCTCATACACTGAGCGGGTGGCCCTGGGCATGTTGTCCAGCATCCCTTGCAGGATCGTGTAACTGATAGGGGACCTATTGACCGGGGATCGATGCTCACTCCTAGCCCAGCCTTCAAGAGCAGCCTTGATGACAAAGGATTTGGTCGGGTCTTCCTGTCCTCTCAGCCTGGCGTGGTGACTGGCCGACAGATGGCCCATGATCCAAGGGTGTGATTTCCCACCATCCTTGGCCCACAGGATGAACTTTTACACTCTGAGCTCCAGAGAAGACCCCTCGTCCTCCCACGCTCCCATCGTCGCACAACATTTTTCAACACAGGTCCTGTAGCGCTTCACCGTTCTTGGTGCCAGAGACAGCTCCCCCAAACCGCTCATCCACTGTTCCACTTCAGAAGATGCCATAAGAGTGGTGGGAAATGGGTCATCTCTCTCACTCTCAGCCACGCCTTCCGGAAACGGCGCCACTGAAAACCAGAGAGCGTCAGCAGCAACATTCTGAACCCCTTGAATGTGACTAGCCCTGCATTCGACATTATTTAACAGGCATGCCCTCACCAGCTCGCTCAACAGGCACAACACTAGGGGGCAGCTCGCTGAGTGAGAGTTTATCGCTTGCACAACCGCTAGGTTGTCTAACCAGAACAGGACCTTCCTTGCTGCCAGCACCCCCAGCCAAAGGTGGAGCGCTATTACTATAGGGAAGAGTTCCAACACCGTGATCTGTGAAGTGATCTTTTGCCAAGAGTGTGGCCACCTCTCTGCACACCACTCCCTGTCCAATATAACCCTGAACCCTTCCCTTCCAGACGCATCGGTGAACAAGGCCAGCTCAGGGTTGTTAGCCCAGGGAGCGCGCCAGATGGCAGACCAATTAAAGTTGTCCAAAAAGTCTGCCCACATTAGCAAGTCCTCTCTCATGCCTCTGTTCAGTTTCACCATGTGGTGCTTTTTCCTGACTGAAGCTGTGGCTTTGGCCAGCCTGCGCGCAAAGACCCTTCCAGCCGGAATGACCATTGCGGCAAAGTTGAGTTTGCCCAGGAGGCTCTGAATGAAGGCCAGCGGGGCCTTGTCTTTCTCTTCGGCTAGCCGTATCTGCTGTCGCAGGTCCCGGACTTTATCTGCAGGCAGCCTGGATTCTCCCAACAGTGTCCAGTTCAATTCCTAGGAAAGTAAGCACCTGTGCAGGCTCTTCTCTCTTCCCCGGTGCTAGAGGTACCCCCAGATGATTCGCAAGGGACTGGAAGTGCGTGCATCCTTGCATTCCTGCGTGCCCTCACGCCCAATTAAAAGGAAATCATCCAAGTAGTGTGAAACACCCTACACCCCAAAGGTGTCCTGTAATGCCCATTGCAAGAAGGAACTGAATGCCTCAAAGAAAGCACAGGAAACTGCACACCCCATGGGCATGCATTTGTCAAAAAAGTACCAGCCATCTAGCCTGAAACCCAACAGGTGTTGGCTACTCGGGTGCACTGGGTGCAAGCAGAACGCAGATTCAATGTCTGCCTTTGCTGACCATGCCCCCTTGCCCGCCCTCCTGACTAAGTCCAGAGCCACATCTATAGTACAGTATGACCCTGAGCAGGTTCCTTCCTGAAGGCCATCGTTAACTGAGTCCCCTTCCGGGTATGATAGGTGGTGTATAAGTCTGTAGGACCCAGGCTCCTTCTTAGGTACCAACCCCAGCGGGGAAACTACAAAGTTGTCCAGTGGGGGCTCCCTGAAGGGCCCAGCTATCCTCCCTAGCTCCAGTTCCTTCCCGACTTTAGCCTGCACTATTGCTGGAAGGTCCCTGGCTGACTTTAAGTTGTTCGCCTCCCTACAAGATAGGGGCCCCACAAAAGGGATCACGAAACCTTCAGAAAACCCTCCCAGCAGTAAAGCCCCATCTACTTCGTTGGGGTTCCGTCGGAGGAGGGGGAGAATGTTGGTCATGTTGAGTGACGGTCCTTTAAGGGCGGGGGAGGCCCGTGAGCCGGGGTGTAGGAGGGGTACGCTAAGCTCGGGCGGAAAGACCAATGCAGTCGAGACGCTACGAGGAGGGTCATCTTATGGAGGGGTTGGTCTATCTACAAAGGTCAGTGCTGCTTCAATTGTCCTGTTTTCCGTTGGCTGACTGTTTTTTATCCTTTTTGGACTGACAAGAGGTTGCGGGATGTCGGCCACCGCACTTGCTGTAGGCATGCTGTAACCTACATTTGATCCCCCATGAGCATGCCCCTGCATTGTAGAGGTCGCATGTTCCCGGAGAAACTCTCCTGAACCCCCCTCTGTGCCCCCCCCCCCCCCTCTACGTGCCCCACGAAAGGACTGCTTGAAACCCCTCGAACCTGTGCGAGCTCCCCCTGCGCCTTAGGCTGCTTCACTGTGTTCTGCACATCGCGGGACCCCATATGGTCTATCCACAACTGAACCTCCTTCTGGTCCCACCCCATTTCTGGGCATACTGCCATCTTCCTAAATTCCCAGTCATAGTCCAGCCACCCTGACCCACCCCACTTTTGTGCTTCTGTGTGAATCAGTCTTTGGTATAGCAACAGCGCCCGCCCTTGCTCTGGGGAATTTTTCCAATATCAGACTGGAAGATGGTGAAGGCCGAAAGCCAGCTGTCAATAGACTTCTCCGGCCTTGCCTGGAACCTGACTTTCTTGTCCTCATCTTCCCCCCAACCCTCCTGGCGTCCTGGCCATATTGGCCAAGCAGGAGCAGGAAAAAATATCTTGAAATTCCCGCCTCCATATGAATTCCTTAACAGCAATTGGCACCTCCCAGGACAAGGACCTGAGGCCTGACAAGAGTGGCGCATGAGTGACCGGTGTGGGCCCTGGTTGCGCCCCCGGGGACTGCACTGTAACTGCATTTGCACTGCCAGAGGCTGGGGTGCTGCAACTGGCTGGAGTGCTGTGGAAGGAGTGACTAAAGTAGCGCTGGGCGTGGCCTGAGTGGTGATAGCCACTGCCCCCACCACAGCAGGCCCCACCACCTCGACTTGTTGTCCCACGCTCGAAGTCTGGATACCTAGCCCAAGACCCCCTCACCCCCGAAACTCCTGTACCTTGGCTGATACCTGTAGAACCATTCCCTGTCTGAGCTCCTAATACGGGTATCGTCACCGGGGGTGATAACTGTTGCACCTGGGTGGAGCTCCCTTGGAGGGACCACACATTAGATGCTGCTGCCTTCTCTATCTCCCCATTGTTCGCAGTGACTGCCCCAACGTTCGAGCTAGCCCCGGCAAGACTAGCTCTGACCTCTTCTGGTCCTTGTGTCACGGGTGGGGGAACATGCAGCGGGGCACTTCGGGAAGAGCCGGCTGCCCGACTCTTGGATGGCGGCGGGTCTGCTGGGAAATCTTTGACTGTTGCCTTCTGAATCCGCTTGGGCCAGGAGGGGCCCTGCCTCTTCACTAGGCTCCTGTTCTGAGATCGAACTCGCACAGACAATGCCAGAATCCTCCGGATTGCTAATCTGTAATAGTTCAGCTGCCCAATCCAATCCCTTGGACCTGGCCAGTTCGACGATGGCCGCTAGCTGTGTGTCTTGGGAAGTTCCTTGCTGAGTTTCTTCCACTTGGGATGTCAACGGGAAAAGTGAAGGAGATCCCTGGCTAGCCATAATTATCTTGAGCAGGACGATTCAACCTGGAATAAAAAACAGCAGTGAGCAACAATCCTGACCAAGATTTTCCTGTTGTCCCTTCCGTGACACTCAACATGCGTCTGTACTTACTATCCTGGATGTGAGTTAACGTGCTTGTATAGTTGATGGGTCCCTCCACAAATTCTGTGGTGGAGATGAAGCAGAGGTCAGGTTAGCGTACCCCCAAACAGGCTCTTGTGCCCCCGTTCCTTCACACGCCCAGTTTCCTCTTGCTGTCCCTTGCGCATACCCACCCACGCATCCGTACTTACTATCCTGAATGTGGGTTCTCCTTCTTACTTGGGAGCTGCTCAGTGCGTACCTCCAGAAATCTGTGTCGGAGATGAAGCCGAGGTGAAGCTAGTTCTTTACCCACCCCTAAACCTTCACCCACAGCAGCCCTGTGACCCCGACTCTGAGACGGCTGCCTCTTCTTGCATGCATTGTGCGAGGGAACTATTCACCTTCGCCTCACATACATACTGTCCCTGTTACCACTCCGCATGTACCTGGTTTTGTTTGCAGTCAGTGAGGGTGTTGTGGGGATGGAGGTCAGCTGTCAATCCGGGTGGCAATTCTGATCCGGACCTGCTTATGGAGAAAACACGTGTGCTTGGACAAACTGGTCACCCCATGGAAGCCCCAGGTAGTTACCACGACCGGCTGCGTCACCTAGTTACCACGTCACTCCAACTTTCTTATTCCAGATGTACCACCCTTCGTGCCCTTGCTTACCACGCCGACCCTGCTGTGTATGCGGACCTCGTGTCACGTGAGGACTGGTGGGTGTACCCTCTCCGTAATAACTCTGTAAAACAAGAACCTATGAGACATACCCATACTCCAAAGCCCTCATGTAACTGTGGAAGTGGGGTGGGATTAGCTGCCCGCTACTCATGCTGTAAGAAAGGCTCATGCGCAAGGCACGTTTTCAACCACCTCAGGACTGGCCTAGTATGTTGATTAGGCAAACTTGTATAATGCTGTTTCTGTAATTGCATCCTTGTATATGACACCTGTAAAGTAGTACCTGCAAGAAGTCCGCAATAAAGCTGTGGTGCCCATATAACTAAGGATTAACATGTTTAAATTCAAGCGCTTCCTCTTGCAACTGGTTTGAAAGCAGCTATGCTGATTTCAGAGTCCAAAAACCACTGGTTATTATGTTCAGTGCTCTGACACCTGAGGGTAATGCTCGCGCCATGTTAACTCACTTTAAATAAAACATTGATGCAACTCCTGGTGGTAAACTGTAAACATGGCTTGTGACAATAGAAACGTTACCACTAGACCTGGCATATCACGCTGTATTGGGAAAAGCGCAGCTTCTAATGGAAGTCCTGGGGCTGCTGGGATGTATATTACTTTTCTCTTGTAACACACTGTTTCTACCTCTCACATTTTGTTTGCTTTAGATACTTGCACAAGTGCCACCATTGACTACGTAACGTTTGTTCTTGTGATTGAGTGGCTACCATATATTGCAGTATTATACCTTTGATTGTGCTTTGTTTTCTCTTGTAACCTGAAAACATGTCCCTATTTCCTCCTGAATGCACTGTATTTTGTATGCTCACAATTGTCACTTTTACCTCATGTAACGTTTGCTTTTGTAACATGCTCACTTGTAATTTTCTCCTCCTGTATCATTACTGTTCCTATTGTGAAGCGCTCTGACGCCTTCGGGTAAAATCAGCGCTACATTAAAACGCATAAATAAATATAAGCTAAGGATGCAGGCGTTATCGCCCCATAATGGTACAGTACAGAGGAGACCCGCGGTAACCTGAGCGCCCGACTGCGCCCAGAGCCACCCGGCTCCGTGTCATGTCGCAGCATGCTGCTCCAGAAAGACCCCATATCGAATCTCGCAACCCCCGCTGCAAAAAACAAAACACCTATGGCCTCGAACCAGACCACGCAAACTGTGGCCCTGCCCCCCCACCGCTGCAACACCGACGGGGCTTGAGGGGGGGAGGGGGGGAGGCGGCGCGCCGAAACCAGTCAATCTGAACCTCCGTGCCAACCCCGACCGAGACACGCTGCTGACCCCGATGAAAAGCTGGGCGCTGGGATGGGAGGCAGGCTGCCCCCCCTCCCCTCCCCTCTCCAGGACAATCCTCTCACCCTCTCGGCGCGATCCTGAACAGCAGCAACGCCCAGAGTTTAGGGGAAATACCATGTCAGCTGGCGCAGAAAAGAGGTAAGATGAAGGGGGGGTGGGGGCCTGTTGGTAGGGCCCGCAATCTGCATGACCCGATGCGATCGCCACCCGCGGGGCGGGGGAAGGGCGCGAGCACGCCGCCACACCCCACGAGCATCACTGTACAGTAATGGATCGAGAAACGTTGCCCATTATGATACCCCCATGCCCCCTGCACTTTCTGCCAGAGGTCTGCATTCCCGCACCAGCACCGGGCCAAACCACGTCAAGGGAGCCCGGAAAGGGCCCCTCCAGGGCATGACCCATGCGGGAAACGACATCCTTTTTTGGGAGGAAGTGGGCGGGGCACAGGGGAGGATGCAGGCAACGACTAACCAATTCGCAGCAGCTCTAGGCACGACTCAGACTGCGAGACTGGCAGCGGTCAAGAGACTGCCCAGTGGGAGAGGGACAGATTTTTTACCTCTGCCCCCCTCTCATGACCGGAAGTGATGCGGCCGACAGACCCGTTTGGTCTCTCGCCCAGGGCGCCTGGGACGCCAACCTCTGTGCTTTCCTGTGGCACTAAGGCAGCCGCCCTGTTGGAGGGTCCCCTACGGGGCCCCCAGGCGAGATTCTTTCTCTCTTCTGAAAGGAAGCCACATAGGAGATTCCCAACAATCGACTAAACAGGTGCTTCTGTTCATGTTTATTTTAATGAAGAACAAGATGTGAATAATGACAACAAATACAATTAGCTCTTTAGCAGCAAAGCAGGTTTCTGAAAAGACCATTTTGGATGTTTACACTGCAGCTAATACTCCACTTACTAAACCAGAGAGATTTCATGACCTCACTGGATCTTCAGGATCCTTATTTTCATATCTCAATCCATCCAAAGCATTGAAAATGTGTACCGTTCGAGGAAGCTGGTTGCCATTACCAATCTACAGTCTGCCCTTTAGCCTCAAGTCCGTAACTTAAATTTTTACAAAATGCATGGCCCTCTAAGAAAAAATGGTCATCCGATTTTTCCATACATAGACAATTGGCTTCGACTTCCACAGTAAAACTCTACAAAGGCATACTTACCGTTTGAACATTTAACCAGGAAAAATCATGTCTTCAGCCCAGTAGGAAGGCAATCATTCTAGAGGTGCTTCTAAACACTGTCTTGTGCAACGCTTCCCCCACAGAAGAGCTGATCTAAAAGATAATGAACTTAACTGCCTCTCTTGAAAAGAACATCTGTATCAGTTTGAATGTTCGTCATTCCTGAAAATTGTCCTCTTGCATTCTGCTCAGTCGCAACTGCTGAATTGGTATGAGACTATTTAAACAGAAATTAGACAGTGGCCCATGGTTGCAGATCTTTTGAAGAGATCAGATCGCTCCCAGGATGTGACATGCAATGTCATGGTAGATACACAGACAAAATATACAATACAAAACGTTTCTAGATCAAACTGCCCCAACTTGTGATGATCATAGATGCATCTTTAGCAGTATACTGGGGGCTGAGGTAAGAACCATTGTAGAGGTCCATGGAAAATAGTCACCACAGAATTCCAAAATGCATATGTTCGAGGCATGTGGGCTGCTGAATTCATATCTGTGCATAGATCGCCGCCTAGTGTTGGGTCCGGTTGATTGCACATTGTTGTCCTGGAAGAGTCTTCGAAGTATCACGAGATAGGTGGCTCCTCCCCTGGACTACAGTGCGCATGGGCATCGACTCCATCCCCAGATTGTTTTTTTCGGCCATTGGGTTTGGATGTCTTTGGTTCCCTCTTGTCGGAATCAATAAGAATCAACATTAAACTTTCATTGAGACCAAAAGGTCTTTAGTCTTACGTCTGTATTGTCTTGCGTTCGGCTTAACAACTTTTCCTCGGCTCAGAGTCGAGCTCTGTACTTCCGCGTGCTTTCGGCACGGAGGGCCTTGTCGACGCTCCAGACTAATCGACCATTCATCATGGACCGAAGTCCATTCAAAAGATGTCCGGTGTGTAACTCGAAGTACCCACACATCAACGTCCACCCAGTGTGCAACAAGTGCCTGTCGCCGGACCACGATGAGGCCAAGTGTATGGCCTGTTCGAGATTCCGGTCCAAGAAGACTCAAGCTCTGTCGAGCTGCGCGCCTGGAAGCCCAGCAATCTGCACCGGGGCCTACGGACATTTTCGATGCTGGGGAGGTCGAGGATGAAGATATCCAGGATGTCTCAGAATCTAACCCCGCGTCGGATGTCGAGGAAGACTACGACGCTGAGGCCGAAGCTTTCGAAAGCGGAGAAGTCGTCGAGGAGGTAGGAGACGACGACGGTGCCCTTAGGGCCATGATGGATAGCTCGGACGAGGAGCTTCCTCAGACTGACTCTGGGTCCGTGCCGATCGGTAAGGCCCAGGTTGTGGGATCGCCTTCGGGCCTTACCCAAGACCTTGTTATAAGTTCCTCGGCCCCGCCTGCAGGCCCGGCCACGAACATTAGTACCGAGTCACTCCCGGTGAAAATGAAACCGAAAGTGAAATCTACGGTCTCGACGCCAGATACTGCGCAGGGGCAGATATCGAAACCAAAAGTGTGCATCGCATTGGTCGGATCGAAGACTTCGAAGGCCTCGGCACCGAAGAAACCTAAGATGGCCGTCGAGCCGAAGGGCCAAGTCAAGAAGGCCGAGCCGAAGGCTACTGCGTCGAAGACAAAGGTGAAGGGGTTAGACACGGTCGCATCGGCGCCGAAGACAATCGACGCCGGCAAGGGTTGGATCGATCACAAGAAGGCTGTCGACGACCCCAAAAAGTCTCTTGCAGACCCGAAGAAGCGGCCAGATGACCCGAAGGCCCTCTCTGCCCGGCTTCCACACGACAGGGCCGAGGGGGCTGCGCCGAGTGTGTCGACCCCGAAAGTGGCCTTGAAGGACTCCACTCCGAAACAGACCTCTAAGGACTCCGTCGAACCGGCACGTCCATCTGCTGTGTTCACAAAGGTGGTCACAGAGTCCCTGCAGCGCATGAGGGACGGCACCGCGGCAGTCGAGCCGAAGGACCCTCCGCCTGCCAAGCCTCTGGAGAAACCGGCAAAGGCGTCCACGCCGATCCTCTTTACCTTGCCGCCTAAGACGGCGCCAAAGGCTTTCGCTGCTAAACCGGGGGCCGGCGTGCCCGAGAAGGTCTCTTAGACGCCAAAGGCATCGTTAGTGGTCCATGGCCCGCGGCCTCGACAACTTTCAGAGGAGGAGCGTCAAGAACATATCATCGACGCCGAAACGGGTAGGCTTTCCCTCCTGAAGAGGAAAATCACCCCAGAACCCCAATTGGAGTCATACAAAATCCCCCTAAAAAGGAAGATGGACTCTGCTGGTACCCCAGCCTTGGTGGAACCCATTTCACCACAAGCTCACGAGGTCTCGCCCACTTACTCAGTCGTGGACGCTGGTGAGGGCGATGACGTGGATGAATATAGCTATCCAGTCTACACAGACCCAGAGGATGTGACAGAGCCCTGGTCTGCCGGTGGTGACCCTGGGGATCCACATTCAGGACAAGACCCTCCGCTCTCCTCTGCTAAGACTTCACCCACTGAAGACTCTGCGGCTTTCAATGTCCTCATTGAGCGGGCAGCAGCCAATAACAATGTCCAGCTGCATGCTGACCCTGTGGACGTAGATTTTCTCTTTGACACCTTTTCTGTGTCTGAAAAGACTGTGAAAACTCTACCAATGCTGAAGGGCGTTTTGAAGCACGCTGCTGAGGTCTTCAAAGAACCAACCAGGGCGAGAGTCATCAGCCCGAGGATTGACAAAAAGTACAAGGCGGCGCCTACGGATCCTACTTATATTAAAGGACAGTTGCCTCTGTACTCCCTGGTTGTCTCGAATGCCCGGAAGAGGGCCAATTCTCAGACTACGGGTGATGCTCCTCCCCCAGACAAAGAATCCAAGGTCTTTGAGGTTTCAGGGAAGAGGGTAGCAGCGCTGGCAGCTAACATATGGCGCATCTCAGACACACAGGCGCTCCTGGCGCGTTATGACAGGGCGCACTACGATACCCTAGAGACCCTTTTGCAACACCTGCCTGATTAATATAAGGAAGGGGCTGAGATGCTAATCCAGGAGGGGAAGCTGATCTCCAACGCTTCCATAAAGTGCGCTCTGGACGCGGCTGACACCGATGCGCGCGCCATTAACACTAGTGTTATGCTTCGGAGACATGCCTGGCTAAGAATATCTGGTTTCAAGCCAGACATCCAGACCACCATCTTGAACCAGTCAACCCAGATCACCTGCTTGGCCCGGAGGTTGATACCACCCTTGAAAAAATGAAAAAGGACACTGACACTGCAAAATCCATGGGTGCCTTGCAGTCCCAGCATTTTCGGGGTGGGTCCTTTCGTCGCTCCAATACCAGAGGCACCTCAAGGGGTCCGCTTTCGCAGTCCGCGCAGTTCTACAAAGGCAACACCCAGACTACTTATGCCAACAAGAGTCGAGGTGGATACCGCGGCAACAGCGCCAAAGGCAGAGGACGTGGCAACAACAGCTCCAGGTTCTCTACCGCCAACAAACGGTGAAGCATTGTCACTGCCCCCCCGACCACACAACACCGGTCGGGGGGAGACTCCAGCAGTTCCTGCCCGTGTGGAAGTCCATCACCACGGACAGGTGGGTCAGAAAGCTTATCCAATTTTGTTATTGTCTGGAGTTAACTTCCACTCCACCCAACATACCCCCAAGGCACCGTCCTATGTCGGGCGAGCACTTGCGCTTATTGCAGCAGGAGGTCAACGTCATGCTGCAAAAAGGGGCAATAGAGCTCGTGCCCATGCAGGAGAGAGGCACAGGAGTTTACTCCCTGTACTTCCTGATTCCAAAAAAGGACGGGTCCCTCAGGCCCATCCTGGATCTCAGGCCCCTCAACTTTTACATCCTGTCAGAGCACTTCCACATGCTTACACTGCAGCAAGTGCTCCTGCTGTTCCAACAGGGGGACTTTCTCGCAACTTTGGACCTGAAGGAGGCGTACTTTCACATTCCACTACATCCTTCACACAGAAAATACCTCAGGTTCACCATCCAAAACCAGCACTACCAATTCAGGGTTTTGCCTTTTGGGGTCACCACGGCACCCAGGGTGTTCACGAAGTGCCTGGCGACGGTGGCGGCACATCTGAGACGTCAAAACATCCACGTCTACCCCTATCTAGACGACTGGCTCATCCAAGCGAAGTCAGCCCAGCAGTGTGCCGACCACGTGTCCCACACCATTCACCTCCTGCACGATCTGGGATTCTCACTGAATTACCCAAAATCCCACCTCCAGCCCGCCCACATACGGCAGTATCTGGGTGCGACCATAGACACTCTGGCGGCCACAGCACAGCCAAATTCAGTGAGAGTCAGCAGCATTCAGTCGCTGATCCAAAAATTCAGACCTCAACACTCGCTTCCAGCAAGAGTGTTCATGCAGCTGATAGGCATGATGGCCTCCTGCATCTCCATTGTCCCGCACGCGAGACTACATATGCGTCCGCTTCAGGAGTGCTTAGCACGTCAGTGGACTCAGGCTCACAACCAGTTGAAAGTCCTGGTGTTGGTGAGCAGTCGGGCATACAACTCTCTGCATTGGTGGAATCCACGAAACCTTTGCAAGGGCTGACCGTTCCAGGAGCCTGTGCCACAGATTCTCCTGACGACGGACGCTTCTCTCCAGGGATGGTGAGCGCATGTACTCCAATACACTGTGCAGGGACTATGGACGCAACAACAGGGGACGATGCACATCAATGTTCTGGAACTGATGGCGATCTTCATGGCATTAAAAGCATT
Organism: Lissotriton vulgaris; assembly: GCF_964263255.1. NCBI lineage: Eukaryota > Metazoa > Chordata > Amphibia > Caudata > Salamandridae > Lissotriton > Lissotriton vulgaris. The sequence goes on from NC_141695.1 coordinate 716,792,302, forward strand.
CAAGGTACATCTGTGCAACAAGGTCGTGTTGATTCGGACGGACATGACGGCGATGTACTACATTCAAAAGCAGGGAGGAACACACTCTCCGCAGCTGTGTCATCTGGCTCAGAGCATGTGGAAGTGGGCCATTCAGAGGAACATCTTCCTCATGGCAGAGCATCTCCCGGGCAAGGACAATCAGATGGCGGACCTGCTCAGCCGGCACAGCCACCAGATGCACGAGTGGGAGATACATCCATCAGTACTCCAGCCGTACTTCCAAAGGTGGGGTCATCCAGAGATAGACCTGTTCGCCACAAAGGAGAACGCAAAATGCCAAAGCTTCGCCGCCGGGTTCCCACACCCACAGGGCAATGCGATATGGATGAACTGGTCAGGCAAATTTGCGTACGCTTTTCCCCCAGCACCTCTGATTCCGCTGGTGGCACGCAAGCTCAGGCAGCACTCGATGACTCTCATCCTGGTTGCTCCAACGTGGGCTCGCCAACCATGGTACACCACGTTTCTAGAACTGTCCGTGGTACCGCATCAGAGGCTACGTCTCACACCCAGCCTTCTGACGCAGAGCCATGGCGGCATTCAGCACCCAGATCCGCAACAGCTCAACCTGGCGATCTGGCTCCTGAAGTCCTAGAGTTTGGCTACCTGCACTTACCTTCTGACTGTATGGACATCATTCGGGAGGCGAGGAAGCCCACCACTAGAGCCTGCTATGCGGCAAAATGGAAGAGGTTTGTCATTTATTGTGCAGACCACAACATTAACCCGCTGGATACTTCTATTCAGAACATCATCTGTTACCTTTTCCATCTGTACAAGTGTAATCTGGCCTATGCTTCCATTCACATTCATCTGTCTGCAATGGCCGCTTATCTCTAAAATAGGCAGCACCTCTCCCTCTTCAGAGTGCCTGCCATCAAGGCTTTTCTGGAAGGGCTCAAACGAGTCATTCCGCCACGGACTCCACCAGCTCCTGAGTGGAACCTCAATGTGGTCCTTACCAGGCTGATGGGTCCTCCTTTTGAACCACTGCATTCCTGCGAGATTCAGTTCTTGACATGGAAAGTGGCTTTCCTCATAGCAATTACATTGCTACAGAGGGTTAGTGAATTGCAAACCCTCACAATCCAAGAGCCATTTATCCAAATTCATTCCAACAGGGTGGTGCTTCGCACTAACCCTAAGTTTCTACCCATGGTTGTGTCTCAGTTCCACATCAACCAAACAATCGAATTACCTGTTTTCTTTCAAAATCCTGAGTCACTGGCGGAGCGGATGCTCCATACCCTTGACGTTAAACGGGCCCTAATGTATTACATCGATAGGACCAAGGATTTTAGGAAAACTAAGCAACTCTTTGTCGCCTCTGCACCACACCACAAAGGTAACCCTATTTCCAAGGCTGGTATTGCTAGGTGGATCGTTAAATGTATCCAGATCTGCTATATAAAAGCAAAACGCACTCTTACCATTCCGCCAAGAGCCCACTCCACCAGAAAGTTGGGGGCCTCTATGGCATTCCTTGGAAACATTCCTTTGGAAGACATATGTAGGGCAGCCACATGGTCTACCACACACACATTTACTAAGCATTACTGTGTTGACCTGCACTCCAAACAGCAGGCAGCTGTAGGGCAGGCTGTTCTCAAGACACTTTTCCAAACTGCTGCAGCTGGCACGGGCGGCCGCCGCTAATGGAGGGACTGCTATGTATTCTATGCACATATATGAATTCAGCAGCCCACATGCCTCGAACCGAATATGCTACTTACCAGTATGCATCTGTTCTTGGCATGTAGGGCTGCTGACATTCATATCGCCCGCCCTCCTCCCCGGCGCCTGTAGCAGCTGCAGTATTCACATATACTCATAGCATGGTCATCATTCACTGAGTTTCACTCCATCTTGGCCACAATGGCTAAAAACAATCTGGGGATGGAGTCGATGCCCATGCGCACTGTAGTCCAGGGGTGGAGCCACCTATCTCGTGATACTTCGAAGACTCTTCCAGGACAACAATGTGCAATCATCCGGACCCAACACTAGGCGGCGATCTATGCACAGATATGAATGTCAGCAGCCCTACATGCCAAGAACAGATGCATACTGGTAAGTAGCATATTCAACATCTTTTGGAGCTAAAAGCAGTTGCCCTAGTGCTTCAGACCTTTCTTCCGAGGTTCAAACGTTCAGCAGTACTTGTTCGTGCTGACAGTACAACAGTGTTTGATCTGAACATGCATGGCAACGCAACATAATTTTTCAAACTTGGAAAAGTCCACACCTGGACTTGTTTGGGACACAGAATCGCAAGTCTTGATTTATTTATTTTTTAGATTTTTGACTGTAGATATGGACAGGGGGCAATGCTTGACAGATAACCTGGGCGCTGATAATTAATTATGCATTTCTCCCCCTCTGCCTACATTGTTGAAAAAATTCAAGGAAAGCCATGTTGCATCATTCTTGTAGCTCAAGCATGGCCAAGGCAGTATGGGTTCAGAGAGCTACTTCTCCTATCTAAACAAAAACGTTCTGTTCAGTTCAGTACAAAATCTATTGACAATGAACAAGGGCCAGGTTGTTCATCCAATATAGTGTTCTTTAAGTTTAGCAATCTGGCCCATGAATACAAGGTGTTAGGTTATCTAGATATTTCAAAATATGGCAAATCTATTTTGGATATGGCCAGGGCTGCATCGACAAACACGTCAAAAGGCTAAAAGGACTAGATTTGTCACCTGGTGCTCTCGAAATAGCATAAATTCATTTTCATCTCTACCTAAACAGACCTTATTAGACATCTAGCTGCATATTCCTTACCTTTGAGCGCTCTTCCCCAGGTGCCTAACTGGATCTGGAATATGTTTTACAGCAGTCCCTCTGTGCGTCATTAGAGGGCATCTAGCGACTCCGTAGCGACGTAGTCTATAAGCCCTCCCCTGACTTGCAGGCGGTTTCTTCTTTTCCACGCTCCGGTCCAGAGATTGGTTCCTCAGGCCGTTTTTTGGCCTACATGGACTTTTGGTCGACAGAACAGGTTGCCTTTATGTCCTCTGGGTTCAAACCCTGTGGACTGCATAAGTCGGCCACAGACCCTCTTAATATTTGTATGTGGTGCCTTGGCGAGCACCATGGCTTTGAGGAGTGCAGCTCCTGACGCCAACTTCACCTAAAGGCATTGCAGAAATGCCACATGAAACTATTGGCAGCGTGCTTGTCACATTGTAGTGGTCTCGTTCTCACTCCACAGAACGCTCAAAAGCCTGCTCCAGAAGTCCTTCCCATGGGCGTTGTTCGACCTCCAAGGGTAAGTTGCATGTAAGCAGTCAGTTGCTGCATTCCCCCGACTTCTCTTTGAATGCCCTGCCCCGTTTTCTGGGTGAGGAGTCTGGGCGACCGTCTACCCCGTGCCTCCCAGTAATCCCTGGAGCCGGGGCAACTCTGTACCAGGTTTGGAGTACTATTCCTCCCTTCATGCCATCATTGGGTCTTCACTTACTTCTGGTGCGCTCTTCAGCCGCAAGGAGGTCAGAGGAGCCTTGCCTGAATCCACGCCAGCGGGGTCTCCCTCGGTTTCAGTTAGGCTCTTGGGATCAATCGTCTGATCAATGTCTGCTCTGGTGCAAAGCCCTTTGGGGTTGCCACCTTCTGATCAGCTGGCTCCGATGTTGATGGCGGTGCCAATTGACGCGGCCACATTGGCATCGGGGAGTGCTGGTGGTCCAGTTTGCTTCTGAAACCTTTCCTCTTTCTGCGGAGCGCCCTACTGTTTTTTCTACGGGAGAACAGGCTTGTGCTGGAGGAGAAAAATTGGGCTTTATTCACCCAATGACTGACACTGTCCAGCCTCCTTTGGAAGTTAGTTGGCTAACTGAGCTGGGTGAGTCTAGTGTCCTTGACTCCTCCTCATCCTCCGGTCTCTTGTTCCCTCCTGGCCTTGCTATAGAGGTAAAAGCCGCCATCGCAGAGCTTCTGAGGAGGGCTGCTGTGGTTCTGAAACTGCAGCTCCCTTCTGTGGAGGTAGCCATCAACCCATTACTTTGGGTGTTTCATTTGGGCCAAACTGGGGTTGAACCTGTGCCCCGGCAGTGAAGCCCTATATGATTTTGTTTTGGTTTCTTGGGCAAAGCTCACTACTGGTGCCCCAGTGGGCCGGTGTATGGTACATAGACATCGTCCTGACCACGGGGAACCAGCCTGCCAACTAAAACAGCCTACTCTACACAGCTTTGTGGTACAGGCGGCTACTTCCTCCCCTGACATCTGCGCCCTTCCTAACATTCCTCCGCACAGGGAGTCCAGGAGTCTTGATACTTTTGGTCGGCATTTTTTTTTCTGCCACCAGTTCAGCCTTGCAGTCACTTAATATTGCTTGTGTTGTGGCCTGCTTTTCTTGTGCTTTGTGGAATTTGGTCTTGCGCCTGCTCTCCTCGCTTCCAGATGTGATCTAGAATAGTCTTATCCAGAAACTCCACAATGGCAAGCAACCTGCTATATTACTGATTCGTTGTGGCATGGATACCACAGATTGTCAGGCAAGCCATGACACTTTTAGTGGCTCTACTCTGTCGTACTTTGCTACGCAACTGGTTTTTTGGAGGTTGTTCAATTTTCCTCGATTAACATGCCTTTCGATGGTGTGCATCTGTTCGGTGCTCACGGCGATTCCGCCTTGTAGTGTTTTCGGGACAGTCATGGTGGAACAGAATCTTAACTGTTATTCTATACCTCCCTTATTCCTCCTGTACTAGGTTTGTACAGGGGACGATCTCAATTTCTTTCACATGTGAGCTGTTCTGGGGCAGTGCCCATTGCCTTTTTCTTTTCAATCTCTGCCAATCTCATCATGATTCTCCGTCTCCTTGCTAGTTTTTTTTTCTCGAATTGTAATCCAGGCTTGTAAATAATAGTGTTGGCTCATGTGGATTCCCTACATTACACAACTGATTCCCTCGCTTTTGGTTTACCATGTCATGGCCAAAATGGTTGCTGAAGCCCCAAAACAGACTTCCGGACCTTGAATATTGGTTCTTTCAGCCTTATGTTTTGGTTTAATCACTGGTCTTGTTGCTGTTGCCTGTGTTTCTTGAGGAGGTTTCCACCACTATAATGCCTTAAATAAGTGGCCCCTGTTACCGGCACTACTCAGCAAGATCTCTGCGCCTCCAAACGTGTTGGCATTACACCCCTTCACCTTTTTCACTGAGTCTTTGGATAGATAGTGTATCCTCTCTCCTCTGTATTCTCCTCTCTGAGCACCCATCATCTTTAGGATCCCGGTTCACAATGGAGATAAGTCCAGACCCCAATGGTCTCAATACCTTCATCAATTACCCAGCTAACCTCTCCAAAAATGCGGCAAAAAAACATTGCATACTCCAAAGTAGACCAGAAACTCTTCTCAGACCCCTACTTCTGCACAAACGAAGGTACACTGGTTAATGACCTCAACTTCTATACCAGAAAATGGGCATGCTGGCGAACTGTTTTATACTCCATGCTGCGAATAACCGGATCTAAGAAAACCCCACATGGTCTTAAACTAACATCTCTCTCGCCCTCCCTCAAAGCCACCACCACTATCGCCCTCTACAATAATGGTACCATCCTAATACAATCTTCTAATGACAGCCTAGCTAAGATGGCCAATATTTACCCCACTCTTAGTAAAGCGGTGTATTGCAATTCCACTGCCCCCCACTCAACCACTACGTCTTCGCTGGGTTTAACTAATAATACCCCCTTATCAGTTGAGAGCTCCCCACTCCCCCAAAATCACACTCCGATAAGTGATCCCAGAGCTGCCTTGTCTCCGGTCAATTTATGCCAACCTTCTAGAACACCCTCTCAGCTGGTTGACTGATATTTGGGCTGAATCTCCTCACCAAGCGCCAGTCTGATACGACGATCCTCCCTGGCCCCTGATTGTCCTATGATATCCACCATCCTCCTGCTACACAAAAACAAAAACGTGGTTTCCCTGAATCCCAAGGACACCCACATCCACTGCATTATCAAATGGTTCGCTATTTTCAAATGAAAATCTGTCCTGCTCTCAGCAGGAACGCTCAATCACTCGTAGCTCTGATTTGATTGCACCCAACCCTCAGCTCTTTGAACTCACCCTCTTTGCTAAGGGCCCAACTTCACTCAAAAGGGTCCTCTTTCACCAAATGTCCAACTCCCCACTCAGGAATCGCCCACCACCACTGCGGACCCCACAGGCTTACACCGAGGCCCCTCGTCGCCGCTTGCCTCTCCGCCTCACCCTCTACCCATTGCCCAACACTCAGACTTAAATCAATTAATTAATGTTTTGAGCTTGTAAAGCGCACTGCTACCCGTAGGTTTCCTAGCGCTGTATAACGTTGGGGAACCCGTCCTGGCTTTCCCTGTGGGATGGTCCCTGCTGGGAGTCCCCAAGGTGGAGCCAGGCATCCCCGGCATTGATGGGGCCGTTGTGGAGATTAGGCAAGCTAATGTCCAGAGTTGCCGAGTGGGCCCCCTGATTAGAGTAGGCACCAAAGCGAGAATTATAGAGTCCGCTGACCCAAGTCCACGACCCTGCCGCGTCGGGAATTGAACCCTTGTCCCGGCCGTCTTCTGCTCCCGGGTCTGCCGCCTCTAACCAGTGAGCCACACCACTCCACTTTGAGGCTGGCCTAGATGTTATATCTCTACAGCTACGCCTTCTCACTTCTGAGCTACATGACCTGAAAGCCCTCTCAACTGATTTTTTTTCCCCATGATCAGCTTTCTCTTCACCTCTGCAAACTGGCCCAGGGCCTCCACTTGGGAAAGTGAGCACGTCGGTCGGTCAGTCATCAGGCCACCCACCCCCATTTCGAAACCTATTCCCTGTCCAAACTCCCCCCTCAACCCTAGAAGAAGTGAGACCTACCTGACGTCTACCAATCCCTTGGACCATCACAACTCCTGCTCTTCCTGGTTCGAACCTAACTTGACCCCGCAGAGGCAAATACACTCCATTCTTTCCAACCTGAACTGTTGTGTTCTATCTAGGACCCCGATCAATATTGTGACCTCATGCCCCTATACGGCTATAATCAATAGATATCCCTATAATGGCATAAACGATCAGAGCCATATTTCAGTAACTCGTCTCTGCAGCTCATTACAGTACATGACACAGCAGAAGCCACTTCCTTAGATTCCTAGATAACACACAGAGTTCTTTCAACAGATAAAACCCCCAGCAACCTGGGAAAGCCCCGCTTGCTTTGTTTTGATTAGTAATAGAACTCTAACGAGCACTGTAAGAACGACCAGTTCTTAGTGACATCTTTATTGACGTCTTATGTCCAAAAACTTACGTCAAACAAGGCACCTTTCAGGTATAAATAATACCAACGTTGCCTTAAGCACACACGATGGTGGTGGTGAATACAGGAGCAGTACAGCTGTCCCTTGCAGAGCCCAGCAGATGCGAGAAGCCCACGGACACTGCCCCTCCTCCTCGACGCGCTGAGAAAGACGCTGTCTTTTCTCCTGCCGAGAAAATCCAGCTCCGGTGTTTCCAGCCTACCCTTGCGGGTAACTGGAATATCGAGTCCTGAGAGGAGATACCAGACCTCCAACATTTTATTCCAGAGGTACGGTGCTGACTAGACCCTTGGAGAGAATTCTTGAAGCAAACCCTTGGCAAAACTAACTTAACTTAAACTGCTACTTACTTACTCCCTCCCAAGTATTAGGCTTAGGTCAGGTACACTGGGGTAGGCGTAGTTAGAAGCACCAGTTGAGGACATTAGCCAAATGTATATATGAATGTATATATTTTATTCATTTTAACAATCATATGGCTAAGAAACCATATCAATGCTTTTGAAGGTTAGTGCCCTTGAATTGGGGGATTTATCTAATTTTGGATTAAGTACCAAATTAAAATCTCCCATCCAAATTATCGGACCTTGTGTTGATAATAACTGATTCTGAATTTTAATCAGAAATGAGGGGTCATCCTGATTGGGACCGTAATAACCAACCAAGTTGTATAGGCTATTATCTAGATTGACTCTAGCGTATAGCCATCTCCCACTTAAATCCTCCTCATGTGCAAGGATCTGGGCTTTTATTTGCTTTTTAAAGATAATTAATATACCTCGAATATTTGCATTGTGGTTAGTGCAAATAAAACAGTCTACCCATCTGATTTTACTTAACATTTCCTTCACTTCGTGTTGGAGCAGGTGTGTTTCCTGGATGACTATGACCTGCGCCGGAGAATCCTTCAGGTATTGCAGTATTCTATATCTCCTACTCTTAACACGCAGGCCATTGACATTCCAGGACAAGAATGTTAGTCCCATCAGCCGGTGTCCAACCCCCCACCCCTAATCCAGCTCAATGAGGAGTAGCATCTCCCAGTGAGAATCGAATGAAATATAGATAAAAGTATACTTGATGAAATTTGTGTATTTGAAACGGTGCCTGAGCAGTGAGGATATTTTGTGATTTTACCCCATCCCCCCTCCCACCTCACCCTGGAAAACCCCCCCTTAATTACTCTGGCTATTGGTGCCAGATTTGCCTCCCCATGGAGTTCCATATGCCCAGATCAGTTACATGATTAAAATATAACCCGGCATGCCTTAATTCTTTCTAGGGGAAACCAATCCTGTTTATATAAAGTAATTTTGCTAATTATAAATAGGTTTAGGTGTTTGTATCACACCTTCCTACATAATGGGATGATTAAACTAATACGTATTCCCGATTTAGATAATATATGTATATTTTAATGTCGAACATACAAACATACATATATATTTAGTCTTTTATCTTTTATCTTTCCTATCTTTATTACCTTTTTTACATATTAATTTTATTTATTTTTTTATTTCATTTCCTTCCTCCCCTTCATTTTTTTTTTCCCTTTTATGTTTTTTTTTTTTTAATTATTTTATATATACACCCTCTGTGAAAAAACCTTTCCCCTACATTTCCTCCTAATATCCCCCATTCCCTTCACCTCTTTTCTTTACATTGTATTTTAACTCAGTGGCACAGTGTACCATGTCTGTTTTTTAGCCTAAACATTACCCTGTTGATGATCATTAATAGAAGTCAGAAGTTCGTCTGCCTCCAATGAGGAATGGATGTTATGCATTTTGTTATTATACATGACCCTGAGAAAGGCAGGGAACCTCATTTGGACAGTGGCTCCCAGAGCCCTGAACTTCTCCATTTTCTGGCCTAACTCCCATTGTCTATCCAGAGTAGATTTAGATAAATCAGATCTTATAACATAGGAGAAGTCTAGAGCTTTTAGGGCAGTGGCCTTTAGGGCTAAATTCAAAATCTTCTCTTTTACAGAGTAAGTCAGAAAATTAACTAGAATTTTCCTAGGTTTAGACCTTCCCTGTTTTAAACGAAAAGGATCTCTGTGAGCTCGCTGGATATCTTTTTCTAGCTCTTCCACGGATTCCTCCAGATTTAATGACTCTTTAAGCAGGGACGCTACAAATTTTTTCATTTCAGTCCCCTCTTTTCCCTCTGGAACTTTCAGGATTCTAATATTATTTCTCCTTGAGTAGTTCTCCAAAGATTCCACTCTCTCTTTTGTTGCGTTCCCTTCACGCCTTAAGTAGAATATCTTTTCATTAGCAGAGTCTAATTTAGCTTTTAGTTCGTTTACTGTGCTTTCGAGGTTATCTGTCCTCTCCGAGAGAAGATCAACTCTCTTATCCAGGGCATCGAATGACGCTTTTATCTCCTGCTGGTTACGTTTTGATTCAGCGAACCCAGTTTTAATTTCCTGAAGTAAATCCTCCAGTGAGATCTTCTCCTTCGTCACGGAGGTCCCACCAGCCTTATCATGAGTGGTCAGAAGTCCAGTTTCTTCCGAAGTATTGGGACCACCTGAGTCTACTTCCCCCTCCACTTCCACTGGGACGGAACCTTGAGTCTCATTTGTATCACCCATCTTATTATTATTGTCCTCCAGTGGTCCGCTAGGAATTTCTAGAACTTGAGGCAAGACCCTAAAATAGGATCTAAGTGAAGGGGTGAGCCTCGCTGCGCTACCTTTAGTGGTTTTGGATCTTAATTTGGGGCCAGTTTTTGAGTCTTTTGGCCCTTTTGGCCCTTTTTGCCCAGACACCCGGAGGGGCGTAATCGTGTTTGCTGTATTGACGGGTTTTACGACGTGACCGCCGGAAAACACAAATATAGAAGGACCCCAGATAGTATCTTTAGAGCCGGGATCCGATTCTTCTACAACACCTTTAGATCCCTCATTATCTCCCTCCTTGTCGCTACCAGGACTGAGACCCAGTTTGGTAAAAGTATCAGCAAGAGTGTAAGCTTTAACAATTCCTCTGTCTGAAGACTGTTCCCCTACAACAGTCTTACCACCCTTAATGGCCACACATCTCTTCCCAAATACCTTACTTGATGGTAGCGCACAGGCGAGCGATTTTTCTGCTCCCTCCTCCTCTGGTTCTGTCCTGGTCCTTGTCTTTGTTTTTGCTTTAATGCGACGAATCTTCTGAGTTTTGCCCGCGTTGAGGGTGTCTGACTGGGTTCCTTTGCTAGTATTAGGGCACTTTAGTGGTGTGTAAAGGCTGCTGAGGTCACCTCTAGCAGCCGCTCTGCGGCTCCTTCGCAGCTCCACGGCTGCCTCTGCCCACCGGGAAAGTGTAGTTAAGGGCGGGATCCTGGCACCACACATCCATACACCAGCAAGCTAGACGTTTTTTATTTTCAATTGTTTTTTTTTGTTTAAAGTAATGCCAGGGTCAGTACTGCTGCTTTTCTGTTCTATTCAGTTTGTTTTCTTTTATATATTTTTTTATATGTTCTTACTTTCCTACCGTAAAAACCCCCGTAGGAACAGGAAAGCAAACAGTTGGGGGAAGAAGCCACTTGTGCACCTGTGCCCGCCTCGTTCGAAGCGTGCCTGCCTGACTTCTGTTACAGAAGTGCCTCGGGAATGGTATCGAACGTCTACCGTCTACCGCTGACGCTGACAGCAGACGAGTGAGCAGACGTGAAGGGCAACGGTGCTGCTTAGAGCCGGCAGGTAAGCCTCGGAAGCCCTGTTAACAAACTAGTGTGGGCGGGTAGAGCAGAGCGCCTCTCACGGCGCTCCGCTATTCCGCTGCTCTGCTACGCTCTGAGCGAATCCCGGCTCCTGTATCGGGAATCAGTCGGACGCCAAACGCCAAATGCAGCAGAAAAGATGGCACGCTAAGCACTAGAAGAGCCGCGTTAGCTTCGGGTAGGTAATAAACAAAAGATTAACTGCATGCTTCCTCTCGGGGGAATCGTGTTGATTGCCGATTAGCTGCAAAGTCAAGGGGCTGGCTGGAGCTCCACGGAAGAGACGCGACCTGCCCTAGCCGGCGGCCGCCATGTTTTCCAACATTCTCTGTTTCTCCCATATCAATGCTCTTACGGTATTATTTCGCCATACTCCTTTTACTGTACGCACTCTTTATAATAACAAGTCTTGCAATTGTGGCAATTCATTTCTCTTGCATGAGAAGAAAGACTGTTCAATAAATAATACCTTTTTATTGAAAACGCCCGTCTCTCTATTCTCTGCATCCAGGTGAAAGTAATTCTGCACAAACTGACTGAGTGAAATAGCTGTCTATTGTTTCACACGACTCTAGAGATTGACTCTTATTCTAAGGAGCAAAGTTGTCATGTTAATGCGGTTGTTCAAGAAAGTTTCCAGTGACCTCTGAGCTAGCTGGTACAAACCCAATTAAGTCTAACATAGTCAGTGGAGACGTAGAAGACGGCACTTCTACGTCTACACTGCTGTTTGTTATTCCAATGTGCAGGGCCTATAGGGAGAATAGGAACTACACTACAGAACAGAGAACCTCCACGCAATCTGAGAAGTAGCAATACTGACAATCTCACCAGGGTGAACGTCACCCAGGCTCCTTCCCCCCCCCTAACCCACTACGTCTCAAATGTGTAATACTAAACTGCAGATCAGCCAATAAACACGCCTCCGATACCTTCGACCTCATCCAACACAATGATTTAGACATTATCATCCTTACCGAAACGTGGCTAAATCCTGCTTCCACTCCTAGCTTCGACCTCCTAGTACCTCCTACTCATGAGATAATCGGACTAGACAGAGCTCTGAAGGGGGGCTAGCCTATAATCACAGGAACACACTATTGATCTCTCACTTGGAGTACTCTTCCTCCTGTGAATACCTTTGCCTCAGCATCTCAAGTAGGAACCTACCGATTTGCAAACTACGCCCTTTTACTATCCTCCCCTTCATTGAGCACCTAATGGAATCGTCTCTAGCAATGTAGACTCAGCCGTGTCCCAAATCTTCCTTTATGATTTCAACCTACATTGGTCTAACCCCAATGACCCAGCGGTATCTTGCCTTAAATCATTTCTAATAGATTAAAGGAGAAACTATACCTCATCATCTCAAAGGCAGACCATCACCTTAGACTCCATATCCCAGTGTGACTGATCTGATCACCACAGCATCCTTTTTTATATTAGCAGGGAGGTGGGTATGAGGAAGGCTCAACCTTCGAAAACAAAGATATGGAAAAGGAACCTTAGATCAATTAACCCTGTCAATCTCGCTGCCCACTGTAGATCTGCCCTCTCCTTCCAATCCAACTTGGTCGAGGTGCAGTCACTCACTGACGCCTGCAATTTGACCATCGCCAACATCCCGGATGACATTGCTCCGCTCTAACGTAAAACTGTCTCAACAGAAATATCCAAACCGTGGTATAACTTAAAAACGGAACGCCGCAACCTTAGGGCAGCTGAAAGCTCATGGCGATCCAATCCCTCTTCGGACCAACTAAACTCCTTGTAGATGTCAGGAGCCTCTACAGATCAAGTTCGCTAAGGCTAACTATTTCAAACTCCCACTAGACCAAGCAGCAAACGGCCCCAAAAAGCTTTTGGAATTGGTCAAACTGCAATCAGTTATAGGTCCAAACCCCCCCTGACTCGGGTGGCAACCCACCTTCCTGAGACAAATGTGATGCTTTCTTCACCGAGAAATCAAGCCTCCTCTCTACTGACCTCGCCTCTAAGAAAGCACTATTGCCTTCCTCTAGTGCCGCTTCACCCGTGGACATCTTTGATGAGCGCAACTCGACCATCACGAACACAAAGAACAATGTGTCATGGGGCACCTTTACCTCACTTACTGAAATAGACCAACAAGATTGTTTATAATATCAACCCTTCCAACCACTTTGGTGACCCGTTACCTCCGGTCATCTTCAAAGAAATCAAGAATGCACTCATCCCCACTTGGACAAGGATTGTAAACGCTTCCCTAACGCAAAGCATGCTCCCAGACTGCCTAGAAACAGCTCAGGTTTCACCTATACAAAATAAACGTTGACCACAACTTCCGCTCCATCTCCAACATCCCCACACTAGCGAAACTCCTAGAAAAATGTGTACAAAACCAACTTTGCTCATAAAGAGAAGTATCCACTCCTAGACTAGCATCAATCCAGTTTTCGGAAGCGGCCCAGCACAGAATCGTCCCTCACATGTTATGGTTGAAATTTTAAAAATGCTTGACCAAAACTAATCCTGCCTCCTGATCCTCCTTGACATTTCTTCAGCATTCAACACGGTTAATCTTGACAACCTCCTATCCATCCTGCAAAACAGAATGAGTTTTTAGGATTGGGTGCAACAATGGTTCTCATCCTTTCTTCACCACAAATCACAAAAAATCGAGGCAAACCACTCTCTCTCCCAGCCCTCTCCAATACTCATGGGGGTCCCCCAAGGGTCCGCCCTTTCTCTTATCCTCTTCAACCTCTTCTTGGAACCTCTAGCTAACTCACTAAACTCCATGAACATTCTCTTCCACATGTATGCGGACAACACACAACTCTATTTGAAAATCTCGTCCCCGGAAAACATCTCACTTAACAATATCCTAACATCTACTCCGTACTGGTTAACTGAGAACCATCTCCTGCTCAACACCTCCAAAACTGAATTCCTGCTCATCTCCCCCCAAATCACATCCCTAAGTTAGACCTCTGGTTGACGCACCTCACTGCCTTATAGGCATTCCTACTTATGTTTTTGGCACTTCCGTATCCCTTATAGAGGACTTCAAATTATATGCTTTTGGTAAAATAGTGCAGGGGGTTTCTGCTGCACCTGCACCCTACCTGTACCTTTGTTCCAACAGGTCTCACTTCTATGACCATTCAGACACCAACCACGGCACTTAGTTACCAACTTGGTGGTTCTTCAGATTTCGCCTTCTGTCCGGTTTCATGGTTCATGGCTGTTTTTCATCTTGCCTTTCTCTCGAACGTGTTCCTTGACCATCATATCTTTTGGGTTTGGTTCATAAGGAAGTTTGGTGACCCTTTCAGATTCTTTTCATTAGTTTCTTTTAATCCTCATATGCCGACATAAGGTTCCAACCCTTGGAG
>NC_141695.1:717411748-717724949 GCF_964263255.1 Lissotriton vulgaris
GATGGTGCTCAAACTTCCTAGGAAAGCCTCCGCATCTGCAGCTCTGTGAACTTTGCATTGGCTTCTGACCCACAAAAGAATTCTTTTTAAGATGTTATTGACCTTTTTTAGAGCCCTAAACAACATCGGACCAAGGTATCTAATAAATAGATTCACCCGTTTCAACCCCACCAGAGCCCTGAGGTCAGCAGAACATAATCGGGCTAATATCCAGTAATTCTGTCTCAAAACGATAGGACACAACAGACCCAGTGGTGGTTTTTGTGGTTAGTAGCAGGCACCAGGCCTGTGTGTTTTTCTAAGTGGAAACTTGTTGTGATTAGCACTTGTAGGAACAGGGTTAGCATTGAATTGGACTTTTGCGCCCGGTAACTGTAGTATTGCTGTAGTTGTTGTTTCTATATGTTGTGGGCCTCAGTTTGTTACACAAAGAGTTCTTGTTTGTGAGTATGTCTGAAAAGGAAACTCTATCTTATAGTGAGGAACATATAAAAAACCTTCTTGCTGCTCCCCCTTCATTCGCTTCAGCTTCTCTAAGTACCACGGCCCAAAACCAAAATGAAACAGATAAACTAATCCGTCTCAAGAAAAAACAAATCCGTACGGATCTCCACGGGCATTTTCTATTGCAACATCTCAGAGCCGGAACTATCCCAGGTGGCTTACAGATTAAGAACGTTCCTCTCATTTTTACAGAGGACCCAATCTATAAGAAGGACTACAGCTACATTGAAACTAAATGTAGCAGGGACCTAATGGTCTTGACTGTGGAAACAGCTCAACGTCTTTCCAAACAACAACTGGAGGAAATAGGACTACTGGAAAAATCTATTTCTACCAACCAACTAATTACTGACTCAAAGTCATTACTGGAAAAAGTTGAAAAGGAGATTGGTGAATTTAGAGATTACACCATAAACCAAAAAACTGCACAATTTGAGAAAGATCAAAAAAATGTCAATTTGGAAAAGGTGTATCCATTTCTGCAACAAGACTTTTACTCAAGACCTGAGTCCCGCAGATACCTTCAAGATCATCAGGGTAGGTCTCAAACCAAATTCATCACATTTTCAGATACATCTTCGTCTGGCAGTAACAGTGAAAGTGAAACCTTAGAACCAAGGAGGAACAACAATCGAAGAGGATCATTCCACCAACCACAACAGGGACAATCATCCTCTTTTTTAGGGCGGGCCAAACAAAACCTCGAGGAAAGAGCAGATACCAAACATGGGAAATGTCCACAAGACGTCAGAATTACAAGAATTGACAGTCTCACCGATATTCAATCTATCTTCAAAAATGTTAACACCTGTAGAAGAAAGTGTGCTTTGTAAGGGTCTTACATTTGTTCCAACTAAATGCACAGACTTCGTCAAACTTAAGACAGAGGCGCTAGAATTCTGTCGTAAAGTAAGACTAAAAACTTATTTTATGGACAATACATTCAATGCACCAATTGAGAAAACTGGACTAAAAACTAAGTCAACATTTTGTCCTCCGTCAAATAAAGTTCCTAAAGAGGTTCTCACTTTCGAAAAGACAATCCTATCCGCAATTTCGGATATGGAAACTAAAAAAAACTGGATTAAACACAACATCTCTAAAACAGAATCAGAAGCATTAATCAATTTGAAAAAGGACACATCGGTTGTGATCAAGCAAGCCGACAAAGGCGGCTCAATCGTTGTTTGGGATAGATCTCTATACATTGCAGAGGAGAAAAAACAGCTAAAAGATACCACTTGTTACCGAAAATTGAAAAAAGACCCCACAAGTGAGTTTAAGGGAGAACTACACACAATAATTGATGAAGGCTATAATGAGGGCTTTCTGGGGAAGAAAGAAATGGAATATCTAAAGACAAAACATCCTAGAACATCACTGTTTTATGTATTGCCTAAAATACATAAAAACGATAAAACTCCGCCAGGACGGCCCATAGTGTCAGGCTGCGGGTCTTTAATAGAACCTGTGGCCAAATTTATTGATTTTTTTCTTGAAACCATTTCTAGTAACAGTGAAATCGTATATTCAAGATACAACAGATTTCATTAACACATTAGCAAATATTCAATTTGACAAGGACAATTCTTGGATGGTGACAATGGACATCACGTCCCTTAACACTCAGATCCCACAGGATGAAGGACTGTATGTATTGGAGTCGGTACTGGATGAAAGAGAGAGACCACATAGAATCCCCACCTCGTTTATTCTAAAACTTTCCGCCTTTGCACTAAAAAAAAACTATTTCAGTTTTGATGGGGAATTCTATCTACAAATTAGCGGAGTAGCAATGGGCTGTCCATTTGCTCCTGAGTTAGCAATACTTTTCATGGCCAAATATGAGGAAAATTTTGTGTATTTAAACAATCCATATGCACAATGGATAGAAAATTGAAGTCGATATATGGACAATAGTTTCTTCATATGGACAGGGACGGAAGATGATCTTTTGAAATTCTTTGACT
The DNA here is from genome assembly GCF_964263255.1 of Lissotriton vulgaris. Taxonomy (NCBI): domain Eukaryota; kingdom Metazoa; phylum Chordata; class Amphibia; order Caudata; family Salamandridae; genus Lissotriton; species Lissotriton vulgaris. The sequence goes on from NC_141695.1 coordinate 717,414,223, forward strand.
GGATCAATAACAAAACAGCTACCATCAAATATAGTATCAATTATTCCAAGGATAAAATGCCATTTCTGGATGTTGAAATCTACCCATACGAGGACGGTCTTGTAACAACTCTATATAAGAAGCCATCTGACCGTAACAAAGCCTTGCATTATAAGAGCAATCACCCGCGTCTTAAGGTTAATTTGCCATACGGACAGTATCTCAGGATTCGCCGCAACTGTTTTGACAGGGAGGAATACAAAAAACATGCCGAAACCCTTACAGCCAGCTTGAGATCACGTGGCTACCCAAAAAAACTATGAAGGAAATCGATGAAAAGAGCGTGGTGGACCCCACGGGAATGCCTCTTGGAGAGAAGAGAGAAAAAAGAATCAGAAAGATTGGTATTTGTATCTACCTTTTGTCCCAACTCCAACATACCGAAGAAAGTAGTAAAAAATAATTGGCATCTGTTAAAAAATCTGAACAAGGCATTCACCAAGGAACCACTGTTTGCTTTCAGAAAAAACACTAGTATTGCCGATCATTTGATACGAGCCGCACTACCACAAAAAAACTCCATGGATATAAGAACAATGCTAAGCTTACCACCAATCCAAGGACACCATAAATGTGGTTCATGCAATTGCTGCAGTACTACTGTCGAAGGGACATTCTTCAGTCATAATAACATTGGATGGAAGCATGAGGCTTTTACTAACTGTAAATGAAGGTATGTCGTCTACAGTATTAAGTGCCCATGCGGCCTGATCTATATAGGCAAAACCAATCAGGAAGTCCGGGCACGCATCCAACAACACAAATCAAGAATAAATAAGAATGTGCTAACAGCCCCTTTGGTTAATCATTGGCGCACACATAATCATAAGGACTCAGACCTGATGTGGACAGTGATCTCAAAAGTAGAGAAAGACATGAGAGGGGGTGACCTTGATCTCAAACTATCCAAACACGAGGCAATGCTCATTGTAAAATTTAATGCTGTGACCCATGGACTCAATGAGCTCACTGAAATATATAAACTCAATTAAAATATAATGAGTGCATTATGGTTCACAAATCGGCAATCCCTCAGTCAAAAGCAACGTACACCATCATTATGGACCAGGATTGTAAGTTTTCTGTTATCCCAACCCAAAATGTCCGACACACTTTTTCAACTCGGCGTGGTAATTCTTTTAAGGAACATTATAACCCTCAAGTATTCAATGTACTAGATATTCTGTCAAGTAACAATAATAAAGTTTTCTGATGGATTTCCAATTTTTCATTTTTTATCCTGTCATCAAAAGTGAGTGGGATATGGACTCAGTTATCACAACAAATCGCTCATAAGTGCTTCTCGATATTCATATAGAAAATAAACACACATTTCAACACTAGAACTACGTTTCCCATGGACCCTTGCGATACAGGAAGTGTGGTACATATGACTACGCGGCAAGACCGACAGATACGGCGCGATTGGAACTTTGGCCACACCAGTCAAGCGGGTCAGCGAAAATGACGTCTGAACCAGGTAATTGACATCCCGTATTTCCCGACTTTTGGAACCAAAGGATGTTGCGACATCAACAGTAAGAATTTAGGATTCTAAAAATTGTCTCTCATTTCCTGTTGCAGAGCTTGCCCGCCCTCTATGAATCCCTTTACAGACAGCGACATTGAGTAAACAAGTGAGTAATTGTTGTCAACAGTTTACTAACGTATTCTGATCCGTTAGTTCGGTTTACCGCATACATTCCCCTCCTTCCAGGTAAATTCGAATTCGTAGACTGCTTGAAGGACATTGCATCCTCTCCTTCTTGAACTAAGCGGGTCCAAACAAACGCTGCACAACCAGGTACGATCGACTTACGAATGTTCATGGTAATAGGACAATGTGTGGAATAAAACGGTTCACTTATTACCCACATTACCTCTTTACAGAGTTCACCCGCACTCCAGGATCCATGCACGGATACCAGCCTTCTATTAATAAGTAAGCATAAGTGAATCATGCTCCTAACATAAAGAACAATGAGACAGTTACATGAAAGGTACAATGAAAAACTCCTTATTTTTACAGGACAGGCTACATACATTCAACACAGTCCTCCGTCATTTTAAGTAAGTTCTTAGTAAAAATCCATTTCTAATCTCCCATTATAATAATGTGCTTGACTTTGACGAGTATGTTGTTTTTTTGAAACAGGTTGATGTTCCATTAAGTAATTGATTGTCCCGCTGGGTTAATGAAAAAAAAAAAAACCCATCTAGCTTACTAGCTGTTAGAGGTAAGAGAAGGCAGCTTGAGTGATGTAGGGTGGAGCAATGTGTCTAAGATCACAGTCATGTCCCTAATAGAAAGGTTTTTTGCTCTCTTTTACAGCTTTATTGTCCTGATGAGTTCGAAACGCGTAGACAATTTATGCCATTCAATTAAAAGGAGTAATACGCAAAAGCTTTTTCAACAAAACTTTGATAGGAATGTATTTTGTATGGCTTACTGTGAATATTTCAATTCCAGTGTGTATGTGTATTAAATGATTGTGCGTGTATGAGAGTACGATTGATGTTTAAACATAGGATATTTATATTTTTGTAATTGTAAAAAGGTTTGTTTGTAAATATTGTGTAAAATGATATATTGTGTTTAGGAGGTCTTGTGTTGTACATTGGATTGGTGAAATAATAACCAAATGTCTTTTTTGTGAAAAATCAAAAAATAAGATAAAAGATTCACTCAGACATAAATATGTCAAAGTACCATAGTGTATAATTTGTATGGTCTTCAGGATCCTTAGTTGAAAAATAGAGACAGTACTGGCATCTCTTTGTTAAATATCAAAACGATAGGAGGCAAAACACTAGGTGCCCTGGCCTCTAAGGCCTGGAACCTGATGCCCATTGATCTTAGAGTGCAGACCACGGAGGCCGTCTTCAGGAAAAGGCTTAAAACTTGGCTATACAATCTGTCTGACACCTATGTTCTGACCATCATCTAACGCCCCTGTCAGTGCCTTGCTCTTCCCTGCTCACAGCGCCAGGATGCTCCTTTCGGAGCGACAGTTTCGCGCTTTATAAATATGAAATAACATTAACATCCTGACACACTTCTGCAACTCAGCGCTCTTCAAACTGTCTCCTGGTAGCATCCTTTAATGGTAATGGAAGGCGACTCAAAAAATGTGCAATTCTGTTTTTAACTCCTGGTACGTACTGAACTTCATAATTGGAACCTAACAACCTCAATGGCAGGTGTGCCAACCAAGGGGAAGCTTTACAAAAACCCTTTGTGATCAGTACTCTGGTAGGAGGTACACATGTACCCCATATGTACTATTTAAAATGTTTCACACCCCATACACATGCAAGTGTTTCCTGTTCTATGACAGAAAATTTCGCCTCAGTCAGAGAAAACAAACAGGAGGCAAGAGCAATTCCATTGTCTCTACCATCAGAGTTAATTTGTGTCAACACTGCCCCCAAACCTTTTCCACTTGCATCCTTAGTGACAATACTCTTCAGGGTTGTAAAGGTGGTGCACTACATGCATCCTCTTTCAATTCCTGTAACACTCTCTGGGACACATCAGACCATCCAAATCTTGAGCCCTTTTTAAGAAGTTGCCAGATAGCATAGGTCTTGCTAGAAATGTAGCAACAACTTTGGAATAGATTTCAGGCATTCCTAAAAATGCCTTCACCTCATCCTTATTCTTAGGTGATGGTGAGTTCTTTATGGCTTCTATCAACTCAGCTGTGGGTTTGACTCAGATCCTGACCTTTTCTTTGGCAATTTTATATTTACTCGGATGAGCTGTAATATCATTTTTATTCAAGATTCCCAATACTTGCTTAAATCATTATCATGTTCTGCCCTAGTTCGTCCCATGACCAAAATGCCAACCTGAAAAAAACATGACTTTCATCATATCTCTTAACAATACATGCATCAGTCTTTGGAACATTGCTGCTGCCAAAGCTAGCCCAAAGTTCCCTTACAAATTGGTGTCAACCAAACGGGGTGAAAAACTCTGTAAGCCTCTTGCTATCTGGGTGTATTAGACCTTGATGCCAAGCATCAGTAAGAGCAATAGTGCTGAACCACTTAACCTCCTTAGTCATGGATAACATCTCAATAATTCTTTGGGGTGGGGGGAGTGAATGTATACAATGTTATTGTTTAAATATCTTAAGTCAACCTATAACCTCCGTTTGCTATTGGACTTCCTTGCCACTAACAATAGAGCAACCCAATCAGAGGATTCAACCAGTTGATTGTAATTTCCCAAGATCCATTTGAAATTTCCGCCCTTACCGTCATGGGAATATTTTTTTTGTTGTTTCTTTTTATTGAAAATACAAACAAGCAAGGCATGAAACATGTTATACAAAGTGCCAGTTCGATCGAGGAAGGAAAGAAAATACAATGAGCAGCAATCGACATAAGGAAAGGGGAGGGGGGGAACAGGGGCCAAACTCAATAAAGATACAATGAAGTGGTCAAAATGCAGGGGTCAGGGGGAAGGTGGGACATCAATGTTATCTGCTGCAGGCGGTGTACATATGTCTCCACGATAACTATTCCAAGGTCCCCATACTCTACACCACTTCTCGGGATGGCCCCGGGCCAGATACACGGTCTTTTTCCTGAACATACACCAGTCCATGTTTTCCTTCCATACTTCCACTGTAGGAGGCTTCTGGGACCCACACAATTGAGCAATATCTCGCTTGGCGATCATAGCCCCCAGGGATGCCCACTGAGTCTGGGCTACATTATAATCCGTGGGTTCCCAAACATTCAACAAGCAGCGTCTGGCCTCGGGCAAGAGAGCAATACCCGTCACTTCCTTCATTACCTCATGAACCCCGCTCCAGAAAGCAGCAACCTCACAACATTCCCAAATAATATGGAGAAAAGTCGCTACCTGCCCACACCCTCGCTTGCATAATCCATCCTCAGAAAAGCCCATTCGGACCAAACGGGGGCCAGTGACGTAAATCCTGTGGAAGATCTTAAGTTGTACCAGTCGGAGTCGAGCTGGAATCGCGACCTCCTTGGGAGAGGAGAGCGCAGACTGCCAGTCCTCGTCATCCAATTCAAGGCTGTCACGGGTCCACAAGTCCCGAAGATGTAACAGGAGGTCTGACCTATTATTAATTAATTTCTTGTAAACCAGGGAGATAGTGCTGTCGGGCACATGGCCATCCAATAGTCTATCTTCAAGCGGGGACGATTCCGGAATTACCTCACCCAAAGGGAACACCGACATTAAGGCATGGCGAACCTGAACATAGCGGAAGTACTCTGTGTCGCCCAATTCAAACTCCGTCTTTAACATCTCAAACAATTTCACCTGGCCCTTAACCCAGAGGTCTCCCACCTTACTGTATCGATGAGGTCCCACTTATCGAACCCCTTGGTCTTCCACAGCTTACCAAGCTTGTCCGAGCCGAAAAGCGGGGTCGCTAGAGTCAAGCGATCTTTCCACCCCAAGGAACTAGTAGCGTCCTGCCACGTATGCACTGTCGTCCTCGTAGGCCCCGACAGAGTCTTGACCACTGTTTTTTAGTACAGCGCCCTATAATAATTACCCCCAGGCAACAGCCATCTATCCATAGTAAAAGCAGGATTCAATTCAGGACCATACATACATTGATTAATGGCCCCCAAAAGAGAAGCCCAATAATATAGTTTGATGTCAGGGAGAGCAATACCCCCGTCATACCACGGGAGCGTCAATTTGGCAAGAGCAATACGAGGCCTACCGTCCCATATCAACTTCCTCTGAAGGTCTTCAACCGCACGAAAATAGCTAGCGGGAACTATATCAAGAGTGTTCTGGACAGAATACAGAAAACGAGGCAGAGACATCATTTTAAAATAGGGCCACACGACCGAGCGGTGAAAGCAGAAGTTTACGCCAACCCGTGACGTCCTGTTTCAATCTAGCCATGGGTGGGAGAAGATTCTGTTGATACCGGGCCACAGGATCCAATGAAATATAGATACCGAGGTATTTAGCCCCCGTGAGAGTCACCAGTCACGTATGGGTAGGATTTCGCCCAATTAATAATCTAGCCCAAATTCCTACCGAAGGAGGCCAAAACATCGTACAAAACCATCAATGACTTCCGGGGTGAGGTCAAATACAGTAAGATATCATCTGCGTAGAGCGAGATGCGATCTACAAAATCAGGAGACCATTGAATGCCCTTCATCGAGGGTTCCCATCGGATCCATGCAGCAAGGGGCTCTAGGGCTAGGGCAAACAGTAGCGGAGACAAGGGACAACCCTGACGAGTACCTCTCCCAAGACTATACGGAATAGAAACACGACCATTCACAACAATTTGCGCAAGGGGGTCCTCGTAGAGAAGCCCGCACCCAGCCAATAAAACCGGGTCCAAACCCAATGCAGCCCCATGAGCATGGTCATTCCACGGTATCAAAAGCCATCGTGGCATCCAACGACGCCAAGATGGCAGGCTCACGCAACGTCGCAGCTCTCGCGAGAACGCTATGCAGACGCCTAAGATTTAGGGCAGTGTTTCTATGCGGGATGAAACCGGATTGATCCGGATGTATCAACTCACTAATAACGGTGATCAAACGGTTAGCCAGCAATTTTGCGAGGATCTTAGGTTCGGCGTTCAAAAGAGTGATCAGCCTGTATGATGTACACCTATCCCTCGGTTTCCCCTCCTTATGGATCACCACAATGGTCGCAAGACGTTGATCACTAGGGAGAGAACCACACTCACGAGACTCCAAAAACATATCCCTTAAATAGGGTGCTATCTTGTCAGGCCGCAACTTGTAATGTTCAATAGGCAGACCGTTGGGACCCATAGCTTTTCCCGAAAGCAGGGAGCGAATCGCGAGAGCCACCTCGTCTGCGGTTATTGGAGCATCCATTTGTTCCCTATCCAAATCAGAAAGATGCGGTAAAGCAATATCACGCAACAATAGATGTGAATCTTCCTCCGGCCTCTCCGACACAGAGGAGTACACTGTCTGAAAGTGATCCGCAAAGCACTGAACAATCTCCTCAGGGTCAGTAACATGACCACCACTCGCCGTCTCGATCACAGGCACCACACGACTGGCCCTATCCTTCTTATCCAGCCACGCTATCAGTTTGCCTGCTTTATCTCCCACATCATATACCCCTCCCTGTTGCTCTCTACTCATGGCTTTAGCCGCATCAGTAACCAACGCCCTATATTCCAACTGTTTAAGTCGCAAAGCATGCGTTTTGACACGGGTAACCTCCCGCTCCAGGCCGAGCTCAAGGTCCGCTATCTCCGCTTCGATCTTAACCACCTCCTCATCCCTCCGTTTCTTACCGCCTGTGATTAACGACAGGGCCTGGCCCCTAAGGACGGCCTTGAAAGCCTCCCAGAGTGACACTGCAGACGAAACTGAACCCTCGTTCTCAAGAAAATATTGGTCGAGAGATTTTACCAGATCCGCACGAGTTTTAGGGTTCCGGGGATACCAGGGGGTGATCGGGGCTATCCGACCCTCTGTCACAGAATTGAACTCCATTCGAAGCCATAGTGGAGAATGATCAGAGATCCCCCGAGTCAGATGCTTAACCTCAGTAACAGAAAACGCTTGTGCAGCCGGCACCAAGACATAATCAATTCTCGAGAGACTACCGTGAGCGCCCGAATGAAATGTGTACTGCCGCTGAGCGGGATGCAACAATCTCCAGCAATCCACCAAGCCCAGAGTATCAATAAAATCGTGAAGCCAGTTCCGTGCCCCCTTACGATCCCTAGGTGGATGTCGATCAGCCATACCAGAAACCACAGCGTTAAAATCACCACCCAATAGCAATGATCCTTAGGGGAAAGCAAGGACGACCCGCCCCAAGTCAGCAAAAGTAGTTGACTGCAGGCCAGGGAAAGAGTCCGGCCCTCCCACCTACCCGTTAGAGCGACATAGCGCCCCGTATCATCGAGGACCGTAGCGTCGATCTCCAGTGGGAAAGAAGCCTTAATTAGGATACCTACCCCCCTGAAGTCGGAGGTGAACCCGGCATGGGCGACCAAACGATACCCCTTCCTGTTCATGGCATGACAAGTATTACCTATCAAATGCGTCTCCTAAAGAAGGACAACATCAGGGGAGAGAAGTTTCAATAATTGCAGCACTACCCCACGTTTAATCCTATCCCCCAACCCATTCACATTCCAACTCATCAGTTTCAGCCCCCTACCCCATCCGAAAGTAAAGAAGTTCCGACCCCAGTAAGAATCCAGCACTTCGATCAGAAGGTCTAACAATACATTGCCTTGCAGAAAAACAAACACACACCCCAACAGGAACCCCCTAATCCCCCCACCAACATCCCGTTACAACCCCCCACCCTGCACCCCTGCATAAGACTAGAAAGCACCCCAACTTGCAGTGTGCCTGTCTCCCCCACATCTAACTAAGCTACAAAAAGTGAATCAGAGGAGGAAAGAGACCCACCAATAGCCCCGCAACCCCCCCGAATGTCACAACCATTCACATTACATCACATTACAGGATTAGCAAACCACAGTCGAGGTGTCTATTCCTGTTCCATCGGTCCGCCTTCCGCCCCTACAGATTGTTCCTCTGGTGCATGATGGTTCGGCAGAGTGTCCAGCCAGTCAGCCACCACCACCGCCTCCGGCTGATCGAAAAAATAAGTGCGCTCAGCGTGTTCGATCCTCAACTTGGCCGGAAAAAGCATAGGGTACTTAAGGCCCATATCACACAGTCTCCTCTTTACCCCCAGGAAGCCAAGTCTCTGCTTTTGGATAGATTGGGTAAAGTCTGGGTAGAAGCTGATGGTAGTGTTCTCGAACTTCATAGGACCTCTCATCCGCGAGGCTGCAGGATAGCGTCTCTATCACGGAAATTAAAAATCCTTGCGATCATAGGCCGCAGTGGGGCACCCACCTTTGGCCTACCACCCGGAACTCTATGAGCCCGCTCAACCATGAAAAACTTACTCAGTCCCTTGGGTGCAAGGTGGTTAACAACAAGATTTTCAATGAAGAGGTCAGCTGCAGAATCTTCCGCCTTCTCCGGGACCCCGATGAGACGGACATTCATCCGCCGAGCCCTCCCTTCAAAATCCTCCAGACGACGCACAAAGAGATCATTGGAGGCCTTCAAGTTGCGGACCTCCGTCTGCAAATCAGCAACGTCACCCGTCAAACTGGAAGTCTTAATGTCCAACGACTTGACTTTCTCGTTCGTTTTCGTCAAGTCCGTACGGATCAGATTGACATTGATCGCCACAGTATCAAGTTTATGGGCGAGGGTCTCCATTTGTTGCCCAAGGGAGGATTTGATCCCATCTATAGCGGTCATAACATCTTGCAGGGTCGGTTCAGTTGACGAAGTCAGAGCATCTCTCGTGTCCTCCAGCAACCTGCCCGATCCGCTGGGAGATCCCTTAGTCAGGGCATAATGATCCATGTTGTTAGTCTGGGTATGGCCACCCCGCCAAGTTGTCTTGAACTTCTTCTTTTCCCCCACCGGTTTCCCCGCCATTGCGGAATGAAGACTGACAAGAGGCAGGCAGACTAAGTAGGAAGATGGCGACTCCAGGGACCCCAGGGCAGAGGTCCAACCTCAACCAGAGAGCACAGGTCAGGTATCCTCCCAAGACTCTCAAAGCAGTGAGGAGGTACACTCGGGTGCAGCGTAGGATAGCTGCTCTCGGCACTGGGGGGCTGCTCCCCATCGGAAATCCCTCCGGAAAAACAAATCGAAAGTGAAAGTCAACCAGACCGGTCGACCCTGCCACCTCAGGCCGATGTTGTTCAACTACAGCTCGGGCACCGTGCCAACTCCACAGCCGGTCATCACGGAGACTTAGGCCGCAATCTTGTGAGCACCACAACACCGGTTCCCGATTCGGAATCGGAATGCAGGTCTCGCCTCACCCGTGGTTCGTCTTCACGAAGACATCAATGAAGGAAAGGATAGATGACAGGATAGACGTGGGAGGTTACGAGGGTCTCGGGAGCCCTGTGCTCACACGACCATCTTGGTTTCGCGCGAAGCTCCTCCCCCGTCATGGGAATATTGATGTTGTGGACACATTGCACATCATCTTTTTTTGTTTTTGATAGGATTCTGGCAGGGGCGGCCTTAGGCATGTGCAAGCTGTGCACCTGCACAGGGCCACCAAACCCCAGGGGCCACCACGCCAATATATATCCTTAATATAATAATCCTCTGAGGATGGATACATATTTGCGTGGCGGCCCCTGGCAGGGATTTGGAGGCCTCCGGCTCTGTTCCACTTCCATACACCCTGACCCTGACCCCCTCTTCACTGGCCTCCGCGCTCCGCCCCGCCCGGACCCCCTCTTCTGGGGCCCCCTACCTACGCTCCCTGCCCAGGGCCACCATGAGCCTAGAGCCGCCCCTGATTCTGGTTGGAACTCTTTAAGCATCCCTATTTTGCAAGAGAAATTCTCAGAAAAAGATCTAACAAGTAATGCTTCTGCTTCATCCTCCGCTTGCAAAATCATGACCGGTTGAGGCCTGTTGGGATCTAAGATCATGCCTAAATCCCCAATATCTACCCACCCCAGCACTGATGGTCCATCTTTGGAAACATACAATTTACCTTTTGCTTGTCTGTTCTTAAATCTAAAAACAAGTCCACTGAAGCCACCATATCTATAGTGTTGATAGAGCGCGTATGTCACCCAACTAGAATTTGTGCCAATGCTCACCTGGGCCCATATTTCCAAATCGTATACCTTAACATTTATGTAGGTAACTCACGCTCTACTACCAGTATATCGTAATTTTACCTCTAATTCCTATACCAGTAACTTACTAATCTTTGTCACTAGATACTTGAACACAATGAATCAGGGAGTTGAGTTAAGGGAAAAGGCACTCAAAATATCATAACATTTGTAATAATATAAAAACCACAGACTCAGGGTAGATTCAAACTCTTTATCTAATCATCATAAGTCATGAGCCACACGTTAAACGCAATCAGACTATCAATAACCAAAATCAGAAACAGCGTATAGCTATGAATAAGAGAGATTATGCCAACCATTTAGAAACTTTGAAATAAAGTGAAGGTAAAAACAAGGAACATGCTAATTTTAGATAAGACTTTCGCAACTTGATTAAAGGGGAGAAAAAAAGGGAACATACTAAACTCAAGAACTTTCGTAATTCATTGGCAGTTTAAAAAGGAGAACACAACTTATGCAATTCGATTATTCAGTTTTTTTAGCTTAATAACTATAGGAAAGGTAAGATTTGGAACATACTATTAAATTCAGCTTATCTCCTTAAAGGGAGGGTGAGAAAAGGAACATATACTAATATAGAAACGATTTAGCATTGGCTAAAGGTGGGTAAAAATTGGAACACGATAATAGTCAGTAATACATGAAAAATTTAATTTACCAAGGGACGGGAAAGAAAAGGAACATATGCAATCAAAACTTTGCAAATATTTCAGGGAGGGTAAAGAAAAGGACGCGTTTTTAGAAAGACAATCACCCACACAGATTTATATTTACCTAGAACAGTGTGAAGACCAACCCTGGCCACAGGTCAGTTGAAAAGGACAGAACCCTGGCCACAGGTCAGTTGAAAAGGACAGAAGACTTCAGTGCCAGTAGGCGAGCAGGTGCAGCTCATGGACAATCAGGACAGGATAACCCCAGAATTTGGATCAGGACCGGACCACAGAAGGTTAAGACCAGCACCCGCAGTTTCGGTTGCAACGCCTGCGCTATTCCCTCTCTGCAAGGAATCTGCCAAAACCCCGATTGGGTTATAACTTTTATCAGCAAAGTGCTTTGCCAGCACTTTAACTTCCCAAAACCCCGATTGGGTTCTCGAGCCTCCCAAACAGAGTGCTCCGCAGCTCTCTGCTATCAGTCACCTATTGAGTGCGTTGTGTCAGTGACAGGTCAGCTATTCAGACAAGTCGGACAATTTCTTTAGCTAAACCTACGCCAATTATACTGTTTTTCAGGTCAGTGTACCACCCTCCAATGTTGCAAGTGTAAGGATCTCCAATTTTGATTGGACAAAGGAGGAGGACAGGTCATCACACCACCTACATTTTAGACTTTCTCCGTCTCTGTATTCAAATTCCGTTCACGCCCCTTAAATTTCAGGTTCTCATGGCATCTTCAGTCCTTCATACAATGGATGTTCTATTGACGAATACAATGTATTTTGTCCGGGGTTCAGAAGGGCAGCTTCCCAGGAGCATCTTCTAGACAGTCAGCTCCTTGGCAATAGTCCTAAGGTCACTGCTCCGGAGACTTGCAATTCTCGTGCAGTCGCAGTTTCAACAAAGATGGAGCACAGCATTACACCACAGGCCAAGTTTCACAGTGTAACATGAAATGAAAGAGAAACAGTTTTAGAGTACAAAATAAATGATTATACTGTATACCATGAATTACTACACTATACCCATTACTTTATAATGAACTATTGCATTAGGATTAAGCAGAACGAACAGCTTAGCGAAAGCAGCAATGCAAGCCTCTCGCATGTGAGAACACAGAACAGCCATTTTAGCACTAGTGCGCAGATGCGAAAGAGTACCCTCCAAAGCTGCGAGTATGTCATGTCACGTGGGTTATTGTATCTCCGTGCACTCCTGTATATGGATCTGAGTTAAAGAAAATTTGGGCGCGTTACCTTGTCGCACTGTGCCTGTTAGTGCCTTGCGTTGTAGAAACAAAGTGTGATTAGGAAATCACTGAAAGGCGCGCTTGTTTTACATGAAACGAACAGGTTTCTTCATAAATTTCGTGGTGCTTAATTATCTTTTCCAAATGAAGCAATCAAATCATTCTTGAGATCATCATGTGTGTTTATTCATTTCCAAATGGATATTCTTTGGCCAGATTGGTAGTAGAAATTCATTTTAATCATGAATACTTAGTTGCAATAATTCATGCCCGCCCAATGCATTTCGGGTTAAACAAGGTAACCCTTCGTCAGGGGCCTAGAAATGAAGCGTACAGGACCTTAGCGTTCAGCATGCGAACCGTATGCAATTAAAATAAAAAGTACATTGTTTAACTAAACATGTTGCATGCAAAGTCTTCAAACATTAATCAACCACATAAAAAATAATTGGCAATCATCCAGGTGAAAAATAGCAAGATTAGCCAACAGTTGAGGAGAATATGTATATCGAGAAAATTGTAGGCAAGTGAAGTCAAATTAATGAGCATACGAAATTCACATTATGCGTTATAAACAATAAATGTAATGCAGGAAAGGCATACAGGTCCGGGTGCGCAAATAAGAGAAAACCGGGTGGAAGGGAATCATGACAAACTTACCGAGGAGGTAACGCACGGTGCTCACGGAGCTCCTAACGCGGAACCGGTCGAATTCACTATGGGCCAATCAGGTGGAGTGTTATAGGTCACGTGGGTATGACAGACCCATGCGCAGTAGAAATTCTCACGTAGCAGCAGCCATTTTAGGTGCAAGCGTATTAAGATTAGAAAACACATAAGAAAGCCTCTCTCGGATACCCCATGTCAAAAGGGAAAAATAAAGGATTTAGTAAGACGTACATGTTGATTAAGTAGTTAGGGTTATTTGAGGCTCATGATACAAGCAAGTCGCTTTACGTGCAAATCCTTGCTCCATCAGTGTCTTCCGTAAATCTTTTTGGTGAAATATCAGGCACTTCAAGATGTTCTCCTAATGTGTAAACAAACGTACTAACCCAGGCTTCTCTATTCACAATGGTATGTGGAGACCCCGAATCAGCAACAATTTGCTGTTTTACCCCACCAAAAGCCATATCACACATTGGTCTCTTTTTCATCATCTGAATATTTGACGTAGTGGGTCGCCCCTTAGAAATTGCACTGTTGTCTTCCTCCCTGAGAGTCAATACACACATTGGTGTTTGGCCCACCTGAACCATCAGAATCAGACTTGCACTCCTCCTTTTAGATTTGTACTGTAATATCCTTCTTTCTCCTACACACTTTAAAGAAATGACCTACAACACCACACCCTGAACATCTCTGTTTACGTGCAGATCATCTTTTGTCATTGACAGAATGACCACTGTTCCCACACTGACAGCATTTCCTTTCCAGCAGCTTATACAGTAGTTTTTTCTTGGTAATGATTTCCCTCTCTCCTCCTTCTTCCTTCTGTTTTCAGTTCTTAGCAGATCCTGCCTTTGTTTTAGCATTAGTTTCAGTCTTCTGCTCAATCTTCTCTTTTTCCTCCGATAGCACCACCCTCGCAAATCTTCTGGTTAATTCTGCTCTTTTAACTATATCTATCCTCTCTTGCATTGGTGACTCTCCCTTAGCCCATAGACGTTCGTATATATTGGGGTTGGATGTGAGTATAACCATTTGGTCATAAATAAGTTTATCATGCAGGGGGCAAGATGGCCGCTGAGCTGTTGTAGAGGGTAGTCGCTCTTACTCCCTCTCCTGACCCAAGAATGCTGACGGTGGATTAAGCTGAATATGCTGCTTCTTCAAGGGCTAGCCAAGAACCAAGTCGGAGTGCACTCTGGTACTGAGCCACGAACAGTTAAGGCAGCACTGATATCTGTCTCTACGGTATTAGCGATACTGGGTAGGCACTGGCGGAGTTTTTACACCAACCTACGAGTCTCTTTGAAGATGGCACATCGTACTGGGGTAATACCAAAGATCCCGAGTACAAACAAGCGATTGACCCCCCACAAACAACACTGACTCGAGAGCGCTTCTAAGTAAGAAAGCGGAGAAGGTTGACAAAGTCGGAAAAGAAAAGGAGAAGAAAGCTGAGCAAAAAGCGACAAAAGCGGCAAAACTTGTAAACACGGCTGGGAGTAGAACACAGCAGCGTGGACTACAGCAGGGCGACAGCGTACAGCCAAAGGAGGCTAGGGGATCACAGCATCTAAACCCTTCTGTGGCAAAAGAGCTTAGGCAGCCTACCTTGTCTGAAGCGTTTGCAGGTAAAGCGGCAACTGGATCGACAGCAGCACCGTCTGAGAGCCCATCCGACATGGTGAACGCTGAAACAGCACCCGCCGCCCTCGAGGACGCAAGCGCTGAGGTTGCCGAGCAACAGGAGCTCCCGGAGCACACGCCTCCAGAGGAAGCGCTTCCTGATGGCAGGGGCGCAGAGACTGCAACACTGGTGAGCAGGGGTGGAATGGAGCTGAGTACAAAGGGCTTGGGAGACACGGAGAGGTACAATAACTCGCAAATGTTGGACGCTCTCCTTCAGGTCGAAGTAGGGCTTCCCATAGAGGGCGCAAGCAGAATCATTTACAAGATGCAACTTGGGGTAGCCTGAAAAGTTTAGCAATTTACGATTCTCAGCAGGAGCAAGGAGCACTTAAGGAAGGGAGAGGGCGCTCCCCTGAGGGGGACAAGTTCTTTTCAGTAAATGAAGGCTCTGATTCTTCCCAAATAAGCTCGCAGGGAGAGGGCAGTATTACAGAGTTATCATCAGACTCAGAGGAAACTCACACTAGTGCCTCTAAGAGCAAAGGTACCCGAAAAAAAAGAAGATCAGTAATAAGGGAAAGGAGGGGGAGGCGACGCTACAACAGAGAGCAGTCACACATAGGTCATGTATGACCTATTTGCCTGTAGCAGGGGGGGTGGGGCAGCCAGGGGGAGGGGAGGAGAGGGGGGGAGGGGGGCACGTGGGGGCGGTTATGGATGGCGGGTAACTACAGCACAAGAGAAGAAGACACATGGATATATCTTAGTACTAGGAGGAGGGCGAACGGATTGGGTACTTTATAAGGGAAACAGCATTGTGTATAGATGGCCTTAAAGATTGCCTCTATTAATATCTGCGGCCTAAACGAGGGAGGGAAAAGACAGAAGGTAGCGGCAATGGTAAGATCATTGAAATTAGATGTTATATGCTTCCAGGAGACGCACATAGAGGGCAAGAGCAAATACCTTTTGGAACAACTTGGTTTTGAAGTCCTCGCACATACACAGCAGGATACTAAGACAAGAGGTGTGGCTATAATTGCTAAAAAGGGAGTAATAAAGGTCAAGAAAAGGAAGGAAGATCAAGGGGGGAGATGGGTTATGATTGAAGCAGAAACAGGCGCTGGATGTTATACAATTGTTTCTGTATATGGCTCAAATGATGATGAACCCGAGGTATTTGACTTCCTAGATTTGGAATTAGCTCTCTGGCCAGAACCTGTGATCTGTTGCGGGGACTTCAATGTAAACGGATTGCCAGGGTTGGGTATGACGGGGGGGCCCAGGGGGACCGCAAAAGGAAATCACACAGGGCCATTCATAATCTAGCACAACATAACGCACTTGTGGACTTCTGGGCAGTCAACAACCCACCAGGGACAGGCAGTACCTTTTATTCAGCGCCACATAGGATGATCGCTAGATTAGACTACTTCTTTATCTCCAGCTCCCTGGTTGCTGGTACCCAGATTGAAAGGCTTCCCCGGGTATTTTCAGACCATAACCCTCTTATACTAACTATCCCCCAGACCACCAGGGGAGAACGATTAGAGTATACCTGGACGTTTGAGAGAGGGTTATTAAGCGAAGAAGATTATGTTAATAAGATGAGGGTTTGGATTAGGCAGTTCTGGGAAATTAATAGAGGATCAGCATCAGCGGAGATGGTCTGGGATGCCTTTAAAGCTGGGGTGCGGGGAGAAACACTAAGCTTTACACTATATAGGGCTAAAATGGAGAAATTATCATTAATTAGAAGGCTTAGCGACCTGGCGGAGCTGGAAGATCAACTTATTCGTGCTATCGTTAATCAAGAGCCCTTGGAGGACATTTTATTGAGGATAGAACTAAAGAAATCAGAGGCTAGTGAGAGCATGGCAAGGAAAACTGCAGGTAATTATATGGCCAAAAAAGAAAAATGCTATGAATTCAACGAGCGAGTTAGCCATCTCTTAGCAGTGCGAATCAGACAAAATATGGCAGCTGGGGAAATAAAAGAAATTAAGGATGGCAGGGGAAGGGTTGTAAATAAGGTAGAGGAGGTACGGGAAGTTTTTAGGACATTTTATGCAACTTTGTATTATCACGACCATAGTAACAGAGAGCTTGAAATAGAGGAATACTTGGCAGGCATCCCACATGTAGAGCTAAAAGATGAAGAAAAGGAGGCATTAGAGATGCCGCTGACTTTGCAGGATGTTCAAAATGCAGTAATTCTGCTACCAACAGGGAAAGCAACAGGTCCTGACCAAATCCCAGCTGAATTTTATAAAACCGTTTGGGATATTCTGGGGATCGATATGCTCGAGATATTAAGACGAGCACAGTTGGGGGAGAAAATTCCCAGACCTGGGCGAGGGCAGACATCATTGTAATCCTTAAAAAGAATAAGTCACCTTTGGAGCCGGGGTCTTACAGACCGATAATGCTTATGAATGCGGACGCAAAAATGTATTCTAAAGCACTGGCTCAGGGGCTAAGTAAGATAATTGAGAGTCTAGTGAATACCGCACAGCATGGATTTATCCCGGGGAAAGGGACCACGCAGCACACAAGACAAATGGTTACCATCTTGGACGCGGCGGGAGCTGCAGGGGACCCTGTCGCTGCAGTATTCTTGGATGCAGAGAAGGCCTTTGACAGTGTCTCCTGGGGCTATCTGTGGAAGGTCTTGGAATGGTCGGGTATAGGCGCAGGATTTATTAAGGCTATTCAGGCTCTATATTTGGATCCGACGGCAAGAATTAGGATTAATAAAGGATATACCTCCAAAATACCAATAAGGCGTGGTACACGGCAGGGCTGCCCGGCCTCGCCGCTCTTATTTGCGTTATATCTGGATCCCTTGCTGCGAAGACTTGAGGATAATAATAATATCCTTCCCGTTAAACTCCACGGGCAGGAGTACAAAATATTTACATACGCAGACGACGTAGCGATTATCACACCGAACCCAGGAAGTGCAATAATCGAAATAGAGCAGGAAGCAGCAAATTTTGGCAGGGTGTCAGGATATTCAATAAATAAAGGGAAGACACAGATCGTACAGAATAACTCTGTAACATATCAAGACACAAGAGTGGTCACAGAAGCGGTATATTTAGAAATAAAAATTACAGCTGACCTAGATAAACTGGTAGAGCTAAATATGGGTCCACTGCTGGCAAAAGTAAAAGAAAACACCGAAAGGATTCACACTCTACACCTGACTTTGATGGGCTGTATCAATGTAATAAAGATGGTAACCTCTGGGAGCGATTAAGTCGCTGAGATCCGGTGCTCCCGGGGATACCTGCCCTGCTCGTGTGTTGGCAGCAGTGGCAGAATCAGTGGCGAAGGAAATTAAGCAAATAATGGATCTGTCCTTTAAAACATCCAAGGTTCCCGCTGAATGGAAACAGGCAAAGCTGCTTCCCCTGCTGAAAAAAGTGGGTGCTGATCCAGCTACACTGGGCAACTATCGCCCTATTTCCCTGCTGCCAGCAATGGCGAAAGTTGGAGAGAAACTTGCGTTTCGCCAGTTGAACGCCTTTGTTGAGTCCTCAGAGGCCCTTCACCCTGCCCAGTCGGGCTTTCGTGCAGCCCATAGCACGGAGATAGCCCTCGTTGAAATCTCACAGGCCATCAGAGAGTGTTTGGACAGTGGCGGCAGAGCGGCGCTAATATTATTGGACCTCTCTGCCGCGTTTGATACTGTCCCGCACTCTCTTCTTCTGGCACGTTTGGCTGAGATAGGTGTGGTGGGTCCGGCATTGAAATGGGTAGGATCCTTTCTGTCTGATAGATCTCAGCAGGTTTGGCTTCCTCCATTCTCTTCTTTGGCCAAACCACTCACGACAGGGGTACCCCAGGGATCCATGCTGAGTCCCCTGCTTTTTAACGTCTACCTTACTCTGCTCATAGTGTTGGCAGAACAACTTGGGGCCAAAATTATGGCGTATGCGGATGATACGCAATTATTATTTACCTGGCCCGGTGCGGCCCTTGGCACAGAGGTCATTTGCTCTTGCTTGTCTTCAGTTTTCAGTTGGTTAGCGGCGGCGCAACTGAAGTGTAACGAAGATAAAACTGAAATCCTGCTATATGGGCAATTCCCCCCAAACTTTAGAGAACTTCTGTGGCCTGTGGATTTTCCCCAACCTTGCTCAGTGAACATCCCTGCAAAGAACCTAGGTGTATGGTTTGGGGAGGATCTGAGGTTCGAAGCACATATAAAGAAACTTACGGGCATGTGCTTTGGGTCTCTTAAGGCTATGAGGAAGTTCTTTCCGTATCTTCCTTCCGCAGCTAGAGAGTCTGTCGCGAGAGCTCTTATACTCTCACGGCTCGACTATGCCAATTCTCTCTTCAGTGGGACTCCAGCTTTTTTGGTTTCCCGTTTGCAGGTCATTCAAAACGCTACAGCGAGACTACTTTGTAATGTGCCTAGCAGGGAAAGTGCTAGAATCCATCTGAAACAACTACACTGGCTACCAGTCTCTCAATAAATCACTTTTAAAATATTGACATTGGCATTTAAGGCAGTTAATGAGCTGGGGCCTTCGTATCTGAAGAAAAGATTTAGACGCTATGTCCCCAATCGCGCTCTTCGATCGGCTGATCTGAGTCTGCTGGAGGTTCCGCGCTTTCAGCGGGTACGACTTGGTGGTCGGTCTATCGGCGTTCTTGCCGCTTCCGCCTGGAATACTTTACCACTTTCTTTGAGATCTATCCAGAATTTTGTCCCTTTCAAGAAGGCCCTGAAAACCCATCTTTTTAGGTTTGCTTGTTAGTTTAACGCTCAATCTCTTTTATTTGACCACATGCCTGTTTTTTCCTACCGCGCCAGGACACTCTGGTAGTAACGGAGCGCGTTATAAAACAGCTAAAAATAAAAACCTTCCCGAAGTTCTTGTATCTTTTCAGAGCTATCCCATTATATTTTGATCATAATTGGATTAATAAATTAGAAGGGATACTAAACAGATTCATATGGGCACAGTGGAAGACAAGGAGAGCCTATCGGTATCTCATGTTATCTTTAGAGAAGGGGGGTTGGGGGGCACCAGACCTCAGGCTTTATTACTGGGCCGCCGCCCTGCAGTATTTTCAGGGGCTGATCGGGGGTGGTGGTCTAGGGCAAATTGAGGGTAGGTTAGGATTCACTAATGTATACACTGCACTGCTAGGTGAGGGGGCGGAGAATAGATTTCTAAATACAATTGATTTCAGTTACTTTAAAAATACACGTTTTAAGACATTAAGGGCGGCTTATATGATCTGGAGAGCGATATCAAAAAAACTGGGTCTAGGTAGGTACAATAACTATACAAGGCTGTACACGAACATTTCATTACCAGGAGACATTTTCAGGGATACAACTATGAGGGACTGGAATAATAAGGGGATTGTAGAGTTTGAGTTTGAGTTTAAAACATTTTTAAAGCGCGCGTTCACCTGGCGGTTTCATGGCGCTGTGGTGTACTGAACCCAGAAGGACAAGAAGTCAGGGAGGAGGCAGAGAAAAAGACAGTTATAGTGGGAAGGCTTGTGAGAAAAGAAAAGTTTTTAGCGCCTTTTGGAAGTGTGAGTATTGAGTGGAAGATCTTAGGTGGGCAGGGAGAGAGTTCCAAAAGGCAGGGGCAAGTGTGGAAAATTTCGTGCCCCCCCACTTTTTACACCTAAAGCGGGGAACTGCCAGCAATTGTTGGGAGGATGAGCGCAGTTCCCTGACAGGGGCTTAGGCTTTGATTTCCGAAGAGATGAAAGCATGGTGTAAAGTTTGGTAATCTCCTGGACAACCAGGGGGGTATACTACAATTTGGGGAACTACAAGCTAAATTTGGACTAGAAGGACGCAGCTTTTTTAAGTACTTACAAGTAAGAAGCTTTCTTCAACAAAAGCAGGGCGGCCCATTAGGCTTTGGTCAGAGTAAAGTAATGGAAAATATAGAACGTTCCATCTGTTGCACAATTAGGCAACTCTATGCTGAACTCAGTGTAATCAAAATCGATGATAGGGGGAAATGTGCCCCAAAATGGATAGAAAAACTGGGGATCGACCCAGAAGGCTTCCAGGTATCCCTCGATATGGGACGAACTGTGCTCTGTTCAGCCACATTACTATCTCAACATTATAAGACTATTTACTCACTATATCATACACCGGCTAGAATTGCACAATGGGGCGGCACGTCCGGAATATTATGCCCTCGCTGCGACTCTAATGATGCAGACATTGTGCATATGTTTGCTCAATGTCCACAGTTGTATACTTTAAAAAACGCAATTGAGGAATTTTTGGAAATCTCACTAAAAATTAAGATAAAGCTTACAGATGAACTAATTATCTTGGGGGTGGGAATTTTTGTTTGTCTCTGTGGCAGTTTATCGTATTTGCATAGCAAGGACATGGTTGGATAAGGTTCCCCCCTCTTTCCAAACATGTATTGCAAGCCTCCTCGCTATGTATAACCTGGAAAAAGCAATATATGATAGAAAGGGGCGAAGAGCTAAGATATTAGGACGGAAGATATGGCAACCTATAACTAGCTGGAAAAATGGTAGGGTTGGCGAAGGGCAGGCCTTGGCAATGGCTATATAAGGTATAATGCTAAGTGTACATAGGTTTCTCCAATCCGGATTATTTGTATTTACTATGTTATTTTGGTTTGATATTTTACCCCTCCTATATATAGGAATATATTGTAATTATTTGGATATGTAACAATGAATGATGTGCGCTGTAACTTGAAATGGATTTGTGCAGAAAAACGATAAATGCTTAATAAAACATTAAAAATAATAAGTTGGGGCGTGGCCAAGATGGCGGCTTGGTAGGACGTGTTCCGCGGAGGCTCCCCCAGGCCCGATCCCCCGGCAGGGACTTTTGCGGACCACAGCCCTGACCGAGCCGGCCAAGGCGAGCGGACAGACACCTGGCAGTCCTTAGAGGCCGGGGAGCCGCTGGCGAGGCCTTAGAACGGGGAGAGGCGCCGAGGAGCAGAGACACCTGGCCGCCGTCGGAAGGCGCGAACAGCCCCGACCCGGACCCCGGCGCCTGGAGGCCCGGCGTGGCCACCCCATAGCATCACAGGCGCGGGGGAGGAAAAACCGGGACCCCCTGTGGCACCCGCGAGGTCCGAGAAGCGACGCACCAGTCGGGGAGCCCAGCGGACGGACGGGGAGTGGAGCAGCGCCAGGCTCGCCGGCCCCCGGATCTACGCAAGGCCCCGGCGTGGGCCTAGAAGCGGAAGGCGCGGCCGGAGCACATAACTGGCCGGCTGCAGCAAGGAGCGAGACCCAGGAGGCGGCCGGGAGCACGAGTGGCCGCATCACCGGAGGTAGGGAGTGAAGTCCTCCCTCCTCCCCCCCCCCCCCCCCCCCCCGCCGCGAGGCAGCGAGAGCCCACGAGGCCCGGGAGTAAAGGCGAAGGGAGAACGGTGGGCAGACCGGGTGCAGCGGAGGTACGACTGGGCCCCCCCCCTCCCCCCAGCGAGAACAGCGCCGCAGCACAGGAGTGGAGGCACAAACCGCCAGTGGACCCGTGTGCGGTGGGGGCCACGTCCCAGAGACACAAGAGGCCCGGAGACTAGGGCGCGACTGAGCCCCTGGGACAGCTAGTGGAGGCGGTGGGCCCCGGGTGGTGGAGGCCCGGGCGGTCAAACGAGGGCACAGGGACCGACCACGTGTGCAGGGGCCTACGCAAGGCGCGAGCAGGAGCAGCAACGAAGGGGCTCGGAGGGGAAGCCCCGGGGACAAGGAACCGGCCTCCCGCCACACGACCAGAGCACGCCTGGGGACCCTGCGGGGGCACCCGGGGCCCCGACCAGGCGGAGGCCTACGGCACGGACTGCGACCGCCATGACGACCAGCAGTCGCAAGGGGAACCGCAACATCTCGGAGATGCTGGCCAAAGGACCCCCCAAGACTGACAAAAGCCCGGACAAGTCGGCATCAGGCCCCCCCCCCAAAGGGAAGGATCTCCCAGAAGGCGAAACGCCGGCGACTAAGGCATTTATGGAGGCCCTCTTCACCTCCTTGAAAGATGATATTCAAACTTTCCGACAGGAAATGACCGGGGAATACAAGGAACTCAGGCGAGACGTCGACGACCTGGGGGAGAGGGTGGCGGCCAACGAGCTCTCAGGCCAGGCCAGAAGCGAGGAAATAGAACTTCTCAGGCAAGAGATCGTCCGCCTTCACGACCAGCAGATGGACCTACAGACCCACACGGAGGACCTGGAGAACCGCTCCAGGCGAAATAACATTCGAGTCCAGAACGTGCCGCTCAAGGCGGAGGGGGACGACATGGCGGGGTACCTACAAGCGCTCTTCCGGATGGTGCTGGGAGAGGGAGAGGACTTTGGGATTCGCATCGACAGGGCCCACAGGGTGGGCCCGGCCCGCCGGGCCCAGGGCCCGCCGCCGGACATCCTGGCCTTTCTGCCTGACTACCCCCTGAAGGAGCGCATATTGAGAGAGGCCCGTCACAAGCAGCCCCTCCGCTTCCAAGACCACAATGTGGAACTCTTTCAGGACTTGGCTGCGTCCACCCTACAGAAGCGGAGGGCGTTCAGGGTTGCCACCGCCTTCCTGCGTAAGGAGGGGGTCCCCTACTCCTGGGGGCACCCTTTTCGCCTTGTCTTCAAGTGGAATGGCACCCTCCACCAATTGCGTTCCCTGCGAGACACTTGTGCAGTACTGGACATCCCCTACGAGGAACCGCCCCAGGACGACACGAATGAACGACGGTCCTCCGGAGCCACGTCGGACTCCCCCGGGACGTCGGGGGACGGATGGCAGAAGGTGCGCCGAAACTGGCTACGGAAGAAGAATCTCAAGCCTGACCCGGACACGGTGGCCCAGGAGAAGGCCGCAGCAATCCACGAAGTATCGAAAGACACCGGCGCCGATTCCTGAGTCGACTCCGGCGACGGTCGTCATCAGCTAAGTTTTGACTCCTGGTCGGGGGGGTTGGGGGGGGTTGGGGGGCCGAGAGCCGCCACTGCCACACACCCACTCATTGACTCATTCACTACAGGCCTAGACTGACTAATGATTGGCCTGGGACTATGTTCACCAGTTGGGGGGGGGGGGCGAGGGGGACGGTTGGGGGGGAGTTGGGGCTGGGGAGGGCACAGGGGGGGGGCTCGGTGTGTTCATTCTGGATTAGCGACAGGAACTCGGGGTAGGGCCAGCGAGGGGCTCGGGTCGGAGCAGGCGAGAGGCTCGAATACCCATGGCAGTTGATACCATACGTATACTTTCCCTTAATGTTAAGGGACTCAATAACCCTATCAAAAGGAGGGCAGTTCTCTCCTTCCTTGAGCGCTCTGAGGCCGAAATTTGTCTGTTGCAAGAAACGCACCTGCTAGCGAAGGATTGGCATCGCATGAAAGCAAGGGCCTTCCCCCACCAATTCTACTCTACGACCAGCGAGAAAAAAGCTGGCGTAGCTATCCTTGTGGCCAGACACTTCAGAGGGCAGGTTGGGAGTAAGGTGGCTGAGATCAGGGGCAGACTCCTAGCGCACACGATACATGTAGGCACATCTTCCTTCACGTTAGGATCCCTCTATGCACCCAACACGAAACAGGAAGCCTTCTTGAGGGGAGCGCTGTCTGAGGCGCTGGCGGGCGATATGAGACAGGTGGTGGTGGGAGGGGACTTGAACCTGGTCATGGACAACGAGGTGGATAGGTCCGGGAAGAGGTTTGGGGACACCGGAGCACTGTCGGTGGCCGGGAAGCAGTGGCTGGGGTAAAGGGGACTGATTGACCTATGGCGGGACAGACATCCCACGGCCCCGGGTTACACTTTTTATTCACACGTACACCACACCTACGCTAGAATAGATCACTTCCTGGGCTCCCTGGACATGGTACCCATGGTTCACGACATTGACATCACCCCGGCGGCACTTTCGGACCACGATGCAGTGATCCTTCACCTGGTGGTTCCGCGCACTCCCCCGCACAGAGGCAGATGGCGACTCAGGGAAAGTCTACTCTCCCGCAAGGGAGTGGCGGAACAACTGTCCCAAAGCATTACCGACTACCTGGATCACAACGACACAGGGGAGGTGACCCAGGCGACCCTGTGGGGAGCGCTTAAAACGGTCATTAGGGGCGAGATCATGGCAATCGCGGCGGCGGACAATAAGGAGCGGAAGGAACAGAGGCGGGATTTAGAGACGCAGGTGCTAGAGCTGGAGCGGGTTCACTGCCGGACGGGTGCTCCCCGAATTTGGCTCAAGCTGAAGGCGGCCAGGGCACAACTGGCGAGTTTAGATCTGGACAGGGCAGAATATGCGGCGCTCCGCCTCCCCCACACGTACTACGTGGGGGGAGACAAGACAGGCCGCTTGCTGGCTAGCAAACTTAAGGCCAAAACCGTCCGCTCTCAGATCCCTGTGATCCGCGGAGACGGCGGCGAAGAGGCCCGGGAGGATGCCCGCATAGCGGAGACATTCCGAGCCTTTTATGCGCAGCTGTATGCCGCTGACCGGACCGTCGGGGAGGAGGCGGGGAGGACCTACCTGGAAACTATGGAGGTCACCGCTCTTAATGAAACGAACTCCACGGCGCTGGACGCCCCTTTCCGTTTGGAGGAAGTCATAGCGGCCATCGCCCGCCTCAAGCCCCTAAAGGCCCCGGGCTCGGACGGCTTTTCCGCGGGCTTCTATAAGACCTTTTGCCCCCTCCTGGCACCGGTCCTCACGAAACTGTTTAACTCGTTCGGGGGCCCGGGCTCGATCCCGAAGGAGATGTTAGAGGCAGAAGTCATAGTCCTTCCAAAGCCGGGCAAAGACCCCTCAAGATGCGCAGCATATAGGCCGATTTCGCTTCTCAACATCGACCTTAAGCTCTTCACGGGCATCTTGGCCTCCCGCCTGGGCCCGTGCCTACCAGGCATTATCGAACCTGACCAGGCGGGCTTCGTCCCCTCCCGGCAATGCGCAGACAACACTAAGCGCATAATGCATGTCATAGACAAGGCTTACTTCAACGCCTCGGACGCAGCTCTGCTCTCGGTGGACGCCGAGAAGGCGTTTGACAGAGTCGACTGGAGATTCCTGGAACAAACGCTGATTAAGTTCGGCGTGGGTCCTCGCATCCGCTCCTGGGTGGCAGGATGTTATACGTCCCCTAAAGCGACCGTCAAAGTCAATGGGGTTAGCTCCAGGCCGTTCGACATCCAGAGAGGCACGCGGCAGGGTTGCCCCCTCTCGCCGCTCCTGTTCGCTCTCTATATTGAGCCATTCGCCCAGCGTGTTCGAGACAACGATGCCATTGCTGGAATCAAGTTCGGGGGCATGGAGCAAACCATAAGCCTCTACGCGGACGACATTCTGGTAGCAGTGGAGAACCCGAGGGTCTCCTTACCGGCCTTCCTGTCGGAAATGACCGCGTTCGGGGGGGTGTCGGGCTTCAAAATGAACATCCAAAAATCCGTCGTCCTGCCGTTAGGTAGCAACACCCGGCCGGCTAATAGAGCGTCGCTGCAAATCGGGGGGCTCGAGGTCAGCACCACCATACAATATCTGGGGATAGACTTGACGCCGGCGACTACACAAACGGTTGACCTTAACTACACTAAACTACTGTCATGCGTCCAAGGGGACATAGCGAGGTGGAAACAACAGCCGCTCTCGTCGTTGGGCCGTGTGGCAGCCATAAAAATGTCCCTTTTACCCAAGATCCTCTACATATTTCAGACTATCCCGGTCACCCCCCCACTGGGGATGCTGAAAAAGCTGCAGGACACCCTGAACCACTATGTTTGGGCGAACAAAAGGTCTAGGCTGCGGCGCGACTTGGACACGAGAACAACGGCGGAGGGGGGCTTAGGGGTCCCAGACTTGAGGCGCTACTTCCAGGCGTCTCAGCTTAGATTCCTCCTGGAGTGGTCCCGGCCAACTTCGGAGAAGCACTGGTTGTTCCAGGACAGGGCCATGGCGGGGCTGCCCCTCTGGAAAGTTCCCTTCCTAGCACGGCCGGACAGACCGCCATACCTCAAGAAATCCCCAATCACCAGAACCCTATTGCAAGTGTGGGATGCAACCGCTGTCTCGAGGGGCCTGACTACCTTTCCCTCCCCCATGACGCCATTGCTGGACAACCCGGCGTTCCCACCAGGCCAGTCTCCGGGCTCGTTCCCTCAGTGGCGACAGTCCGAATGCCGCTCCGCAGGCTACTTGTTTGACACAGAGGGCTTTTTGACCTGGGACACAGTGACAGCAGACTATTCACTGGATAAGCCGCTTCGCTACCAGTACTTCCAGCTTAGGCACTGGCTGATGCACGCCGATGTGGCGCCTCTGGCTAGCCGCCCTCTTACCCCCTACGAGCGATGGATCATGACCAAAACCTCAGACACAGGGTCCATCACTGACTTGTATTTGATGCTCTCTCCCCCTCCTCCTACAGAGAAGTCAGCCGGGCAGAGGCGCTGGGAGAGGGACCTGGGGCGGACCCTTTCTGCTAAAGAATGGAAAGACATATACTACCGAGCTCACCACACGGCCAGAAACACGGCTAGCAAGGAGGCGGCAGTAAAGATCGCCTGTTACTGGCACCTGACTCCGGAACGCCTACACCAGGGAAACCCGGGCAGGAACCCCAAATGCTGGAGGGGGTGCGGGCAAACAGGGACCATGCTGCACATTCTATGGGAATGCGCCGAGGTACGGGAATACTGGGAGGCAGTACTTAAGGACATAGACACCCACTTTGACACCGACATTCCACGTTTCCCAGCTTACGCTATCCTTGGACTCCCAAACAGCCTCACGTTCCCACTCAAGTCCATGCAGGGAAAACAGATGGGATTGGCGATGGGGGCGGCCTCCCAACATATCTTGTCACTATGGGGGACCACGAGAAAGCCCACACACACGGGGTGGTTACACAGGTTATGGTATATTATGGGGATGGAGAGGATGCAGGCCGCGCTCACGCAGTCCTCCGAGACCTTCAGAGAAACATGGCAGCCACTCATCTCATTGCTTTCCCAAGAATTTACGGAGCTTACATGTCCGAAGTATCTCAGGGTCCTGAAACTGGCGGAAGGGTTTCGAGACGAGAGAGCCAGAGTGGAACATAAGGTCTAGCCTGACACCGAATAGTCACCACTAAGCGCTACAAGGAACACACCGGGTGGGGGGGGGCGGGGCAGGGAGGGGAGGGGTTTGTTAGAGGGGAGGGGTAGGGCACAGTTGGGGAAAGTTGGGGGGGCGGGTCTGTGGGGTGGTTGGTGGAAAAGAGTTCTGGCGGACATCGGGGGGCAGGCCTCCCACTGTGCAAGCATATATGAACACATGGCCCTGCCTCACTTACTGGATGCACAGTTGGGTACCATGCAACGTAGGGGACGGTTGCAGCGACTGTGCCCCCTGTCTGTTCTGATCATTGTATAAGTGTTTTGCTTAGTGGAACTCAATAAAAATATATTTGATCAAAAAAAAAATAATAAGTTCATCATGCAGAATCCCAAGCCGCCAAGTTGACGCTAGGTTTTTCAGAGCGGAAATAAAATCTTCAATTGTCTCTTCTTTGACTTGTTTCCTGTGAAAATATGTGTACCTGTCTATTCCTAAACACACGCTAGGCTTGAAATATGTATCTAAATCCTAAAAAGGCTTTAGTAAAAAAATGTCCTTGCCCTTGAAATCTCGTTTTTTTCTCAATAGACTGAAGATTTTTAAACCATCTGGCCCAAGACAATGTAATAGTACTTTGTTCCTCTTTCCAGGGGTAAACGTTTCGTCCTCCTCAAATGTGGATATGAAATTAAAAAATATTCACTCCATCTTCCCACTTAATAGAGAAGTCCCCAGAAGGTGGAATTAAAGGCTGTGGTGTTGTGAAATTCCATGATTTTAAAGTAGGCATTATAACTATGTGAATCCAATAATCTTGGACAAGAAAATTGCAGGTAATAATCAGTCAGAATAGCTTAAAATGTAAAGTGCACTTACCATAGTTCAGCATGAGGTGCCACTCTTTTAGTTCATGAATGCTTTCGTGTAGTTTGTCGCAAATACAACGTATGCACCAGAAGTGTGGCTCAATGATTAGAGTGGCAGACCCTGATGCAGAGGTCTGGCCCGGGACCAGAGTTCAATTCCCCGCCTCGGCGGGTCTTGGGCTCAAAAATTCCACGGACCTGATAATTCTCGCCTCGGTGCCTATTCCAATCATGGAGTCCCTCACTGCAACTCTGGGCAATAGCTTGCTTAATCTCCACAACGGCCCCCACAACGCTAAGGATGCCTAGACTGACCCTCTTGAGGCAGGTGCTCGAGCGGCCTGGAATGCAGACTTACCGGCCGCACTCACCGATGAGCAGTGGCGGTACTGCTGCTCACTCACTGCTAGGATATCGGCTAGCAGCAGGCTCAAGATGATCCACTACAGGTTCCTGCAACGGCTATATTATACCCCGGTCAAAAAATTCAGGTTCCACCTTGCTGATACCGACGAATGCGAGCGTTGTCATGCTGCTCATGCTGGCTTCCTGCACCTCGCTTGGGAGTGCCCGGCCGTGCGGGCATACTGGCAGCAAGTGGTGGAGGCTCTCACCGAGATGACCATGATTACCGTGGGAGCAGACCTGCTTATCGCTCTGCTGGGGCATACGTCGCACTTTCCGACCTCCAGTAGGAAATTCATCGACACCGCTTTGCTCTTAGCTAAACGAAGTGTGACATGTCGCTGGGGCCGTGGCAGGGCACCAAAGTTCAAGGACTGGATTTCGGATATGACCTATTGCCAAGTTCAACACGTCACTTATTCCAAACTTCTACCGCTCCCGACTAGGCCCAAAGACATTTGGGAGCCTCTGGTCTCCTACTTGCTGCATCTGGAAGACGATGATACGTCTTCGCCTTGTCGACTGGGGGGGTGCCTGGTTGACCTAGACACCCGGGTGCTCAGAGACATGCGCCCCCACTGTTTTTTTTCTGTCCTGCCTCTCCGGCCAATAGGGTATCTCCCTCCTGACGCATGGCGTGTGCTGATGCGACACCTAGTGTAAAAGGCTGTTCCTTTCCATGCCCCAATATGCATCACATTCCCGCCCTTTCCACACGCCCACTACTACATTAGGACATGATACATAGCCCTGAACTTGGTGCTGACTATGCTCAGCGGTTGCCATGATTGCCACCACTGATCCGTACTGTGCTCTGTGCTTGATATTCTATGAGTACTTATATGGACTCGTTCTTTTTTCTTTTTCTTTCAACTCGAATGTGTAAGGCCTCTCAATGTTCCCTTTTTCTTTGCCTTTTCCTTTTTTTTTTCTCTGTTTACTTGTTCTGGGTTGATAAGAGTTGGGAGAAAACATTGATAAAACTGTTCTACTGCTGTGAATCCTGAAGTGTACATGCCTCTCCGCCCTCCCCTCCCCTTCCTTTTACCCATCCTCCTTCCTCTTCTTCCCTCACTCTCCCTCCTATCCTACCCACCCTTTTTCCTTCTCCTCTCCCGCCAACCGCACTTCCCCCATCACATCCCAACTCGGTTTATCGCCACCGGGCCTCCGGGATGCCGGTACCCAGGCTGTGTATCTCAATGTCGAAGCTTAACCTGTGTCACCATTGTTCTCTTGCTGCCAGCCTCCGGGTTGTGAGCATACACAGCAGTGTAATTTCCTAACTATGCAATAAAGCAGTTTTGAACACCAAAAAAAAAAAAAAAAAAGGATGCCTAGACTCCACCTTGGGGGTGCCCAGGAGTGGACGCCTCACAGGGAAAGCCAGGATGGGTTCCACAGCGGTATTCGTACAAGCGCCTTGAGACCCTTGCGGGTGAGTAGTGCGGTATACAAGTATCAATTTACATTTACACCATGAGGAACAGAATAGCTGAAGTGCCAATTGGAGCATCCACAACAACTGTGTAAACTGGCGGTACTTTTCGTATCTACTTGACAGTGCGGGCAATAACAGAGCCTGATTCAAAATGGCGACCATTTGTGTCTGAGATGACGTCAAAACGTGACACCTGTGCGCACAATATTAGGGTCACACTATGTGTTCACGTGCAGCACTGGGGTTGTGCGACAGCATTCATTATGCCTCGCCAATAACTTACAGGTCGCCTTAGAGTAAATTCACTCACCGTAAGTTCATTATTATTTAGTTCAAAGGCATCTCCCCAACTTTGAAGGTAGTCGATGACACAGAACAGTGGGAAACAGGAACAGGCTTCAAAAACTTGTTTACAGAACTTGATGCATTCTCTTGTCAGTTCAGCTTATCACTAGTTCTTTGGAGAATAATCTCCAAGACCCAAAGAAGTAGAACTAGCTTTATTGAGGAATACTGGTGCAACTGTACAGGGAAGGCTCCACACCCAACCAATGCTCCTTTCCACTGTCACACAGGAATATCCCCATGCACGAATTCTATGTTGACATAGTAATACATGGCATAGAACAACCCTGACTATGCAGCCTGTATACTCATCTAGTAACCTAATACCAACACACATAACTCCAGGTTCATCATTCTTCTCAGGACAGACCTCTTTGTCTGTCATTAATGGCTCCCAACTGCCACCAGAATCTTGCAGCATTTTCATGCAAGCTCTAAACTTTTCATCAAAATGTTGTCACAGTGCAGGATCTACCTACAAGAGCATGGAGCCAATAAGGTAGGAGATAAGTTCTTTATTTCATAACGGGCCCTTAGGTTACAGCAACAGAAGGTAAGTCCTGTTCATTGAAGTGAAGAGGAATCATATGTGATGTGGCCCCAGTCTTGAGAGAATGGATAGGGAATCTGGCTCAGTCAGTGAGTGTAGAGGGACGTTTCCACCCCCTGTAAAATGTTTGTAAGGATCTAGAACATAAACTCTGCCATTAGGCCGTCTGTTTGTTTCTGTAAAAACAATGAGGTGATGGATGGAATGGTTAAATTAATCTTAGCCACTTGCAATTGCTTGGGGTCGCATTCCAATCCTATGTTTTCACCCACCCTGCCACCTCAGTTTGGACCCAGCCATATGCAAATCAGTCTTGACCCTGCTCCTCATGGGAAACAGCCCAGCCCAAACTGCCAGTATGTGACAGATGTGATAAATGTACTTTATACTGAGGATCTCGAAGCCTTTGCTTCGGGTCACTATTACATTTGTTTGTTTTGTAACTCTTTATAGAAAAAGATCTATGGCTCAGGTGTAGAGGACAGTACAATGTACATAGTGTGGCAGAAAGAAAGGACGCGGGAGATTGAGGGAGAGTGGAAAGGTGTCACAGTGCATACAATGCTAATAATATCAATAAATAGTAGATCCTTGACGTCGAGTGTAGGAAGGTAGGATCCTTCTGCCTATGTACCCCGACTTTTTGCCTGGTGCTAAGCTGGTTTTTGACTAGTCTGACTGGGATCCAGCTAATCAGGACTTCAGTCTATCTGCTTTCTCCCTAAAACTGTTATCTTATGTACACTCCAGATTGGATACTGGGGTACCCTTGTCAGTCCCCAGTATATGGTACCCAGGACATAGGTACCCCAGAGGCCTCCCATTGGCTGAAGCATGTATTATGCCACCCATGAGAGGCCATACAAAATGGAACTAGAGCCCTGCCATTGCAGCCTATGTAAGTTGGTGCATGCACCACATACTTAAGATATAGGTTTACTATATCTAACGGTCACTGCACTTAAAACCTATAAGTCACCCCTATAGCAGGTCTTTACAATCCTGAGGGCAGGGTGCTTGGTTCTAAGTGAGAGGGTACCCCTGCATGAGCAGTACACCCCTGCAGCCTACGGAGTCCATTCTTCCGGGTTGTCAGTGAAGCTGCCATATACTACTGTAGGGGGCATTATGCAACCGCGAGAGGACCAACTCAAAAACGGCTGAAACAAACCCTATTGTGTTTGGAGTCAAACATGTTGGAATCATACGATTCCATTCTTAGAAGCATCCTTTGTGGGGCTCCTGGTGTTCCTGGTACCAGCCTTCTAGCCCTGGTCAGCACAAAATGGTTGCTGCCGACCAGAGACACACTTCTGCCCTTCCGCTGCTGAGCCAAGCTCGAGCAGGGGAAGGCTGAACAATAGGCATCCTGGCACTGGGAGGTGTGACCACCTCCCAGACAGGATTTAGTGTATTAGGTCTGGGTGGGTGCACTTGCCAGCGACTGAAAGTCTGCATGATGGGCACATTTGGTGTCCTTGTGCATAGTCCAGTTCAAACCAGTCCTGGGAGCATTTGGCTCCCACTCTTGCGCAAAACTGGGCAAAGGACATGGGAGTAACCGCCCCCCCCTGTCCAGACCCTCCCCTGGGAGCGTCCCATGAATCTTTCGAACCCTCTCCCGTGGGTACTTAAGGGGTTACCTGGTTGTAGGACCTTGGATTCGTCGTGGACAAGATTCAGAACTGAAACCACTGCACTTCGACCATCTGGGCACTCTGGACTTCGCTGGACTTCATTTGGGCCCGACTTCGTCTCCCCCTCAGTCTGCTGCATCGTCCGTGCCTGTGCACCATCCAGGATCCGTGTAGAACCTGTGGAGCAGCCAAGACACCTGAAGATAATCCCACTTGGAGTGAAGGAGTCACTCCCCTGCATTTGCAGGCACCGCAGCACTTCTGACCGTTCTGCTGATCGCGAGCTCCTACGGACTCTGAAGGGTACAGCAACGCAGGAGGTGGGCTCCTAAGTCCCTCGAGGCCTGAGCTGTCTTCTTAGTCAGTTTGAGGCCAGAATCCCACATGTGGGATGCAATACCCAAACCACTGTGCACTGCATACTTTTGCAAGTGCTTACTGGCAATTCTGCAACAAGTGCATTGAGCTCTGAGTGTCCCCAACATCTGGCAACTTCTCCTACAAAGATCTTCAACCACCTTGCACCGAGTGCTCCGTGGCCTGTTGTTTTGTGAAGCTGCTCAAGGTCCTCTCGCGACTCCTGTTCCTTCCGCCTGGGGTCCAATTGAGGGTCAATCTTGTTTTCATTGGGCTCCTGTTAGAACCGGGGTCTCTAGTTGGCCGGGGTACGCACCCTAGTCCAATTAGGGACCACCGCTTCCAACAGGGTAGCTTGGCGCAGAGCAGGAGTAACTTCAGAGGCAATGTGTAAAGAATTTATGCAACACATACCATTAGTAACACAGTAAAACACGCCCAAAAGGGACACCACACCGGTTTTATGTAAAAAAAAAAGTACTTTTATCTCAAAATTTTGCCAGATACCAAAAATAGTAGACTCCACATATAGCCAATCAAGGGTTTTCAGAATTAAGGTCCGTGGGGAGACTGTTGCAAAGGTAACTTGGAAAAGTTAAAACTTAACAGGAGTCAATTACGTACGCAGAGGTTCTCAATAGATAGGTCCTCTATTGGCAGAGGTTGAGCAATTAACAGGACACGTGATGCAGTCATTGGTCCCAGGGCTAGAGCAAGTCACTGGTAGGAACCGGGTCTCCCTTTTATCAGAAATGGTGTGAATTAATAACACCCTCCACGCTCTACTGTACGAGGAACTCTTCAGGAAATGGCAGAATCCCTAATGCTGACTTTGCAGTCTGTGATGATCAAACCATGCCCCCAATGCGTGATCACAGAACCATGTTATGGGTTACTGTCCCCGGCGGCCCGTTAGTAAATGATAGAAGTCCTGCTTTTAACAATGTCCCGGGGTCAGCAATGCACCCAAACAAAAGCAGGTCCCGGGAGCCGGTCCGTAATTAACGAAGGAGTCCCAGTAGACCTGCTACTTCCAGGGCTCCGATTCAAATGCGGCAATCCTCACGCTACCACCCACATGGTCTCCTGCCTCACCCTACCCCAGGATCCTCTGCAACCAGCAGCTTAGCGCACATGCTAAGCTCTTACCTGGGGTTGGGGAGAGCAGGCACTGGCGACGGGCTTCTTCGTCCTTACGCTCACAGGCTCTGCTATTCTCACCCCTGCAGGACGTTGGGAAGCCCTCAGGATAGAGCCAATAGGAGCGCTGCACACCCGTGACACTGCTGAACTCCTGGAGGGCTGGAGCCAATCCCGGCGCGGCCCTCCGATGACGAGGAGGGAATTCCTGCAGCTTAGGGCCAATCACAGCGCGGCCCCGGGGGTGACGTCAGCGGTGCAGGGACAGAGTTCCCGGGCCCTCGGCGGTGATCACCGGGGAGTTTCTCGTGGTGTGAGCCTTGCGCCTGCAGGGGTGATTATGGTGCCAGGCGTCGCCTGGTCCCCGTAGCTGCAGAGTCAAGGTCACTCTTAAGTGACCCAGACTCTGTGCCCTCTGCTTTCAGGTACTCTTCGAAAAGAATCCACATTTGGATTCCAACAGACACTTTCTCCTCTTCCAGGAGCAGCGCTTTCTTGAAGTCCTCCATTGAGTTTGACAGCTGTTTCCGACGCCACTTCACACCTATGCACCCGGCTCCCCTGGGATCGGTAACTTGGGTATTTCGGTATTTACCAGAGGGGTGGCTCTCTAACCTTCTGTCTTCCACAGGGTTTATTCGAAGTCCAATGGGAAGGGTCCTTAATCCTTAAAATTCCAACCGTGACTTACGCATAGACTTGTACGGAGCATGCAGTCGTGTTCTCACACTGCACACACAGTCCGTGGGGTCCCCATCTACTCACCTTGGGTGGTTCCTTGGGGTCCCAGCAATTCAACGATCTCTCGCCACTGTCTTGACTCGAGTCGTGGTTCTCATACCACTTTCTTAGTATATGGTTTGGTTCCCCCCCTGGGGCACACTGTGTATTAGTGCTATTTACTGTTATTTCTTTGCTGAAGTATTGTGTGCTTTGTGTCTATCTCCGTGTAGGAGATACTGTAACATACTAGATAGTGTTATATAATAAATACATCTTTTTTATAACTGCTGTGTGCTTGTCTTTTCATTTATTATATACTATAAGATTGCATTCTGGTAATACAAGCTGCTTTACACTCCAAGACTAAGCCCAAAGGCATCTCTCCACAGCTTCCACCTGGATAGCTTTCTAAGGTTGCTTGAGACCTTTTAAATCACCATAAGAGTTGTCTGGACAGGTGCAAGGTGCCCAATTTAATTAGTGGACATCATATACCAGGCCAGCTTCTCACATCGAGGAGCAGCTGGCCCTGTTCCCCTTAGGGAGAACTAAGGTGTGTAAACATTCAACAATGAAGGACGAGGAGACCCGGTCGGGGGCGGTAGGGTGAGTGGAGGAACGAGGGAATAATAGACTAGAGGTGTCACATGTTAGTAACCTGTAATGTTCAATGGGGCAGGAGGAGGTGACGCTCCTGTCAACAAGCAGAAAACTGTGTGGGTCTGTGTTAGGATACGGCATGTCTGCAGGGGAGGGGGTTAAGGCAGATGGGGAGAAAGTAAATTGAGAAAGATGAGTAGGAAGAGAATAGTATAGATGAAGAAGAGCGAGAGATAGGAAACGAGAAAGAAAGGATTAGTTAGAAGAGGGGGGCGCACTATTACATTTTGAACAAGCGTCTGGGGCACAGTACATGATCGTTACACTACTCCTTGTAATGTTCCCTTAGCCAGGTCAATTTGGGCACATCTGCAAATGCATAAATAATTCTTTACGTATCTTAAATATGCTCATTTTCTTCTTTTATTGCCACATTCTTGTCTTGAAAATGTATTTAAATGTTTTTTTATTTTTCTGTATTACTATTGAGGCTCCCTGCTTTCCGTTTTTACAGATAAAAACAGACAGAAAACCATTTATCTTCCCATGGAAATTGGGTTGTTTTTTAATGATTCTGAATGTTGTAAATCATGCCAGTCAGGCCAAAAGCTGTGCGGATTTACCGACAAGGGATTAAACAAATAATGGCACTTTAGTATAGAGCCTTAAACAGCAGTAGATTTGCACAACCTTGATACCAAAATGTGCAAGTTTTCTTATAAGTGAGTAATTTATAATCTGAGTGTGCGTGTATATCATTAAGATCTGTCAGGCGTTCAGGCACAAGTGTACATTAGTGGTTAAATAAATGCAGAAATATACACATTTCGGCTACATTTTTTCACAAAACGTAAAATAAATATGGGTAAATACAGGTAAAATTAGCAAAAAAGAAAAATGGATAAATACAGATGGAAAAGACAATATAAATACCATAACACCGGGAGCCGTAATTACTATTAATGTTTCTACTGAGATTTTACTGTGATTGCGAATCACCGAAGTTGCTCAGATATAATTTGATTCTCAGTGTGGGTATCGATTTCCAATAACCGTGTTTCTTATTGACTTGTTATCCTACAGTAAATGAACATGCCCATTGCCTCCTCCAACCTAGTGTTACCTCGTCTTTCTCATGCTAGCCTCTATTGTACTCCTGCCTATGTCGTCAACGCATGTTCTCTATACATGTCTAGTGTTACCTCGTCTTTCTCATGCTAGCCTCTTCTGCACTCCTGCCTATGTCGTCAACGCATGTTCTCTATACATGTCTAGTGTTACCTTGTCTTTCTCATGCTAGCCTCTTCTGTACTCTGCCTATGTCGTCAACGCATGTTCTCTATACATGTCTAGTGTTACCTCGTCTTTCTCATGCTAGCCTCTTCTGTACTCCTGCCTATGTCGTCAACGCATGTTCTCTATACATGTCTAGTGTTACCTCGTCTTTCTCATGCTAGCCTCTTCTGTACTCCTGCCTATGTCGTCAACGCATGTTCTCTAGACATGTCTAGTGTTACCTCGTCTTTCTCATGCTAGCCTCTTCTGCACTCCTGCCTATGTCGTCAACGCATGTTCTCTATACATGTCTAGTGTTACCTTGTCTTTCTCATGCTAGCCTCTTCTGTACTCCTGCCTATGTCGTCAACGCATGTTCTCTATACATGTCTAGTGTTACCTCGTCTTTCTCATGCTAGCCTCTTCTGTACTCCTGCCTATGTCGTCAACGCATGTTCTCTATACATGTCTAGTGTTACCTCGTCTTTCTCATGCTGGCCTCTTCTGCACTCCTGCCTATGTCGTCAACGCATGTTCTCTATACATGTCTAGTGTTACCTTGTCTTTCTCATGCTAGCCTCTTCTGCACTCCTGCCTATGTCGTCAACGCATGTTCTCTATACATGTCTAGTGTTACCTTGTCTTTCTCATGCTAGCCTCTTCTGTACTCCTGCCTATGTCGTCAACACATGTTCTTTATACATATCTAGTGTTAACTCGTCTTTCTCATGCTAGCCTCTTCTGTACTCATGCCTATGTCGTCAACGCATGTTCTCTATACATGTCTATCTCATCTCTTTATGTACATGCATCATCTTTCATTTTGTCTGTACTTTGTATACATGAGGTTGCCTATTTTTTTACGCTCATTAATGTATTTTGTACTCTTGCTTATCTTGTCTTCACACGCCTTGTTTTTCTTTTGCACAGTGGCGTAGCAAGGTCAGGTGGTACCCGGTGGGGAACATTTCTTGTCACCCCCGGCTTGACCAAATGGCAAAACACATATTTTTGCCATTTTGTCACCCCCCTCAGTGATGACACCCGGGGTGGCCCGCAACCACCACACCCCTGTTCCTACTCGACTGCTTTTGCATGCCAATATAATTCTTAAGTCCTCTTCTGACGAGAATACTGCAAGACATTGAGAGAAATGAAATCTGATTACACCCTGTTGCTTCCACTTGATTGCTATGCCATAATCATAATGTCCCTGATAGTAGCTAACATTGTCTGTGCAAAATAGCCAGCACAGAGAAGGTACTTCATTTTCCAATGTGAAGCGAGCTTGTATGTTTAGTTATTCTAGCTCTTGAAATTTTTGCGTGGTTGCTGCTTATGCAAGAAATGAAGACATCTATTTCATTTTACTTTTTAATGCTTTACATTTGTTGCAGCGCGCCTCCTAAGTTACCTAAAGAAAAAGAAACCGAGTGATGCATTTTGTATTGTGGGGATCACAATGATAGATCTGTATCCAAGAGAGTCGTGGAACTTTGTGTTTGGACTGGCTTCATTGACTGAAGGTAATTCATAGTTAACGTAAGTATAAGGGGGTCTTCTCTGAAACAATCCATTTCTGCTTCTCCTATTTTGTTTTTTATTAAAGGCATCACATAAAGTTAGGTAATTCGTTGGTGATTTAGCAGTATACTGTTAAACAAAGAGTTGGCTAACTTGGTCAAAAATGTATATTCAGATGCAGCAAGATGTCATCTAGAGTTATTGTAGCATTTTCCAATTGCTTAATTTCTGATAAGTGTATGCAACATAACTGATTTTGTTGGCCCTTTTTGATCAGACATACGTCTTTTAATATTCTCCATCCGTACAGTTCAATTCAAAATTCTTTTCATTAGATAAAACATGCTCATTTAAACATAAGTATTCGAATTATAAAATCTAAGGGATATAAAAACAGCTTCGAATAATTATTTTAAAATAGCTAAAAAGGGGAAATGCCTTTTAAGTAGTGATCCAAGCTGTGTCTTAATATACATCATAGCAAACGCCTATCGTAGCAGCCTGTCTGGCTGATCTAATTCAATTTCTTCTGAAGAGGGGTCACATAATGTATATCTTAAGCCGCAAGTGGTTAGTAAAAACTAAAAAGCATATGAAAACGAGCACTCCGAGTCGAAAACGAGCAATTGCATGTTACTTTGAAAACAATACTACTCAGCGGGATGAGACAATATCTGCTATTGTCAAGTCTCACCATTAACGTGCAAATAACAAGGAGTCTAGAGGGATAAAAAGAAAACTGGGCGCCCTCCACTCTTATAATAGCCAAATACAAAAAAGCCCCAGTTTTCACTATAGTATATTACTTAGAAATCTGTAGACATCATTGGTTGTATAACAATTACAACACGCCTCTCCTTTTGCAGAACATGAAAGTAGGGGATATCTCAGTCTACTGCCTTTGTTAAAATAGCCCACCTCTGATTAAACAGTAACAAAAACAACCCACACTCACTCAGACTGATCAACAGAAAAAGAGTGAGAAGGGCAGGATGGCACCTCACGGACGCACCACCTCTGTTTAATCAGAGGTGGGCTATTTTAACAAAGGCAGTAGACTGAGATATCCCCTACTTTCATGTTCTGCAAAAGGAGAGGCGTGTTGTAATTGTTATACAACCAATGATGTCTACAGATTTCTAAGTAATATACTGCTGTGAAAACTAGGGCTTTTTTGTATTTGGCAAGTCTCACCATTAACCTTCGTTGTGGGAGGGTTGGGAACGAAAAATAAGTATGGACTGGTTCATTTACTAATTTTGTGATTGTAGAAGGTTATCAAATACACTTTATGCAGACATTACTGTTGTCTTCTCTATTAGATAATAGTTTTTTCTTTAAGGTATGTTATCAAAATGTAAGGTGAGGGCTTTTTAAAAACCAGGGTTTTTCACAAACCCACAGACAAGAACGCACAGTTGGCATACGAAAGCTTTCACCCTACGTCATTACGGGAGAATTTACCGGTGGGCCAATTCTTCTGGATTCGCAGCAACTGTTCAGATCGGGCAGACTTTGCCACAGAAGCCAATGCTCTAACACTGAAATTACAACATAGGAGTTATCCATCGAACACCATCAAGAGAGCTAACAAACGGGCACTAAACGCTAATCGTGATTCCCTTCTTGCCATAACCACCAGGCCTAAGACAAATAAAACTGTCTTTGTCTCAACCTTCAATACAGCATCCCAGCAGATCAGACGACTGGTGCTGCGTAATTGGGAAATTCTAAACACAGGGGTGCTGTACATAGAGAAGCCTCTTTTTTCGTTTAGACGGAGCCAGAACCTGAAGGACGTGCTAGTCCACACGAGACCCAGAGTTACTAACGTGACTACGGATATCGTGTCAGTGACTGGTCTTCCCAGATTGATGGGCCACACCAGGTGTGGTTCCTGTAGCGTATGCACCCTGACGTCCAATACCAAACAAATTGACTTGGTCTCCACACTCCCTGGGAACAGAGATCCCACACCAACTGTAATTCCCAGGGGGTGATCTATCTAATTACATTCCCCTGTAACAAATTGTATGTGGGGATGACAAGTAGAAGGGTGCGCACAAGGATTACTGAACACCGCAGTACAATACGATGTTGCAGATCAAACACCAAGCTGACAGCACATTTTGTAGAAATGGGACACTATGCGGATGAATTAAGATGGACTGTCATTGAGAAATTGAATTTAGGCAGACGTACGGCGGATGAACAACGCATTTTACTTCATCGTGAACAGAAGTGGGTTTACCGCCTGAGAAGTCACATTTCAGGGCTTAATGACGAAATACCTTGGCAATCACTGGGCAGACACTAGTTCATTCATTATGAATGGTCTGATATAGCAACACTTAATGAACTTGAAAGATGTGTTGCTCCCACATGGGATCTGACGGTTGGGGTTTATGGTAGCGACGGCTACATGACATGGTGCCTTATTACCCCGCCATTGCAACCGGGACTAGCTAGATACATCATCTTTCACTATGATAGTTGCCAAGGATGTTACTGTATACTCGCACAGGGGTTTTTCTTGACTTCTCCGCCTGGCGACATACTTGACTGGTATAGTGACACAAGAAACAACGCTGCACTTACTACCGCCTTAGGCAGCTTTAGGGGACTGTGAGTCTACATATATTTATACATATATACATATTCTTTCTTGATCTATTGTGAGATGATTTAATCCACGTCTTAAGGCAGTTGGGGGGTTTTGAGTTTGTATTTTTATATTTATTTATGCCTCTTCTCCCCATAACCTAAATAAC
Organism: Lissotriton vulgaris; assembly: GCF_964263255.1. NCBI lineage: Eukaryota > Metazoa > Chordata > Amphibia > Caudata > Salamandridae > Lissotriton > Lissotriton vulgaris. Next base: position 717,455,913 of record NC_141695.1, read on the forward strand.
TAAACGGAGGCAGATTGAGCGGCTTGTCTGATAATTCAACCGGCACCCGCGACTGGGAACTACATTTCCCTTAAACAGCGTGTTTCACGCATCGGACGCTATCACATTGGACGACATGTCATGTGATGCGTGTTGTGCGCGAACGGCTGGCGGAACACAGAGGGTACTTTAATGGACTCCCGGTGACCGCTATCATCTACGCGGGGTCCGAGAGCAGGCAGACATACAAGGTTTCTCCCTCGGAACAGTAAGGAGCCTACGGGGGGGCTACAATTATTCTAGTTTCTGATGCAGGTTCGCCATAATGGGCTATCACGAGCGCTCTCTATTGATTTGGGGTGACTTATACTTTGTCATTGATGCCTATGACAGGGGTCCAGTTCATTTTATGATTGAGTGTGATATGACAGAGTCCGATTTGGCGCCATGTGTTTCTCTCATTTTGTCCTTGTACATACAGGTTGTGTTCTTGGGACACCTACCTGCAGGACGCCATGTCGAGTTTACTTCTTGAATAAACTCGGTGAGTTTTTGAATGGAATTGATACTATACTATTCTTACAGACTTCCCATGTGGGGCATATATTGTGTAAATCAAGATAACACTACTGACGGACAGTTACTCCGGACCTATGAAGAGGTGCAGATTTCTATTTGATCATAGCATTGTATATAATAATAGTTTTAGATTGATATTGATGGGTGATGAATACAATATCCCCTTAGGCCAGATTAACGGACCAATCTTTGAATTTCTTCAGATCGCAATTCATGGGGTGTTGTAATTAGATTGTGTACATCCCCCTTTTACAACATATTTACATGGGATTATTATAATTCCAGTTTATGTTTCCCGTGTTGTTGAGATCCCCTCTACGCATGTCGATTCAACTGGAATCCCGTGTGATCAGTTTATTGGTACTCTGACCGAACTACGGCTTGACCAATAGCAGGACTGGTAGCAACACACGTCCTGAAGAAGACCGAGGTGACCTTCTTGACGCAGTAAGCCGGTCGAAACATGTTTACAACAGCGGTATTAGGAGGATTGTTTTGAGAACTTTATTTTTCTCTTGAAAACATTACCCATCTTTTCTTTTCCTTTTAATCCTGGTTGCGGAACCTATTAATAAAGTTTTGTTTGGTATCCCTAAACCAGTTTTAAACACTTCCCTATTAACTGCATGTGTTGCACTTCAGTTCTAGTCACAGGGTGACACTCACTGATCACATTTTTGTTATTGTATATATGTTGTTTGTTTTTTGTATTGTGTCCTGTGGTCTTTTATGTCCAAACCCCTCCCCTATGCTCTGTCCAGAATGTGGCTACACCTGGGCGTATTGTAAGCAGACCCGATGATGAAGCATGTCACACACTTAGGTGTGTGAGTGAGGGCAGTATTTTCAAAACAATTATTTTTGTTTTGTTGTGTGGGTTGTTTTGGGGTTTCTTTGAGTCTCTCCACCCCTCTATGTGTGTACAATTGTGATTCAGGGGGTTTGGGGTGGTGGAGTTGTAGATACGGTTGACCCTCTCCCCTTATCTGTGGTTAATCAAAATGTAAAGGACATTTTTAATCAATATAGTCTTGTCGTAGCCTAAAGTCAAACTAGAAAGAAAATTATTGAGCAGGCATGTTGACTTTCATCTCCTATTATCTTCTGACTCAGTCATAGTCAGTAAGCTTTAGTCGGTTACAATAAAAACCATGAAAGCACCACAATAAATGCAACGAAGATATGAATATAAACACAAATTCAAATCTCAAAGCTTTATTCGACAGCAAGTCATAAAAGCAATTTTTGCATCCTACACTACACAATAAATACTACAACAATATTAAAATCATTATTTTTTTTTAAACTCATTAAACATGGTGCTGTCATATTACAGTTTTAGAAATAATTTATACATAGTAATTAAAATGGTTCAATAAAACCTGTATTATTAAAACTAATCTATGGTAGACGGTGTCAGTTAATTCATCGAGCAGTATCTAGTTGTTGTAAAGTGCGGGTGCGTATGGTCCATGACCAACCTAAAAATTTTGCGACAGCAATCGCCAAGCAGGGTGTACAGTCCGATTCCAGCATTCTTAGCGCCTCTATACACCTGCGCGTACCTAGATTTAAGCACACTGGTTTTATCCATTTTCGTCGTGGGCTAGCATAAAGAGGACAAACAAACAGTATATGAGCAATGTTCTCTATCAAATCTTTACAAAAGGGACATTTATCGTCCTGAATTGCTGCCAATTTGCGGGTAAACGCCTTTGTTGGAAGCGTCCCGATTCTGAATTGGAAATATAATTTTCTGTCAAATGGCCTTTTAATAATGTCCCAGTATGGCTCACATAATGGTACAGGTTTAATATCCAAAAAATGTCCTTTTAGATTTGTGTTAGAACCAATGCTATAAGCGGACGACCATACCATTTCCCAATACATATTTTTTAGTGTTGCCTTTGGTGGAAAGCATTCAACTTTGGGAGAATTCCATAGATGGTCTAATTCCATCTTGGTGAGCAACCCTCTTATTTCCTTTAACCACGGGATCGAATGAAAGCGATCTGCCCTAATGATGTCTCTCCATCCCTCTATGTGTGTACAATTGTGATTCAGGGGGTTTGGGGTGGTAGAGTTGTAGATACGGTTGACCCTCTCCCCTTATCTGTGGTTAATCAAAATGTAAAAGACATTTTTAATCAATATAGTCTTGTCGTAGCCTAAAGTCAAACTAGAAAGAATATTATTGAGCAGGCATGTTGACTTTCATCTCCTATTATCTTCTGACTCAGTCATAGTCAGTAAGCTTTAGTCAGTTACAATAAAAACCATGCAAGCACCACAATAAATGCAACTAAGATATGAATATAAACACACATAATGAGTAAAAAAAGATTATCCATAAGAGCAACATCATAAGGGACCATAAATGCCTAAATTAATTCAAGCATCTCTAGGTCTCCTTAATCTCATTTTGGCTTTTAATGAACAAGCTACATTAAAAATAATATCAACTGAAAGCAATTGTTAAAATAGAAGGGCAGGTCGAACTTGATTGAATTGAGGAGCTTTTAACAGAGGGACTATATTGGCTTTCCTAGTGAATTCGTAATATCTACAAAACATAAAATGCATGTTGTCCTGTGGTGACACCTTGTCACAGCCGCAGGGTGGGCATCCTGCCAGCCCCGTGGAAATGCCAGCAACTAGGGTATCAACTTAAGTCTAAACCTGGTAAGCAAGTAATGATCATAGCTGCAGGTTACAGTGCTGAGATAGGGCTCTGTACATTGAGTTGATTCCAACAGGATATAACCTTGAACCATGGACTTCTGTAATGACATTTGTTCTCTGTCTAATGACCTCCGTTTGAGAAAGTTATCTCTGACTAAAGTCTAAACTACCTTAACAGTCCCCCGGAATAAGTGACTAGCTCAACCCACCCTATACTCTGCAACTGCTCTTTAATGTAGTTGAGCCAAGGAATACGAAGGACTTAGTTGAGGAAGAGGCAGTCTAATAAGACCTCCTTGTTCCCACCTTTAGATCAAATGTCTACCCAGTGTAGAGGAGGGTGAAGGGCTATTATGTCCAAAAGGTAGCCTACCCCCAATTCTTCATGCAATATAAAGGAGGGAATACATTGGGGAACACAAAGAAGACCTCTTAAGAAATTCTTTTTGACCACGTGTAAGGGATTGTGCTTGGTGTATCCCCAGATGTGACTCCCATATGATACTTTGGAGACACATTTGGGCAAATAAACTTGTGCAAGTACTCTGATTGGCCTCCTGCCCAATCCAGAGGCAAACCTCCTTACAGACACATTAGTTCTTAACAAATCCATATTTGTTCCATTTAGCAGGCGATTCCAACACAAGTCTGAGTCGACCATGGCACCCAAATGCGAAAATAGTTTCACCTTAGAAAGAGGCTGGACCCTACATTAAAAGTTTTCACGGACTCCTATCTGCAGGCAGTCTGCTCGGCCATCCACTAAGAACTGTTTGAGCTTGTTAATATACAAGGTGAATAGAAAACCGGTCTGACCCCCCTTCTAGTTTTAAAACGGCGCGTACAATTTGAGTCATTAGTGTACCTGACTGTCGCCAATGTGTAGGCATGAAGATCTTTCAGAAAATAAACTATATACCGCTCAGCCCCCATAGCTATCCTCTGACTCATTAGCCATTGTAGAGAGAGTAATGCCTGCAACTTCATATTCATACCTCAGACTGCTAGCCTCAGTCTGAACATAGGAACTGGATCCTAACTGATTTTAGCAGCAGTAGGACTCTTTACAGAATTTACTTTGTAGTTTCTTAAAGCTGGAGAAGTCTTCCGAGACTAGGGGGTGCAAACCCATAGAATAAATGAGGAGCGTTTTAACATAGCATGCTCTAAGCATAGCCTTGATCAAAATGCTTCCTTTAGAGGGTGGTTAACCTTATTTGTCCATGCATTGTTGTTATAGTGTTGCTTTTACTCATTTCTATGTGCTTGTTCCAATTAAGATACCCCACGAATAGGAAATCTAAAAACTGAAATACAACACGCATCTCCGAAGGTTCAGTTGTATGAGGTTTTCCTCCTCTAAGATGGAGACAAAGCGTTTTGATGCATTGATAGTTAATCCATGTTTTAAAACATTGCTGATGTAAGCAAGCTAGATGTTACAAGAGGCCTCAAAGTTTTCTTTCAAGCAAATCTCGTTTGTTACCATAAAATAAGATATTGACTTGTGCCCTGAAGATTGTAGGAGGAATCCTCTGGACTATCGCAGTGCATTGGGTTGATCTGAACCATAGCCCATACTCTTTTGTGGACACAATCATAGAAACTAAGGGAGCTTAACTCTGAAATACTATGTTTGCCTAGCTTGACCCACAAACAACTAAGATCAACCATGTCAAATGCTGCACAGTAGTCCATAAGGTGGGCATATAAATTGCCTGCCAATGTGAACCTCTGTACGATGAACTAAAGGGTGAAAACCTTATTAGCTAGGCTCAGGTTTGGTCTAAAACCTGCCTCTTCTAGAATTGGTGCTAATTCCACCACTTTGGTATCCAAGCACTGCAGGGGAAGTTTATCAAATACTTTCATTTTGGATATTAGAAGATAAGGTGCCAGATTGTGTGTGGTCTCCTTCTTATAAAAAGACCTGAATAGTGAATCATCCCACATAGGATGTAGATGGCCTATGAGGATGATCTTATATAAAAGAGCAACCAACATTTTTGCCCAAAACTCAGGACACTTCCTAAGCAGGTGGTTAGATATTCCAACCTGTTGGCAATTAATGATGTAATGCTCGAGATCGGATTAGTCATTATAATGAATAGCACATCTTGTCACTGCCAATATGGGCAATCAATAGCCTTGTACATCTCTAAAAAATAAGACTGCCAAGGTAACTTAGGGATGAGTGACTCATTGGCTTCTTGAATTTTGACTGACCAGTAGTGACCAGGCACCAAAATGAATGTGAGTCACCTGCCTCAATAACTTATTCAATTGAGATCTAGGGTTTCGGTTTCTGCAGCTTCAATTTTTAACCTAAGCAATGACTTTTACTTCCTTGACTTCCTTCTCTGGATGTTATAATCCCTGAATGTGTTCTCGTGATGATGACAAAGCTTTTGATGGGTTGTTCTGGCATCTCAGCAATCCGATCAACCCAAGGCTTTCCTCTCTTTTGTTTCCCAACAGGAGAGTATGGTTATTGGTTGCAATACATAATTGATTTTAGCCTTTGTGTTGTGAAATTTCCCTATAGTCAATGGTCATGTAGTTGGTACCTTAGGTAGCCCCTTAATGGACCCCATATATCCTTTGGGCTTTGGATGTAACATGACAAAGGTTTCTGCCCATTCCTTATTTAGAAGTAGGTCCTACAGCTAGTTGTGGATTCCTTATCCATGCCATGGTGACTCAGCAGTTCACCAGCAGAAGTTCCACTATAGTAAATGTCCTAATCGTTTTAGGCAGTCCTACAACTAGCAGTATAATTAATGGTGAAACTGGAATGTCATTGACAATCACCTCAGACAGACAGGTTAGTGTTTGCTTCCAGCGATCTAACAAATTCTGACAACTCCAAGCCACATGAATGAAATCAACATGCATGTACTGACATATGCAGGCATCGCCTGCAAGCAATCATATTTGTGCCACTCAACAAGTATGTAATAAATATGGTGCAAACATGTAAAATGCAATAGAGGATGTCTATAGTTCGTGCAAGTGGATGCCATGTGGTTGCAGCAATATTACCAAGATTCATTATCTATATATTCTCACATCTCTCTCACAGCAGCGTTGGCTTTGATTTCAACGAACCTTAGCAGAGGTTACACTATGTAGCTTCGACAACCTTTTGCACAAATTCAGGGGTTTCCTTTTGAACTGTGGAATATGTTGGCCTGATTATATGTTGAAGCAGAAAATATACTAAGGTATCTAATTCTGTTTCAGAACCTTTTTCTTTGTAGCCATGTAATGTAAGGAATGTGCCATTGTAAATTTGCTGTGCCACCTGATGTTCATCCATCCTGTTCAACAAGTCAGTTACACATTCCTCCATTATCAAAGCAAGCATAGGGTTAGGATTAAGCATGGGTGGAAAATCCGTTCCGATCGCGGATTTTGCGGATTTTTGGTAAATTCGCAATCCGCGAGATTCGCAAATTTCCCGCAAAATCCGCGAGCGGAACGGATTGGGTCAAAAATTCAAGCTGACTTTTTGTAACTATTTTAGAATGGCGCTGGCAAGCTGCCAGAGCCTCTAAAATAGTTACAAAAGTCAGCTTCAACAGGAAGCACTAATAGATAAAGTAAAGCAGGTGCTAGAGTTGAAGCTCAAATTCAGTTACAAAATCATTAATCACCCCAAACTTGGGGTGATTAATGACTGTGTAACTTAATTTGACCTTCAACTCGAGCACCTGCTTTACTTTATCTATTAGTGCTTCCTGTAGAAGCTGACTTATGGCTGAGGGCAGAAGGGCACAAAGTGGGACAGAGGGCATGAGTTAGGCAGATGGCAGAAGGGCACAGAAACCAGTGGGGCAGAGGGCAAAAGGGCACAAACAAGAGTGGTGCGGAGGGCAGAAAGGCACAAAAACAAGTGGTTCAGAGGGCAGAAGGGCATAAAAAACGAGAGGGTGGCAGTGATGAACCAGGCAAAAAAAAAACGCGAACACGCAAAGCGCCCCGCGAACACGCAAAGATCCCCAGGAACACCCGCGAACACGCAAAAATAAAAAATTCGCATGAACTCGCGAATTTTGCGGATTGCTAATTCGCAAATTCGCGGATCGCGAGTTCGCAAAATTCACCCATACTTAGTTATGATCAGGGCTGTTGCATTTGTACAATTCTGGGGCCGTGATTGTTTTCACATATTTACGGATTTACCGCATTTGCAATAATATCCATCATCTCCTGCATAATCTGCAGATTTTAACAAATAAATATTTTATTTGTACCTCAAACGGATCAAAAGTTACAAAAACAATAGCAATATGTGTGCGTGCAGTAGAATGCCCTTCACAAAGGTTAACTGGTCATCTTTCAGTTGTATATTCCTGTATTTAGTTGTTAAACGGGTACTAATCAGCTATCAAAAATGTGCTGCATTATGCCGCATAATTTGTCTTTTCTTGCCCCATAATTTAGTGAACCCTGCCTCATATTGTGATGCTCCCTGGCCATATAATTCAGTGGCCTTGGTTATGAGGTGGAAGCGCCAGCAAGTATAGCTGTGTATGACCCACACGCCTTATTGTTTTTAACAGCCTCGGACGACAGGCATTCCTATTTGTCATACATTTGGATAACTATTTTAGCTTTTCTTTGTTTCAGTTTGCTGCTGCTCCAGAAGACCCTGTAGTAGCTACCATTTCCGATTTTTGTTTGTACTTGGGATTCGAAAGGCAGTCCTGTTTTTTCTCTAGGTTTGCTCTCCTTCAGTCTTTTGGTGTGATCCAATCACTCGGTATGGGAATTTAGAAATCAATTTTGTGTGTCCAATCGTATTATTCAAACTGTCTGTCACTCGCCAAACGGTTCAATCAATCGATCAAATGTAATTTATTCAGATAAAATGAGCCATAAAAGTGCATGGCATAAGCAAAATAGAATTTTGTGGAGACAGTAATTAATAATGAATTAAAAATAATATATACATTAAAGTTACAACAAAATGTACAGTACACTAGTCTTTGGATTGCAAAGGAACCTGCAAGCATCTCTAAACAGTTGATATGCAAATTGGCCTCCTCGCGAGACCGTGTACCGCCAGTCGATATTGGTCCACAGCGGGCACCCCAACCCGACAGGCTTGCATCTGATTCTAACACAAGATCTGGGGCAGAAGCGAAGATAGTATGGCCGTTCCACGCATCTAAATGGTCGATCCACCATTGCAGTTCGACGCGAGATTCTTGATCCAAGGTGAGAAGATCGACGTAGGCCAAACCCTGACGCAAGTGTATGATCTTTAGGCGCTGAAGGGCCTGATAATGAAGGGGGCCCGGAAAAATGGCCGACAATCCTTGCCAGAGATCTGAGGGAGATCTGGTCGGACCGAAGAACCTGATGGTCGAGACCTTTGATTGAGGAAGAAGAAGGGAGGACGCTGGAGCGTCCACTAGAAATCCTAAGAACTCGATGGTCTGAGAAGGAGTAAGCATCGACTTTTTGTGATTGAGAAGGAAACCTAGATCCAAAAGCAAGGATTGTGTGGTGTGGAGATCGGTCAGAAGAAGTTGTTTGTTCTAGCTCATGATTAGGATGTTGTCCAGGTATATAATGAGCCTGATCCCGAGCAAGCGAAGGAAAGCCACCACAGGTTTTAGGAGTTTTGTAAAGCTCCATGGAGCCGAAGAAAGACCGAACGGGAGGGAGGTGAAGCGATAGGTCACGCCCAACCACTGGAACTTAAGAAATTTGGAATGGGAAGGATGAATGGGGACGGTGAGATATGCGTCCTGCAGATCCAGTCTGACCATCCAATCGTTTGGCAGAAGGGTATCTCTTAAATGTATGATCGTCTCCATCTTGAAGTGGTGATACACCCCAAATTGGTTGAACCATTTTAGATTTATGACTGGGCCTAGTTTTTTGTTCTTTTTCTGAACTAGAAAAATGGAACTAAGGAAGCCTGAAGGATCGAAGGGAGTGACAAGGATAGCTTGTTTATGAACAGGGCGAGAATCTCCGCTGAGATCAATTGGCACATCTCGTTTGAAAGGACCAGTGGAGGGGGGGATAGCAGTTTGGGAAGGCAGCGCATAAAGCTCTGTAAGATAACCTTGTATGGTATATAGCACCCATGGATCTGTACTGATAGTCTGCCACTTTGGAAGAAATAACTTTAAACGCCCTCCCACCGGGGGGGAGGGAGGTGGGGGGGGGAGAAAGACGTGCCTTGCTTGTTGTTGTAGTTGGAGCGGTAGTTCTTTTGTTCGCAACCTCTGTATCCTCTTCCCCGTTGCGGATAGAACTGGGGCTTGAAATCCTGTTAATTGGTATGAGAGGAACCTCTGAAGCCTTGATTGGAAGAGCGACCCCTGCCAAAAACCCGGGGTGAGAAAACATTCTTTATAGATTGCTGAGCCTTGTCTAATGAGGCGAAGGTGGACACAAACCTGCTAAGGTCTTTGACCAGGGAGTCTCTAAATAGAATAATAATAATAATAATAAAACCACTTATAGAGCGCATGGTTACACTCAAGACAGTGTGTCCCCGCGCTAAGAAGTGCTACTGCTCCCTGAAGAGGCCGAGGACAGGGGATAGACTACGTCCCGGGAATCTGGATCAGTTATTCCTTAGGGAAGAGGTAGGTTTTTAGTTTAGATCTAAACAGTATTTCAGATGGCTCCATGCGCAAGTTGAGGGGAAGATTGTTCCAGTGCTTGCTCGCAAGATAGCGGAAGGAGCTGCCTCCCATCCTGCTCCTGCGTACCCGAGGAATTTGAAACAGCATTGCTCCCGCAGATCTAAGATCCCGGGTGGGGCGATGTATGGTCAGGAGGTTACGCAGATACCTTGGTCCTTTACCCTGGGCAATGCGGTGTGCAAAGCAGAGAGCTTTAAACTTGATGCGCTCCTCAATAGGGAGCCAGTGAAGTTTTTGTAATGCTGATTTGCCGGATGCCCTGCGCGGGAGGTTGAGTACCATGCGGGCGGCGGCATTTTGTACGATTTGTAATTGGTGTAAGCCTTTCCTGCTCAGTCCTAAAAGGAGGGCATTACCATAGTCCAGATGTGGAGTCACTAGGGCGTGAACAAGAGTCTTCCTAGCACTGAAAGGGAGCAGATCAAGAACTTTACGGAGTATTTTTAGTATACCAAAGCATTTGCCCGTAATTTTGTTGTTCTGTTGTTTGAAGGAGAGCTCCGCGTCCAACCATATCCCAAGATTTTTAATGGAGAGTGCTGGACGGGGAACAACTCCAAGTTCTGGTGGCCACCAAGCCTGCGACCAAGCAGAGGAGGACTTGCCGACCATCAATAGCTCCGTTTTGTCGCTGTTGAGGCGAGGCAGTTGTTATTCATCCAGTCTGCTACTGATCGCATGCAGTTGGAAAAATTGGTGGCATCCTCAGCCTGGTTGTTGGAGAGATTGATTATTAGTTGGGTATCGTCAGCATATGTGACGATATCCACACCAAAGGTTTCCACCAGTTGGGCTAGGGGTTCCATATATAAATTAAAAAGCGTGGGGCTCAGACTTGAGCCCTGAGGGACCCCATGTCTCAATTTACGAAGAGACGACGAGTAAGGAGGGCAGTGCACTTGAAAACTCCTGTTTTCAAGAAAGGATTCAATCCACTTCAGGGCTGGTCCTGCTATTCCCAGATCAGAGAGGCGAGACAGCAGCGTGGAGTGCAGCACGGTGTCAAATGCTGCACTAAGATCTAACAGAACCAACGCTGCTGTCTGCCCCCGGTCTTCAAGTTGTCTCAAGCATTCTGTGGAAGAGAGAACCGCCGATTCGGTAGAGTGGCCTGCTCTAAACCCTGACTGAGTGGAGTGGAGAAGGGAGTTTTCCTCAACAAATCTCATAAGTTAGCTATTTACTATCTTCTCCACCACTGTTCCACAGAAGGGGAGAAGGGAAATCGGGCGAAGATTCTGTAGCTGGGAGACCTGTATATTGGTTTTTTTTTTTCAGGGGTATTACTTGTGCCGTCTTCCATGCGTCAGGCACATGACCTTCTTGAAAGGACAGGGTGATCATTTGTTCAAATTGTTCAATCAAACAGTCCATGACTTCCTTGCAGCGATTGGGGGCAATCACATCCAGAGGGGAGCCAGACTGAATGCTATTGATGATTGTGAGCAGGTCGGCTCTCTTAGGGACGAAAAATTGAGTCAGATAGGTCTTAGTGGCAGGGGCGCTTCTTATTGCCACCTCACTTATGGGGGGGTTACCTGGAAAGGTGGCATGTATTAAATCTACTTTATTTATAAAAAAATCAGCGATGTCATCACATAATTTATTGGTGAAGATGTCTTGGGCCTCAAGTCTGGATGGGGTCGTAAGCTCTTTGTAAATCACAAAGAGTTCTTTCGTAGGATTTTTAGCAGATTCAATGCGACCTTTAAAATGAGTGCTTTTAGCTGTTCTAACAAGTTTGTGGTAGATTTTGAGTTCTTTCTTGTAGTTCACCGTATCCACTGGATTGTAATTTTTCCGCCATCTTTGCTCGGCCTTTTTACATTTGGCTTTGGCTTCTTTAAGTTCTTTAGAGAACCAAGGGGCAGTTTTACCTTTTCTGACGGGGGGGTTTATGAGTCCATGGTGCTACTGTGTCTAAAGCCCTAGACACCCATTTCTCATAATTATCCCATGCTTTGAGCAAGTTGTCACTGGGAGGGGGTGGGTCATTAAGAAGAGCCCTTTTGAAGTTTTCCTGCGTAAATTTCTTCCAATTTCTGAATTTCATAGGACCGGTTTTATTTACATTGTCGTCCTGCGGGCCAGACTCCACCTTGAAAGGGATAGCAAAGTGGTCTGACCAGATAATTTGCATAGGTGTGTCAGTTGTGATTCCTTCCCAGTTAGCGAATATGGGGTCAAGTAGATGGCCGTGTTGATGTGTCGGGGCAGTGGATTGGAGTTTGAGTGACTGAGACTTTAGAGCCTCCACCACATCCTGTGCTTCTTTACAATTGGGATTGTCAAAATGTAAATTGAAATCCCCTAATACAAGAAATTTTTTATGGCGAAGAGTGTAATGAGTTGTCAGCTCTGTTAGTAGCCTGCAGAACTGTGAGGTTCTGCCAGGAGGCCGATAAAGGAGGATGCCATTGATAGTGTTTTTGGAGTTAATTTTTAGCGTAAATAAACCACTTTCACAGTTGGACAGCGAGATTTTTTCTAAGGTGCAGTGAAAGTTGCTTCTATAGATCAATGCAAATCCCCCGCCTATTTGCCTTTCTCTATCAATTCTGAGTAGGCTGTAGCCATCTGGGACAGCTTCCAGAGTTTCGGGAGTAGAGGCATCGTTTAACCAAGTCTCTGTGAGTAGAAGTACATCAAGATCTTCCTCAAGGACTAAATCATGTATCTCTAGTTTGTGTTTTTTGAGAGAACGACAGTTAAGCAATGTCAGCTTCAATTTGGATGGCGATACCAGATCCTTCCTCCCTCCCCCCGTAGAGTAATTGCATGCAATACAATGTAGCGGTGGGGGGTCTATTACCATAGTATGCCGGCATCCCTCCCCTACAGTTGGGCGAAGAGCGAGTAAATCATTCCTGGAGTAAGTAAGTGAGTCCTTGGCTCCAGCCTGCGAGGTAAAAGGAGCAGGGGAGCTGGCCCCGTGCCCCGGTCTGCGCGGACGGGCGCTGACGAGCTTGCCTTTGGCGCGCCCGCTGCGCGGACGAGATGATATCATTGTTTTATTGAGAGAGTTGCGCGCGGGAAGCGTCCAACTACTGGACCGCAACCCAAATAGTACACCTAATATGGCGCCCGTCCTAGCCTGCCGGCGTCAGCACCAACAGCAGCTGCACCGGTCAGGAAGTGGGTCAAGGGGCCTCGGGGCAACTTGAATCTTGCACCGAGGGATCCGAGGTGCAGGCAAGTAAAAATGAGCTGAATAAAATATTTACACAGTTTTAAAATCGTTTTTGCCCGTAGTTGCTATCATGCACACAAACTATAAGGAAAGAGGGAGAGAACTCCCGGCTTCCGCCTCAGGGGTGAGCACAAGCAAATCAGAAGACCATTAGCCTTATTGGCCGGATCTTGAGGAGCTAGGTTGGCCAATTTGGGGTCTAATTTAATAAGCAGCCCTTTACGCCATTCGTGCCTGATGGCAGCATTGGCATTACTCAACAGACAAAAAGCACGTTGTACCCACATGGAAATATCTTTCGCCGAAAGGTCACACCCATCCAGACGAGCAGATTCTGCCATATCAAAAATACGTGCCAGAGGGCCTACCACGTCAAGTAGCTTATCTTGACAAGTGGACCAAGCCTTGTCCACACCCTTACGAGGGTCCTTTCCAAATTTGGAGAAAAAAGTAAGCAGAGGCTGGTCTAGAGACGGAACCATGGCAATCTTCTCCGCCAGAGAGGTTTTGGACATTCCGACTTTAGCCGTGATCTGACCGTGGACTCTAAAGGAAGACGGAGTCTGGCAGATCACGGATCACGGAAGAGGGTGAACGAACTTTATAACAACAAACATTCCCCCATCCGCTGTTAACCAGTAGCATATCTGACGTGTTATTTATGTTTCTTTACTTGATTCGTTTACTGAATTCAAAAGTAGCCACAGTGACTTTCATATCTATACCACAGGTTTTGATTCGAGGCTCCTGTAACGTGAACCAACAGCACAATCCTCTTTTCATGTAGAAAACATGCGGAATATACTTTGTTTAGTCAATCGCAACAACATGAAGTTAAACTACTGCCTGCAAAGATGTGTTTTGCTTTCTGAAACTTGTAATGATGTGGTTTCTACAGTGAACATGAAAATAGATTGTTGTAAACTGATATTCTAAATTGAGGACTGCCTTTAGGAAATCAATGATTTATTTTTGTTTTTTTTGTTTTTTGTCCTCATATCCAACATGGTTTAAGAAAGCCATCTAGAATAAGCGTAGGTTCAACTGGCACAGTGTTCTAACTGGAAGGGATCATTTGGAGGGGGGAGGCCACAAATCCCGCAGCTGTCACTAGCTTAATATCATTTTTGGCTACCAATGGGGAGGCCTACTACAGGGCCTGGGCCGGGCTATGACCGGATATCTTCTGGATTTTGGCACCATAGTAGTGTAATCATTGGACCCGGGGGAAAAAAAAAAAACGGATCTTTATTGTGCCCATACAAGCATGTGCCAGAAAGCCCATTTACTTTGATTTCCTGGTCTGGCTAAGTCCATACGTGCGGTCTGTAGACTGGATGTCAACCAGTCCCCATGAGAAGGAGGAAGAGGATCCTTCCACCTCCTGCAGATTTCCCTCCTAGCCAATAGGACCGTGTAAAACACCAGACTTCTGGCTATATTTTGAGATGTCCTCAAGACTCCAAAGATCACCAAAGGTAGATCCATGATAACTGGGAAACCCAACGATGCCGTAAGAGTCTTACCTATAGCATCCCAATATGCAGCGACCCGGGGACATTAAAAAAACATGTGACTATCTGAAGCTGCAATCAGCCCGCACCTTGCACATGCCACTGAGTTTCCTGTGGCAAATTTGGATAATCTTTGAGGAGAGTAATACGCCCTATGAAGGGTAAAGAGATGGTTGCTGCGAAGCCATGAGGGTTTCACTAAGCTTTTTAAAAGCTCAAATGAGCTAGTCCACAGTTCTTGTATATCTTGGCTCGTTGTTAAATCACCCCAAAGTTGAGCTGGTAGCTTAAATTCCACATCAGATTCCTCGAGTAGGAGTTTATACCATTGTGAGATCTCACTTTTGATTGAAGCAATACTCAACAGGTTGGTTATTAATTGACTATGCCCTCCAAGAGGAAACCTGTTTCTTTTTGTAGGTGGATCTTTATAGGCCTGTGTCCAGCTGCTCATTTGTATGTATTTAAACCTCGAGATGGTTGGACCTATTCTATTCTGTAAATGCTCCCATGAAAGCAGGTCCCCCTAATAGAAGAGATCCCCCCATTCTTTAAGGCCTGCCTCTCTCAAGGGAGTGGCTAGAGTATCTTTCAATCAAACTGGACTATCAGGTAACCCCCAAAGCGGTGTTTTATCGCAGTAATACCCCTGTTTAATTGATTTTTTTACTTCATACCACATTTTCGCCAAGCCAAGCAGGACCTTCAATTTGATCTTTTTAAAGAATTTCGGGTTGCCAAATTTGAATAAGTATCCCGACTGGCTGAGGCCTTCCCCAACCAACATGGCTGAAAACATTAATCCTACCCAATAGTCAGTAGGTCTTTTTAAGAGCATTCGCGTGTGTGATAGCTGAAACGCCCACAGATATAATTTTAAATCTGGTGCGGCTAATCCCCCCTTCTCCCATCGCCGACTAAGCTTCTTCCAGGCTATTCTTGGTACTTTTTTGTTCCAAATAAAAGAAGTGATATCTGACTGTATTTTAGTTATATGAGTCTGATCAAAATAAAGGGGAATGATGTTGAAAAGAAATGAAAATTTAGGCAGAATGGACATTTTAATCAAATTAACTCTTCCAATCAAGGATAATTGAAGGTGGGACCATGAATGCATTAATTTCCTACACTCTTTAGTAATTGCTGTAAGATTTACAGTAGCAAGTTTGTTGAGATCCTTTATGATGTTTAAGCCCAGATAACGTAATGAATCACCCGCCTGTATTTCCAATGAACCCGCATCATCATTCCAGACCAGCATCTCTGTTTTTGATGTATTGATCTGGTACCCTGATATCCTTCCAAACCCCTGAGCAATTTCAAATATGACAGGGAGTGCCGTAGTTACATCTGATGTGGGAATAAGCAGGTCGTCAGCATATAACGCCACCTTCTTTTCTCACCCTCTGTGACAGAAAGGACTGATGGCATTCTCTCTCCTCAGTTGTTGTGCGAGAGGCTCAATATAAAAGTCAAACAGAAGGGGGGAAAGCGGGCAACCCTGCCGAGTCCCTCTAGTTATATTGAAAGGGTCTGACAACTCCCCGTTAATAAATAGACTCGCCACTGGGCTGGCATACAACAGACTAACTGCACGATGAAATCTCCTCCCCACTCCAAACTTGGCCAAGGCCCCCGACAGGTAAACCCAATTAACCCTGTCGAAGGCTTTAGTTGCGTCCAGAGTGAGAGCAGTCAAGGGTAAATTCTGTGACACCGCGATATCTATTGCCCCTATTAGGTCGTATGTCAGTTCGTATAACTGTCGCCCCTTTACAAATCCTTTTTGATCTATATGGAGGACTGATGGGGCTACCAGGGCCAACCTAGAGGCCAAAACTGTGGTGAAAATCTTATAGTCCACATTTAAGATTGATATTGGCCTATATGATTCACAGGCGTCCTTGGGCTTCCCAGGTTTCAATATGAGTGTAATTGATGCGTTGTCCCATGATGAAGGGGGAGACTGCCCTTCAAGAAGAATCTGGTTGAACATCTTAGTAAGGAAGGGGGCTATCTCATCCTCTAAGATTCTATAAATTTCTGCAGGTAGCCCATCGGGCCCCGCAGCCTTTCCCTTCTTGCTTCTTTTTATAGCGGCCCTAACTTCTCCTTCGGTGATGGTACCCTCCAAAATTTGGGACTGATCATATGTAAGACTGGGGAGATTCATATGTCTTAGCCAATCGTCGACCTCCTCAGGACGGGTTACAATGTTTTCCTTATAGATGGATTCAAAAAATTCTTTAAAGGCCTTGCTAATTTCAACGTCCGATGTAAAGGAATCGTTGGCCACCTTGATGTTGGCAATGTTGTTCCGGACCTGGTCTCATTTGGTCTTCCAAGCAAGCATTTTGCCTGCGCCTTCGCTGTACTCAAAATGGGCTAATTTGCTTGCTTCCCATCTCTGCTGCAATCTAAGATTCAATACTGAACCCAGATTGGCTTTCAGGGTCGCCATTTCTTTTCTATGACTATTGATAATGGACTCATCTTCCCCAGTACTACTATCCATAAGACATTGGAGATTTATTATCCTTTCCTCTATGGACGAGATTTGTTCCTTATATTGCTTCCTTTTATATGACACTTTCCCTGTTATGAGTCCCCTCAAAAATGCTTTGAATGAGTCCCAGATAATCCTTGTAGTTGCTGAGTCATTGTTAATCAGAAAAAAGTTGTGTGCTTCTATACTAAGATATATTATGTCCTCAGGTGAAGAGAGAAGTGAACGATCAAAGGACCATCTAGAGGGCAGTCTCTCCGTTTCATAAGTTAGGTCCATTAGTACTGAAGAATGATCTGAGAGATGCGATGGTAAATATTCGATGGATCTTACGTGTTCAGCCAGCCTCCGACTGATTAAAATTAAGTCTATCCTTGACTGGTGTTTATATTTATAATTCCGGAACGACACTCCTTGCTGGTCCCCGGACCTTTCTCTCCATATGTCAAGGTAGCCGTATGTTTTCATTGCAGACTGTAACACTAACCTAGATTTTGACAGGACTAAAGATAGACTATTGGGGGATTTATCCAAAACTGGGTCTAGGACAATGTTAAAATCGCCCGCTATAATAGTAGGCTCTGAAAAGAAAAGCAGATGTGAAAACATAACCTCCAGTGTAGAAGGATCATCCTGGTAGCCCAAAACTGAGAGCCCGCTAATACCACAGACGCGATGGCCCATCTGCCACCTGGGTCGACCAGTTGAAATAGCAGCCAGGCTTTAGCTCCCTTTTTGAAAATTATAGAAACCCCTCTAGTATTACTGGTCTGAGTAGTTGAAACCGCAAAGTCTATCCACCTATTTCTTTTAATCAAATCTAACATTTCCAAATGTGTTAAATGAGTCTCCTGGAGAATAATGACCTGCGCATCCAAATCCCGTAGATATTGCATGATTTTATTTGTCCTTGGTATGGTACGCAGGCCATTGATATTCCAGGAGAAATATTTTATGTTAATCATCTTGGGCATAGGTGTCCAACAAGAGGAAGAAATAAGCAGATGGAACTAGACCGACCCATTGTTGTCTAAATCTCTTTCCATAAAATTGCGAGACCACTTTCCTTCTATCATATCTTGATTTACAGAGGACTTTTTAAACTTTTTTTCCACCCCACACCACCTACCCTAGCTACGTGCCTCCCGCCCTCCCACCTTCCTAGCCCTGGAAAACCCTTGCGATATCTAACCGGTGCGATGTCCGGTTGATAGCGCCCCTCCGTGAACTCCCGGAGAAATACACCATCTTTATAAGTGAGAGAAATTAAAAAAATTAATCTAATAGTGACACTCAGTTAATTGCGTTGCTTTTATATCATTAAGGATATTAACTTTACTCTATGTGCATAAGGACTCAAGAAAATCATGGGGTGGCAATAAACACCAGCTCTTGTTAATGAATCCCAGAGTTAAGACTCCTCTTTATTTCTTTTTGTTTCCCATCTGCATCAGGAGTTCGTCAGCTGCCTGCACTGACCTGATATTGATCATCTTATTATTATACATTATTTTCATGGCAGCAGGGAATGTTAATTGAGCTGAGGCACCCAACGCTCTAAAAGCTTCCAGGCGCCTCCCGAACTCCCATTGTTTCTCCAAAGTAATTCTTGAGAGATCTGACCTTATTAAGAATGTAAACCCCTTTGCGTCCAGAGATTTTTGCTTTAACGCAAGATTAAGTATTTTCTCTTTCAATACATATGTATGAAAGTTTACCAAGATTTTACGAGGTTTAGATCTCTGAGGGTTACGTTTGAAGGGATCCCTATGAACTCTTTGGATGTCCAATGCTAGCTCTTCTAGTGAGAGGTCTAAATTCAGGGACTCTTTCAACAGACCCGTTATAAACTGCTTTATGTCAGAGCCCTCTGAGCCTTCGGGCACATTCAAAATTCGGAGATTCCCCCTCCTAGTGTTGTTTTTCAAAGTCTCCATCCTTTCACTAAGTGCTTGCTCCTCTCTGGAAAGCTTCTATATATCCACTTTCACCTGGTTCAAATATACAGAAAATGTTGCTGTAGTCTCTTCAAGGACTCCAGTTCTTATGGCAAGTCCCTCGATTTTATTTTCAAGGGACTCACAGTAGCTTCTTATTTCAGCTTGGTTTGCAGAAAACTCTGCGAAACCCTTTCTTATTTCCATCGTAAGAGCTGAAAACATACCTAGTATAGACGCTGGAGTTATGTCATCTTTGGCCTCAAACTTGGATTGATCCATGAGGGAGTCTATGGGATATTCAATCTGATCAATAAGATCTCCCCCGATTGCCCCGGCTTCTACATTAGATCCACTAGGAGCAGCCTCAGTAACAATCAGGACCTCTGAATCTCCTAATGGGGGAACTGATAACGCCCCCTCCTCTGCCTCCTCCTGAGCGAGAGAAGATTGTGATCCTGACTCTTTTTCGTTATCTCCATCTCCATCTCCAAGTCTTAGTACACAGACTTCACGTTCTATGACCCCTTCTTCTGTTCCTTGATCTATTGCCTCTGCAGCCTGCCCCAGAAGGGGAGATACCTTATCCGTTAGAGGAGAAACTTCCAATTCAGATCCAGATGACATGATTTGATCCCCTGACAGATTACTTTAAAGTAGGAACGTAAGGAGGGGGTCATCTTAGAGCCTTTCTCAGGAGCAGTGTTCTGGGTTTTAGTTTTCGTTTTAGTATTAGATTTCGAGCTGTGTTTAGTGCCTCTACCTTTGACCTCTGTGCTTAAGTAAGAGGAGGATTTTTTGTCTACCACTACTGCTGTGTAGTCTACCGCCCCACTAGGTGGACCCAACAATCCAGTCTTATCCACTAACGGAACACCTTTCTTCTTCCGCCCTCTTTTGCTGTAACCTTTAGTTAGGGTGGGTGGCGCTTTCCCTGTAGACTCAGGGGCGACTACTGTCTTTATTGTCCCCTCTTGCACTGACGATATTATATTGGGAGGATCCGATGTATCCAGAGGCTCCTTACCAATGATTTTGTTTCTTGCTTTTTCCTCTAAAAACGTTTATAATACAGTATTTTACAATTCACACTGAACAGATTAAATAGGTGGTTCGTCTTGTGGTACATTCTTGAAAATATTATATTCATTCGAAGATGCTTCATGTAGTTACCGTCAGTGTCTCCATAATGAAACATGTCCCAAGCAGCGGTGCCACTAATTTCTAAACTAATTCACCAGCACCAGAAATTAGTTATTTAATAAGTCTTACACGTCTTCAATAAGAACATATTGGTCAAATTCTGTAAAACGTAGTCCAGTTTTATGTTTGACTCATTCTGCGCTTTAACCATATGAGGCTTTTAAGTAGATCTCTGTGAAAATCAAACAAGCTGTGGAAAATAAGAAAATGTATATATTTTTCCAGGCTGACAAAAGCATCTAACAAATGTCTTTCTTAACTTTTGGTTGTTGTTTGTTAGGATCCTTTCGATCATTTGATGTTGGTGTGTGCGCGCTTCTGTGTTTGTGTGTATGTGGTGGGGGTGCTCGAAGAGTGAGATAGATGGGCAGTCTCTTCCCTCCAGTTAGCATAGCCTTCTCTGGCCCCATGTTTGAGATTTCTTTTCTGCACTCTTCCAACTTCCACAGTTAGCATCCTTTTTGACCCCTTTTTTACATGTCTGTTTAATATTTCTCCAATACATTTGTTCCACCCTCTTTCCTTGAAAGGGTTTTTTCCCGGCTAATGTATCACCACTCAGTGCTTGTCACAGAAGCAAATAAAAATAAAAAGACACTAAGACTGCCATGTCCCTGTTTCCTCTTATTTTTTTATTGTTTTAATCTTTTTTTCCTTTGTCACCCATCATTGCAATTTGCAGAATAATAGGAAGATTTATTTTTTATTTTTTTATAAACTAGGTTTAAGTTTTTCCTGCACTTGGGAATCAATATCGGGTTCTTTAGTCATCCTGAAATGTTGTTGACTTGCTTTTGGTAACCGGTTTCTTCAGATTCAAATGTGTTTTAGAGAACACAGACTGCATTTAAATGGCTTTTAAAGATTTGCTGCCTCATCTTGGGCATACTGAAAGCATTTACTAGCTTGGTTTACTGATCATGTAAAGAGAGCTTTCATTTAACAATTATTTATACTATTTTCCTAAAGCTTAAAAAAAAAGAAAAGGCTTACTTTTCCAACAGTTTAGCTTGGAGCAGGAGATCTGTCAGGGTGGTTTTTATCCTCCATTTTTACATGAATAATTGAATCCTCTTCCCACAGATTGCTCACTTTATAAATACTCCTTCCAGGCTTCAGACTGAGCCTGAAATAGTTTTCCTTCGCAAGGACTCCATTGTCTCCACATTGCACCGTATGGCTCGAGTGGTAGCTATTCCTCTGCATGTGATATTACTGGAGTATATTAGATGCCAACCAGCATGCTGTTAGGGCGAGCACACCAAGGAAATGCATTGAGCTGTGGGCTCAGCTTGCATACTTACAGTGGTTCTAGTTAAAAACGTGTACAAATGTTTGCAAAAGCAAACGATTGGAATTGAATTATAATGCTGTTAGAGTACTATACTCCCATACGATGTGAAAATGCATGTGTAATCATGAAAGTACTATTTAACTATTTATTTGCTTTAAAAAAAAAATAGTTCTGTTTGGCCCAAGGGGTCGGAGAAAAGTTAGTATCTGTTTATTCGTCTTATCCGAAAAGGTGTCTGCATTCTACTTCTCTCAGACTACTTCTGCTCCATCTTTCTTGTCTCCTCCATATCCAAACAAGGAGAAGAAACATTTGCAAAATCTTGATCTCATTCATGCAGTGCCCTATTACATGGACCACACACGATAGTACAGAGTTGATGACCAGCTTTTTTTGTGGCTTCACTGGGCTAAAAAGTCCAAAACAGTGACTAAACACTCTGTCTTATGTTGAGAGCCAGGCATTTCGTCATAAATCAGACAGCATAACCCAATGTATAGTAATTGTACAGCTATTCAATACCTAGCAACACAATACATAGAATATTGTGCTGCATACCTAAACACTTATAAGGTACCAAAGGCGAGACCTATTGGCTATGCCAATGCTTGTTGTCTTTTTAACCAGTTAGAAAGACAAAAACTGTAATTCGCGCCGGCGGGGGGTCACACAAGCACTTACTTTTTAAGCAGTAATTTACCGGATGTTTTCCATCCTCCCCCATGAAGTGTTATTGTAAAGTATATAGAGGGCAGCTTCTCTTAGAATGCTACCGAGGCCGGTGTCACGTCCAGCTTCCAATCTGCGGCTCTCCCAATAAGACAGATGATTTTTGTATGAGCAAAAACACACAAAATATTTTTACCAGGATATGTCTAAATGTTTTGCCTCTTTTGATTCTGAGGCCTATTGGAAGAAGGTCTCTATCCTGCTTCTAACAGACTGTGTTTTTATGGTAGAATACTTACACGGAAAAAGTCGAGAGCATGCTTGAAAAATGTCACAGGAATTGGACACCTTTTTAACCCCTTCGATGCTGATGACGAGCTCAGCTCGTCATCACCCACGGGGGTCGTGTGCTGATGACGAGCTGAGCTCGTCATGGTGCCACTAAAATGGCATTTTCCAGCACACCGCGGGAAAACGCCTAGCATCCAAGTGGTTAAAAGATGTGTTTGTAACAAAAAATTATGTAATGGTAGGTATTTTCAAAATAATTTTGAGATAAAGCTACAATTTGTGGCACTTTTAAAGCTATGTGAAACTGACTTGTTTAATCCCAGCCTTATTGTTACTCTCCTTTTCACTGTTATTCCCAAGCACCTCCAAGAATCAGCTGGTCTGAGGGAGGGCTACAGGAATGAATGAGAACGCCACTATTTTCAACACGTAAATTCAGGTACAAACTGGCCCCGCTTCAGGTTAAGAAACATTACCAGCTGCCATCAAGACTTATGGATCTTCTGGTGGGGCGGAGCTAGCTCTCAACCGTGATGGCCGCTTGAGCCTGGCGCTCTGTCGCATTATCACACCATCCTTAAGTTATCCTGCAGTATTTTCGATCCTTTGCTCACCTCTTCAGCACCCAAGCCATCGGAAATGGAATGGGTACCGATGACCCGTTCGGATCTGTAATCCGACGAATATAGCCGGAGCTACACTGCGGAGTAGCGAGACGGCTGGCAGGCCGCAAATCCCCAAGCCACAGTGCAAGTGACATCCGGGCGACGTCGCTTGTCGTGCGGCGGGCGCCGAAGCCACTTGGCGCACGCTGTGGAAGACTGCAGTGCTGAGGGCCGTAAGTGTGGAGACTGGTGCTATAGTGAGCCGGGGTGTCCCGAAAACCCAGCGACGGAAGCCCTTTGTCACATGGGTGGGCGGCTGCAGGTGAGGACGCAGGGGGCGCCGGTGGAGGTGAGAGGCACGAGGCCCTTGCTGCGGGGGTGGCGCCCGGGAGCCATGCTGCGCTGACCGGACCAGGCCTGATCTGTGGGGCTAGTCGAGCTTGGGAGGCTGCTGTAATGGCCCTTGACTGGTGATTGTTTGAGACAGCCCCGGGGTACTTCCAGTTAACCCCTTAAGTGCTGCTGACGGCCAATGGTCGTCAGCAGCGCTACCTCCCCAGTGCTGCGCACGACCATTGAACGTCCATTCAGCACTAGTTCTAATGGACAGCGCAGCACTGGGGAGAAATGTTTACACGCAGCTAAGGTGTTAATGGGTGAAAGAGGTGTGTGCGGCGGCTGGCAATAGCAGTGAGAGTTAGCCGCCGGGATTCATTTGATGCTGCCAAACTCATGACGCAGAGCACGCTTGCTAGGAGATCGGGCTAGAGAAGTGCGGGGGCAAGCAGCGAGGCTTGAGGTGTGGTGCAGACCTCGGGATTGTTACCAGTGCAGGGGGCACACATCGGGCAGCAGTCCTCCCTCCCCCTCATACTACCAGGTGGGGTGTGAGGTGGGCCCCCCCTGAACTAACAGGCGCGCTGCAAAACATCACGTGGCAGTGACACCAAGGGCTCCATGCTGCTGAGTGGGGAGAGGAACAGGCTGGCACTGCCAATAGTTAATCCAGCTGGGGCTGTGGAGTGACTTTACAGCGCATTTTCACCTCTAAAGTCAGTGAGACATGGGGCCCACTTGGGAGCTACTCGCAGCGCGAAACACCTTTGGTGCCGGCTCCGCCTGGTCCCTTGATGGGGATGGGAGACCCGAAATACAGTTGACAGTTACCAGAAGTTGTGGCAAATAAAGAGGAGGATTGCACCGGGTGGCCCCAGACAGCGCTTTTTCTCCTGCAAGGCCAGAAGTGTGCGGGACGAAGATGTCCATTCCCCCCCCTCCCTCCCGTCCCCCCTCCCCCTCCTACGGTAGAGGACACGGTATACCAGTCAATATGGGCAGAGGTGACAAGACGCAGATGAAACTTGCCTTTGACCAGAAGCGATCAAAATCTCATGACGCCACCATGGGTAGGGGCGCTAGGATGCCGCCCCCAGAGAACGAAGACCCTGAATCAGATATACGCAGTATCCTGAAATCTATGGAAAAATCCCTGCAGAGTGGCATCACCTCTCTGGGCACTAAAAAGGATGCCCTCACATATAGAATGGACAGAATGGCCGACCGACTCGACAAACACGCAGAAAGACTGGATATGTCTGAAAGGCGCCTAACCGAGGTAGAGGAGGCTCTTACTACCTTAGATGCCGACCACAAGCAACTCGGAAGGGTACTTCGAGTCTTGCAGGACAAGACGGAGGATTTGGAAGCACGTTCCCGTCGGTGCAACCTGCGAGTCACTGGCCTGTCAGAAACAACTCCCACAGGGAATATAGAACAGTTTGTGGAGAAACTGTTGGTGACGCTACTGGGAGAAGGCGTTTTCTCTGCGATGTTTGTGGTGGAGAGAGCGCACAGATCCCTGGGCCCTAGACCGCCAGTGGGCACCCCTCCGCGGCCGATCATAGCGAAGCTACTCAACTATCGTGATCGGGATGCAGCTCTCCGAGTAGGCAGGGAGAAGATAGTCTTGAGATACGAGGGTTCAGAGTTGTCCCTATACCCGGACTTCACCACACGAGTACAAGAGGCCCGCAGGCACTTTGTCCCACTTAAGAAGCAGCTTCGCGGACTGGTTGTGGACTATGCCATGCAGTACCCGGCGAAACTCCGAGTCAATAGACAATGGTGATTGCATATCTTTACAGCTCTTGATTTACAGCAGTCAATCAAGAGCTGGTCAAAAACGGTGGGAGAGCCCGGAGAGACAGCTACTGGAGGAGGTGGCAGGAGGCTCGCTAGAGGACCAAGACTGACGCTAAGAGCTGATGGACGTCAGGGAAGTAAAATGGCATGGGGTGGATGTGGGGGGGATGGGGTTCGGGGTCTGAGGTATGACTTGATCGCCCTCAACGGGAGCTTTGAGACTGTGGTGCCCGGAGGGTATCTATCCGCTATTATTGCAGGACCTGAGGTACAGTGTTATTTGCTTAGTGTGGGGAGTGGGTTTGGTCAGATATGACAAGAATCAACACCGCGGCGCAGGGGACGGCGGACCTGATATTCTCTTCAGGGGGGTGAGCAGTGGACAGAGTATGCGGGGTCCGGAGGGACTGGTTCTCCGGCGGAAAATGTTTTATGAAAAATGCTGCAAATGGACGCTGATGACGCACGTGAGTCAGGGCTGGGTAGAGTTGAAGCAACTGAATGTAGGAGTATGGCACGAGGAGCTACCTCTGCCCATGAGTGCCTGGCACTGCTGTTGCTTTTTGGGTGAGTCTATTGGAGTGGGTGGTGAAGGGTGGAAGGGGCACCTTTTGCGCGTGCCTGCGGCCAAATTGGGGGAGGTCTGCTGTGGGAGGTGGGGGGGATGGAGGAGATGTTCCTGGAGGGGGTAGTTTGGGGGGTTGGTTTTTGTACATGCCTATGATACACCACACACGAGAGCACAGCGAGTCTGATTCCACGATAAGTCATGTCATTGGAGATTATGACACATAATAGACAAGACACCCAGGGCACGGAAGGTTGTATGCGGGCAATGTCCTGTAATGTTAGGGGACTTAATGATCATCGTAAGCTCCGGAAGGTACTAAGCTACTTAAATAGACGGAATGTAGATATTGCACTTCTACAGGAGACGCGCCTACCCCAAATGAGCCCCATGCTGCGTTTTAGGGGACTGAATGGGAACATTCATTCGGCGGGGTTCACTTCACATGCTAGGCGCATACGGACCTGGATCAATCCCAGAACACCATTCAAACTTACACAGTTACATGCAGACGTTGAGGGCCGCTATGTAATATCTAAATGACTTGGTCGGGCTTGGACTTGCTCATAGTGAATGTGTATGGCCCCAACTATGACAGCCCTGAGTTCTTTGGGAATATAGCTAAAATAATCAAACCCAATGGGAACACCCAGGTTCTGTGGGGAGGCGACTTCAGTTTGGTTCGTCACCCGGATCTAGATGGATCGGTAGGCCCCCCTAGGAACCCGGTGGCGGCTGCGAGAATGCTGGAGGGAGTGATGGTCTGTATGGATTTATGCAATGTATGGCGGGTGCGCAACTGCGGCAAGGGTGGCTACACACACTACTCAGCGTACCACAATATACACACACGGATAGATTATTGGCTGGCTTCAACTTCATTGATTGATCTGGTCCGACAATGCGTGATATTGCTGCTCACGCTTTCAGACTACTCTCCGCTGTTGTTAGTTTTGGCCATGCCAAAGAAGTCCTTGCCGCTGTTTATGTGGCGATTTCCCCCTTACTCACCGCTGGACCTGTTATTTAGCGAGGAAATGGCCGACGCCATTGAGATCTTTTTTGATATCAATATTGGCTCAGTCGCCAACTTCCAGACCATTTAGAAAACATTTAAAGTCTATATTAGAGGTATAGCGATGGCTAAACACTCGGGCGTGCTTAAGGCCATACGGAAGAGGCTATCTGACTTAGAATCCAAGCTGAAGAATCTGGAGAGGCAGCAGCTCGATGGGGGGGTGAGGCACTGGAAACAGAGATTAAGTCGCTTCTTGAGGAATATCATGATGCGGCAGATAGTATGGTGAAGCATAGGGGCAAGTACGCAACGGCTAGGTCCTATGGGGAAGGGGACAGGCCGGGTTCAGTTTTGGCCCGGTTGATGAAAGCAAGGCCTGGTACGATACAGATTTCGGCGATCAGGTCAGCGGACGGGAAACTACTGACGGAGGAGGTGGAAATTGCCGACCGCTTTAAACAATATTACTCAGAATTGTAAAGTTCCCAGTCAGGTGGGGTGGACAAGCAAATAACGGATTACCTGGAGCATATACGGGGACCGATGGCTCAACAGTTGCCTTCTACAAAGCCTTTTTAGATCTGCTACTCCCCCATCTAGCTACCCTATTTGAAGATATGTGTGTCACAGGCACTCTCCCGCTGTCAATGAGGGAAGCCCTATTGGTCGCCATCCCTAAACCAGGAAAACCCCCAGAAGAGTGCAGCTCATGCCGCCCTCTCTCCTTACTCAATGTGGATACTAAGATATTTGCTAAAATATTGGCTACCAGACTAGTTCTTTTTATTTAAAACTTCTTTTTATTGATTTTCAATCATGGTACACATGAAGTCATCAATACTCGTAGCAGTTTGACTTAATACATTACAAATCATCATACAGTATTTGGTAGCAATGCGTCTCGTGATAGTAGGTAGCCAGGTATTAAAATCTTTGGTCTCATACATCAGCATGTAGTACAGAGGCGAGGTTACTTTAGTATAAAGATCATGAAAAAAAAAACACAAGTCTGGCCTTGACATTGGGGGAGGTATGCATCATTTTATTACAGCAATATGTACAGGACAGGCTCAATTCACCCCGTCCCAGTTAAGTTCACCCTGACATGTCACATACTTGCTATTATTATATTATCAATGCGGTACATTAGTACAGTGCTCTCACCAGGTGATGAAATTATACTAGCAAAAAAAGCGTGTATAGTACGTTATAAATTGTGCTGATAGCTATTATTCTGTAGCGGGGTCTGTCTGGGGGTGCGACAATAGATAACATTGCAATGGAGCCCAGATGTCCCTGGGTCCGGAGTCAATGGGCATCAGTTCCGCGTATATCGCAAGCTGTTCCTGACAATAAACCAGATCGGCTATCCATACCTTGAATTTAGGTGCTCTTCCCCTGCCCCAACAGCATTCCACTCTTCTCTTAGCCATCATAAGCGCAAGAGCAACAAACTTACAATACGCTGCTGGTAATGGTTTGACATAACCCAATAGGGCCATCAATGGAGTAAGCTCAGTCCATGCATTTACCATTAGAGACAAAGCCTCAAACACTAATATCCAGTATGCGTTTACCTCCGCACATTCCCACGCAAGATGGAGGAAGTCAGCCTCAGGGGCTCGATATCTGTCGCATCTGTCAGTCTCCCTCAATTTGTAGCGATGCATACGAGCTGGGGTATAATAAAATCTATGCAAGAACGTATAATGAATTATTCAGAGCCTACTACTAGCTAATACCCATTCAGTCTGCATTTAACAGTATTCCCACTGCTTATCTGTCATAACCAAGCCTAGTTCCTGATCCCCTCGTGCTTTCGCCGATGCAGCTGAAGTACTGGGTTTTTAAGAACACAGCGGTGCCAGGGAACACACCCTAAGACTTCGAGTCCTTCCTGTTTCAGACTACAGAAACACAGAGTCTTCTTGGTGAAGTCAAAGATCGTATTTATTAGCTGCAGCCAGTAACAGGTATCCTAGAAGTACAACACGGTGTATATTCTCAGGAGACTGCTCAATCTTACAAACCCAGCCTTCTCTTTTTATACAAAATATTATGCTTCAGGCAAACATTCCTTATTTTACAGTTGACCATTCACATATTTTCACAACAAAGAAAAAGCAGAGTCATGATGACAAGCACATATTTCAGTTTGTTCAGCCCACAATCAA
This sequence comes from Lissotriton vulgaris, assembly GCF_964263255.1. Classification (NCBI taxonomy): domain Eukaryota; kingdom Metazoa; phylum Chordata; class Amphibia; order Caudata; family Salamandridae; genus Lissotriton; species Lissotriton vulgaris. The sequence continues at coordinate 717,484,935 of NC_141695.1, forward strand.
TTACCCGGCAAGGCCCAGTATTTTCATCAGATATCGACGGACCCCCAATAAAAACGGGCACCTCCTCCTCGTAAAGCAAGTCATAAAGAAAGAAACAGGGACAGGTGTGTGTAAGATTAGGCATGGTTTGTGTGCGATGAAAGGTTTATGATATGTTGTGCCTTGAGACTAATCTCATTCGGCCACTGGGAAAGGAACTGGCCGAACAGGTTTGGCTTTTGGCAGTGGAGTCAGCTTGCCCAGGTCACAGAGGAGTCAGCAAAGGTGTACGTGTCCTTCAGACTCGACTCGTTTTTGGCTTTAGTCATTTGGCCTATGTGAGGGCAATCACAAAATGGCTGCCGTTCACAAAATGGAACCCGAGGGTTCAGGACGGAAACTCTGATTCCAGGGTGATTTTCGTCACCCGAATATGACGAAAATGCTTGTGCATAGTATTCTAATCATTCTCGGTCTGCTGATACCAAAATCGTCATTATACGACAATGTTTATAACACGGGTCCAGAATTTTCAGTACCACAGACCCTCCTTTTGCCCTTACATAGGCAATAACCTACACTCACGCTAATCTGAGTCCAGGTCTATATTCATAAAGTCATTGAGATTTTGCTGTAGCATCATCCTATTACTTAGCTTGTTTCTTGATACAGGTTTCCTTACACACGATGTAGCACAGAGGCCACATATTGCAGGAGCACACTGTACACACAGACAGAACAGGAAAAGAATGGCTAAGATCATCCCAATGACTATCAGAATCTTCCATCCCCAGGCGGATATCAGTTCCCAGAACCACCTCATCAATGACCAATCTCCTTTATCCACGTGAATAGATTCGGAGATCTTATGCAGTTTTGAAATGGCCTGGTAGACTGTCGGAGCATTATCTGGGATGAAAACACAGCAACTTGATTGGATCACTTTACATACCCCACCTCGGTCTGCAAGTATGACGTCTAATGCGACCCTGTTCTGAAGAGTCATAAGGCGATCCGACTGTTGCTCAGCCGTCAGATTACTAAGGGCACCGGCGGTTTCAACTACAGTGGATTCAACCACCCTTGTCAATTGCCTTATGCTCCTGCTGTTAACCATAGGTCCCCAAAACGGCAGAAAACCCTTTACGAAATCTCCAAATTCTTGTCCTGCAGTGTCTTCTTTACTGATGACACCTCTAACTATCCTTGTCTTATGGTAATCTGCCGCGGGCGTGTAGGTGGGAGGCAGCAGGAACGAAACAAAACATGTGCCCGAGAAGTCAGAGGGCAACCATGTATAGGCTCTATCATGGCAGATGAAATAGGTACCCTTAGCTGCTAGAAACGAAGGGGAAATCTGAGACGCAAAAACATATGTTTCAGTGCAGATACTTTTCCCTAATTGAGCTCTGGGATTCTTGCCATTACCTTGCAGACATAGGTGACCCTGATGGGGTACAATCCAAATCGGGGAGGATCTCTTTGCTCGCTGGTTCTCACTCAGAGTAACTCCATATCCTGTTACCTTCCATCTAGCGTAAGCTTGTAACTCATCTCTGGGAATCGTTCTGTACGAGTCAATGTTTCTGCTCATATTTGTGATTCCCACTACCAATGCCTTGACGCTCGAGTTACTTCTCGTGGAACGTGGGGGATATGGTTCGATGGCATATATGAACATCGTCTGAAATGCCCACAAAGAACCATTATAACTAAATGGTAAGACCAAGTATGGGATACCCTTATCTGTTGTATGTGGCATAAGACCACACACCCAACAATTAGTTGTGTTAACTACCAATTGGTGTTGGTGTAAGAGCTGAATGAAGGAGTTATTGATAAACTCTAATCTTCTAGTGGACTCATGCTCAGGCAGAGGGTGAAAAGAATGCGAGGAAACGGTAGAAGGAGGTATGGGCTGTGTAGTGGGTGCAAAGGTCACTTGAAAAGAGAATAAAACATCCTATTAAAAACGTCATTACACTAAGCAGCATGAAAATACATAATGTCAAAAATCGTTTCTTTGTCATCAATATACACATTCTGGCTTTAAAGTCCATCTGTTTGGCAGGTCTCTCCATCTCGAAAAACTCCATCCTCTCTAATTGCTGCCCGTAGCGGTAGGGTGTTCTATGCTAAGGAATGCTTCTGTCAGTCCAGGGCAACTCCCTTAGACCAACCAGAACTGTCGACCTAACGTCTTCAGCTGCACCCCAAAGACTTGGGTAACCACGATCCTAGCAGCTGAACCCGGATGGCGGTTCGAAAAACAAAATAAGAAAGTTTCTCAGATGAGAGAGCTGCACTTTCAAACATAGAAAAAAAAGAATTTTTTATTTGTCCATAGTTCTCGACCTCAAATTATAACGGCTTTTTCCAGGTACTGTCTGGTTTTGAAACAAGAGTTCAGGCTCTGTAATTGACGGTGGCACAGCTTCTTGCAAAAGATTGTCACTTTCTCGTTCAGAAATTGTTCCTTTTACACGTGCATCACTAAAAGGCAGAAAACGAGGCACAGTCTCAGTCTCAGAGTCAGCGATCCCCTCCTGGATCCTCCGGTCGTACGGAAGAGGCAAACAATCATTAGTGTACGCCGTGGATCCAGTTCTTTTTCCCTTCCACTCGAACAGCTGATCTTGTTGAGAGAAGGACGAGGTGGGGGCCGGTCCAACGAGGCTGGTCATTCTTTGTCCGCTGGAAGTTCTTGATCAGCACCCATGATCCAGGATCGATGGGATGTCCTGGAGCTTCAGAGACCTGAGGCAGAATATTGTGAACCTGTTGGTGTAAAACACGCAATTTAGCCGTCAATTCATACAAATAATCAAGCAGTACAGGCTGTTCGATCTCACTGAATTTTGTCGGCCTTGGCACTCCCCATATGTTGGCCGGACGGCCGAACACAATTATATAGGGACTAAGTCACACTCGCGAATGCACAGTCATTCTCGTTGATAGGAGTGCTAAAGGCAGAGCGTCAGGCCATTTAAGACCAGAACTTGCTTGAATCTTGGCCAATTTCAGTTTTAGTGTGCCATTATAGCACTCTACTAGTCCAGCTGATTGGGGGTGATTTGCAGCATGGAATTTTTGTTGGATACCTAGCCCTTCACATACTTTCTTCATCACTCGACCCACAAATTCACTCCCATTATCACTCCAGACCATTCTCGGCATTCCAAACCTAGGGAAGAATTCTTTAACAAGGGCTTTAGCTGTGGATATGGCAGTGTTGTCTTTTAAGGGATATGCTTTTACCCATCTCGAAAAGGCACAAACAACAACGAGTACGTATTTCAAATTGTTGCACCTTTCCATGTGGATGAAATCTAGCTGCAAAACCTCGAACGGATACGTTGGAGGCGCAAAATAACCAGCTGGAGTTGGGGTTCCCCTACCAGGATTGTATTTCAGACACACCATGCAATTCTTGACCACATTCTCTGCACATTTAGGAATTCCAGCATTTTGCCATACTGGAGCTAACAACTTACAAATCCCTTTCACACTGATATGAGCCATTCCATGGGCCATTGTCACCACTGCAAGCACATACGCATCGGCTAACAACCATCGCTGATGTTCTGACAATTTGACCCAACAACCATTTGCATCCAATTTACCCGTACTCTCTCTCCACGCACTCAACTCTTTCTCTGAAGCTTCAGCTTGAATAGACTTCACACTCTCTAACGTATCTTCACACATTCCAACGTCACCAACCCATCTTGCAGGGCCTGCAACATACATTCGATTCATTACATCTTTTGCTGTTTCTTTTGCGATTTCGTCAGCAAATGCATTTCCACGACCAACATCATCAGTAACTGTGTGAACTGCATTTCACAATCGCAACTTGTAATGGCAAGGTCAGTGACTCAAGAAGCTCATTCACCAACTGACCATGTTGTATCTTAGCTCCATGCGAAGTCAGGAACCCACGTTCTTTCCACAATCATCCAAAACTATGAGCCACGCCAAAGGCGTACTGGCTGTCAGTATATATGGTCACACTCATTCCTTTCGACAACACGCACGCTCTCGTAAGTGCAATCAATTCTGCTGCTTTAGCTGAATTATGTGGGATACGTGCAGTTTCAACAATCGTATGCAAAGTCGTGACAGCATATGCCGCAGTCGTATCACCATTCGGAAGCTTGAAGCATGAACCATCCACCCATAAGGTTCCGTCACACTTCACAAGAGGAGTATCTTTTAGATCTACTCTCCCTTTCGTTTCTTCTTCTGTCCTGAGAAAACAATCGTGCTGTTCAACATCATCTGTCTCTACTGAAATCGGCAATAACGTGGCTGGATTCAACGTACTGCACCTCTTTATGTGCACATGACTCGCTAACCATGTCAACTCGTAACCTGACAATCGAGCACTAGTTAAATGCTGTGTCTTGGTCCTGTTTAACAAAATGTCCACCGCATGTGGAACCATCACAATCAACATATTATTCATCACTAATCCAGCAGACTGTCGAATAGAAACAGCTGCTGCCGCCTTAGCTCTCAAGCAACTCAGCAACGCTCTAGCTACCGGATCTAAAGTCGACGAAAAATACGCACATGGACGCTGTTTGTCTCCGAAAGATTGTGTCAGCACTGACAATGCACAACCTTCTTTCTCATGGACATACAGTGTAAAGGGCTTACTGTAGTCAGGGGTACCCAACACAGGAGCCGAACACAGTGCATCACGCAATTCGGAAAAACTTTTCTGACAATCTTCAGACCACGGAATGGGATTCGGTGTATCTTTACAAGTTAATGCCACCAAAGGTTTGGCCAACAAAGAAAAATTCAGTATCCATTGTCTGCAACATGATGTAATGCCCAAGAAAGCACATACTTCTCTCTGTGTCCTTGGCACACTCAATTTTGCAATTGCCTTAATTCCTTCTGGGGTCAGTTTCCTTCCCTCCTTCGATAAGAGGTGACCTAAGTAGGTTACTTCTTGTCGACAATATTGCAGTTTTGAAAGAGACACTTTGTGATGCACATCATACAAATGACGCAACAACGACAAGGTGGCTTGTTTACAAATCTCCTCAGTATCTGCAGCGACTAGCAAATCGTCGACGTACTGAATAAGGGTAGCGCCATCAGGAAAAACAATTGTATCAAGCTGTGTTTTTAAAGCCTAACTGTATATCGATGGACTTTCACAGTAGCCTCGAGAAGCACGTTTGAAGCTGAAGCTTCGGCCTCCTAAACTGAAGCCAAAAATATCCCTGCTCTCCTCGGCAATCGGGATGCTGAAGAAAGCATTCTTCAAGTCAATCACCGAGAACCAAGTGGCTGAAGCTGGAATTATTGTCAATAGGGCAGTGATATCAGGGACAACGGGAAACTGTGGCACAACTATTTTATTTACCTCTCTAAGATCAATCACAAACCTGTAAACAGGTGGCTGGGAAGGGTCGGTACGCTTCAAAACAGGCAGAACAGGTCTATTACAAACGTTGCCTCTTGTCTCTTCAATTACATCTTTTTCGATCAGATCATAAACGCCTTTTCACCTTCGCTAGAGATCTTGTATTGGGGAATGCGCTGCATTCTAACATTGGTTTTCAATGTTACAATATATGGCGGTATTTCCAACAGACCCATGTCGTTAGGACCAGTAGCCCAAAGAGCATCCGGAAGAGAAGACAATTCTGTCGGAAGTGTATCCTTCGACAAATACATTGGGAGACCACTCTCTTGCCCAGTGTAAGTTGTACTCCAGAAGGAGAACAATACACTGTCGCATATCGTCTTTTCAACTGATCCAATCCTAAAAGGTTCTCCCCACAACCTGTTGTCAGAATAAGGGGTGTTTCAAATTCATAAGGTCCAACAGAAAGAGACATAGAACAAGAAATCGGGTTCCTAACCGGGGCGCCAGAAAAACCTACTGAAACATTCATTTCGCCAGACAAAGGTGCGCCAGGGAGTTTTGAGTGCATAATAGAACTCTTTGTAGCACCAGTATCCAACAGAAAAGGCTCTGACACACCTGATGTAATCACCTCAACGTTAGGTCCACTCTGATCTACTGGAACTGAAACAACTCCCTCTCTTTGTCCATGGCTGTCCTAACAATCATTACCATTCATTTCCTCACCTTCATTATAGTAATCGTCCGTATAGTACTGAGCGGTCTTACCAGATGAACCTCGCTGTTGATCAAAACTATTCATCGAGTTCTGTGGAGGCAAAGAAAGTACATTCTGTCCACGACCTCTACCTCTAGGCGCTTGTTGAGCACCTCTACCTCTTACACCAGAAACACCATTTGTACGCTGCAACAAAACCGGACAACTATTTTTAAAATGGCCCTCTTCTTTGCAATACGCACACTGAGTGGGACCATACGGAAAACGCTGTTGAGAAGACTCGTTTCTTTGCGAGTTTATCGAATACTGCTGATTCTGCTGATAATCACGTTGATTATCAGTACGGGGTGGATAAGCTTGCTGTAGAAGAACTTTAGTTTTCAATTCCTTAGTCTTCTTATCCGCTTTCTCTAACTCATCTTTGCGCCTATTTTCATAGTACTGGGCAGTAGCCAAAATTTGTGCTGACGTGGAAACAGCCAAAGCACTTTCAGAATCCTTTAACTTATTGCACAATTCAGGAAGCAGATTATGTACAAATTTGTCAACAAACAATCTCTGGCCACCCTCGGTAGCCATATCCTGACCACTATGGTCGACAAAGGTCTCTTCGAACCTCGTGAAAAAGTCAGACACCGTTTCGTCTTTCTTCTGCTTACATGCAGACAACTTGTCCCAATTGACACGCAATTCGGGCATTAAAGTCTTCATATACGTAATAATTTTATCAGGAAGTTCAGTAATCAAATCCTCAGGCTTAGCACCGCCTACTTGTCTATTGTCGGCATCTCTAATATTAACCCATGTATCACCCAATTCAACCGCATGATCCGTCTGACAAATCTTACTCCAAATAGGTTGTGGAACAACATTGCCAAACAACATGTCGATGTCCGCCAAATTCATAATACATGAACCCACAGTCTGAGTCATCTCTTTATAGTACCCTGCTGGATTTTTGTGTGGATCAGGCAAAGACTGCTTAATAGCTAAAACTTCAGCACGTTTCCATGGAACATGCACCCAGACACGCTGAAAATGAGCCGGTACAGCTGGCGGATCATTACCTGCCCCAGCAACCACTGCTTCTTTCCACACCGGAGGAACCTCTCTCATTGGATATTGTCGTGCCTTTCTCCCAACTGAAGAATCAGGCCCGAACAATTGTCGAGAAGGAGACTCACTCCTAAATGACAACAACATCGCAACTGCTTTCCCAACATCAGATGGACTTACAATAGTTCCTTTCGCAAATTCGGAACGTATGCTATACAACTCGTCAGGAGCTTGCCCCACTTCCTCAACCCATTTTTCAACAAGAAAAGCACACATAGTATCGAAAACGTACCGTTGCTTCGGTGCTTCCCATTGAAGGAAAACATGCATAACACTCTCAAGATCATACTGTGTATCGTACATAATCCATTTATGCGCCATGTGGTCCAAAATCGTATGCTCATCCATATTCGACAACTGACTACGTGACTGTCAACGCTCAGTAACAGGGGACATACCCAATTGACCCAACAAAGGAGAAAAGAAGCCAGTAACTGCAGTAGTCATTCGTTGTCTAGGAGAAGGTGAAAGAATAAGAGAAGACGTAACAATAGCAGAAGAATTCAAAGTCGGAATGGGGGGAGCATTAAGAACAGGCGTAGGAGTAGCAGACGAAGAAGGAGGCAAAGGTGGCGGCCCCTGAGGAGGCTGCGCCAAAGGAATAGTAGCCAACGGAAAGGGAGCTGGCTGTGGTGGAATCACAGGTGGCACAACAACTGGGTTTTGTGCAACCACAGCTGGTGGCGGTGGTGCCGTAGCATTTTGTGCATAAGGGGGTGGCGAACTCAAGAGATGCGACATTAAAGGATCTTTCTCAAGATCTTTCTTTTCTTCCTGTTCTTTACGCGGCAAAACTGGGTAGCATCTATCTACCGCTAACTTCTTCACCCTAAGCATCTGTTCGCTTTCTTGCTCTTCCTCATTATCCCTAAACGCAACAGCAGCTTGTACCATTGACATACCTCGTTCTCGTTTATTTTTCTTCGCTAATTTCATTTCTCTCTGTTTGGATTCTTTGCGCCATATGCGAAAAGAGTCAAACATTGCCGGCCGGGCTTTCTTCTTAAAACGTTTAACCTCCAGATTATCCAAAATCTCTGTGTCAAAACTACCATATTGGGGCCATTTTAAAACACCATCTTTCCTGGTGAATCGGATCCATACTTCATTATATGCGATGGGGCCTACGCCATGTTTCACATAAAGTTCGTAGGTTGGAGTTCCAATCGGAGGAACCAAACACGAGTCCTCCAATCGGGAATCCCTATTACAACCAAGACAAAACACATTTCCAAGTCTGCTAAGACCAGGCATCTTCGCTCTCTAGTCTAGCTTCAAACTTCAAAGGATTATCGAATACGATAGTCTCGTGAATACACAAGTCCCTCGGCTTTGGTACTTGCAAGTTCCAAATCAAAGCAATCCCAAGGGGATACCAAAAAAAACCAAACTAAGGACTGGGAGAAGCTCCACTCATACTTAACTGAGGTATCGATGACGTCACCAGAAGACTCGTCTAACGTTTCACTCTACCAATCATTAAGGGTCCAAAAGAGGGCGATAGTCAGGGCAGCAGTCCTTCGTAGCCGTCGGGAAACGGGGAACCTCGCATCAAAGACTTTCGGACCACGTCGACATACATGGGTCGATGAAGTGGCGGCCTTCCTCCAGAATTTTCACACGAAGCTCCTCACGAACCTCTGGCTTGGACCGGTACCGCTGAAATCGCCCCACGTTGGGCGCCAACTAAAGTACTGGGTTTTTAAGAGCCCAGCCGTGCCAGGGAACACACCCTAAGACTTCGAGTCCTTCCTGTTTCAGACTACAGAAACACAGAGTCTTCTAGGGGAAGTCAAAGATCGTATTTATTAGCTGCAGCCAGTAACAGGTATCCTAGAAGTACAACACGGTGTATATTCTCAGGAGACTGCTCAATCTTACAAAGCCAGCCTTCTCTTTTTATACAAAATATTATGCTTCAGGCAAACATTCCTTATTTTACAGTTGACCATTCACATATTTTCACTACAAAGAAAAAGCAGAGTCATGATGACAAGCCCATATTTCAGTTTGTTCAGCCCACAATCAATTACCCGGCATGGCCCAGTATTTTCATCAGATATCGACGGACCCCCAATAAAAACGGGCACCTCCTCCTCGTAAAGCAAGTCATAAAGAAAGAAACAGGGACAGGTGTGTGTAAGATTAGGCATAGTTTGTGTGCGATGAAAGGTTTATGATATGTTGTGCCTTGATACTAATCTCATTCGGCCACTGGGAAAGGAACTGGCCGAACAGGTTTGGCTTTTGGCAGTGGAGTCAGCTTGCCCAGGTCACAGAGGAGTCAGCAAAGGTGTACGTGTCCTTCAGACTCGACTCGTTTTTGGCTTTAGTCATTTGGCCTATGTGAGGGCAATCACAAAATGGCTGCCGTTCACAAAATGGAACCCGAGGGTTCAGGACGGTTCAGGACGGAAACTCTGATTTCAGGGTGATTTTCGTCACCCGAATATGACGAAAATGCTTGTGCATAGTATTCTAATCATTCTCGGTCTGCTGATACCAAAATCGTCATTATACGACGATGTTTATAACACGGGTCCAGAATTTTCAGTACCACACAGCCGGATCCTCTCTCTGTGTGTGCACTGTGTGGTATATTATTGATACCAGGCGCTTGGCCCTCGTGCTCTGTAGAGCCAGCTGTAATGGTGCAAGGGCCTGTGGTTCCATAGGGAAGTCTGGGGTAATAGAGCAGATGCCCTGTCTAAGACGTATGTACAGAAAGGTGTCTAATGGCGTTTGTTGCAAGCCCTGAAAGATATGCTCGACTGTTCGAAATTTCCCCTCATGGTACATATCACCCCATGTTTTTATGCGTGTTCGCTCCATACATTTATGAAAGATCAATTCTTGAAGAAGGGGCATATAGAGATGATATACAAGAGGCAGCAGTGGTGAATAGAGCATGGAGGCATCCAGCATCTTACTGACCTTAGCCCATGCTGCAACGGTGCAGGTCACAGTAGTCGGCATCTCGCCCCTGCCAGGGAGCGGAGCATACATTGTGCCATCTATAGGAACCGGAAGAACGAGCCAATGCTCCGCCGCCACCTGTGGCATGTATCGCGGTTGATGCACCCAGAAGTATGCGTAATGTGCCTGTGCGCTTAGGTAATACAGTTCAAAGTCGGGTATTCCAAACCCTCCCTGCGAGTAGGGCCTAATGAGAACCCTCCACTGCAACCTCGGTTGTTTGCCTCCCCATACCAACTGTGTCAGCTCCGACTGAAGCTGTATGAAAAAATAAGCTCCCAGATGGAATGGTATATTCAAAAACAAATAGAGCAATTGAGGCAATATCACCATTTTAATTAAAGAAGAGCGCCCCGCCATGGAGAGTGGAAGTGTTATCCATCGAGTAACGTTGTCCGCTATGTGGTCCATGGCTGTGCCATAATTAAGGCGCATCAATTCGTCTGTCTCCCGTTATATGGATACCCAAGTACTTCAATTCTTCTTCACACCACTGCAATGGGTAATCTAGGGGGAATCGAGTCGTTGCGGCGGTAAGAGGGAAAATACAAGACTTACTCCAATTAATTTGAACCCCTGAAAGCTGCCCGAAGACTATGAACTCTCTGAGGATGGGATTCAAGTTGTGCAGTGGGTCACGTTACACGTCAACGCTTTATACCGGTGATGTTGTCTTAGCTTTGCAGCTAGCGGCTCAACAGCAATCGCAAAAAGCAAAGGTGACAGGGGGCAGCTTTGCCTTGTACCTCTCGTAACCGGAAAACTCTGGGAAACCCTACCTTAGTGACTGGCGAGCAGTAAAACAGCTGTATCCAACACAGAAAAAGGGGTTGAAAATCCATACGCGACATCACTCCAAAGATATAATCGCACTCTATCGAATCAAAAGCCTTTGTGGCATCTAAAAAAACAGCAAATCTGAAGAGACTTTATTTAAGACTGTGAAAAGCGTTCTCAAATTGTGGGATGTCGCCCTTCCGGGAACAAAGCCGGACTGATCGGGCAAAATTAAATTTTCCATAAGTAAACTGAGGTGCGTGGCAATAAGTTTAGCAAGTATTTTAACATCACAGTTAAGCAAGGACAGGGGCCCATATGAGTCACACTGTCGTGGCTCCTTTCCCAGTTTTAAAAGAGAGGTGATGAGGGCTTCCCTCATAGAGGAGGGGAGATGCCCTGTGTCCAGCGCGTCCTCATAAACTTTGCGTAGTATGGGGGCCATCAGATCTGAGTATCCCAGGTGGCCCCAGCCATCGTAAATGGTGTGCGCCTTTTTATCAGTATAGCTGTTCCCCTTGCGTATGAGGAGTAAGAGGAAAAGATTCTGTACTCTGCCCATTTACTGGCAAAGGTATTAACGTGTTGTGGGCTAAAATGTGTCTCTTGTAACATTGTCACATGAATCTGGTGTTTATCCAGATAGGCCAATATGTTCCGCTTCTTGCGTGGATCTCCCAGCCCCCTTATATTCCATGTGATAAAATTCAACCTGTATAGGTTGGTATTAGCCATAGGTTTGTGACATCCCCAGCAAAACAGTTCTTGGTTCAGGTGCGCAGTCCAGACCCCAATGGCATCCCAAGCGGGCTGACAAATCATGTGTTGCCTGACTAGTAATGGAATCGCATAGCACCCTAGCTACCTCATCGTCTAAAACATCATATATTCTGATGACCATGTGTAATCTCCAATCTACCCCCTATCCACTCCCCAACCCACTGTAGCATCCCCAACTTGCCAGAAAACATCCCCCTCCCCCCTCCCTTACTGCATGAAAAACAGCAATAATAAAAAAATAGAGCGTCACTCTGCATCCTCTACACAGTGAGCAGTAACCAACAAACCGATTATCTGTTCAGTTAACCCACAAAAAACTTAACAGTGGGGGTACACCCAATTGGGGCATTCTCCTAGGTGGCGGCACGGTTACCTCTCTCCACTGGAGTCTACCTTAGCTTACGCCTCGGGGCTCCAGGGGGGTCAAGGGTGCCTGGCCATCAATAAGTTCTGCTCTTTCTCGTGTCCAACCTCTGAGCGAGGCAGATACGTAATCAAAAAATCTCTATTGCCCCACAATTCGCACAGCGCATTGCAAATCCAGACTTATCTGTCCCATGCAAGGTCCATCAAAGTGAATCATCCTCCGCTCATGATTGCTGCGACGCTGCCTGGTTCCCATCTCTGCGTTGTGTGCGTCTAATGTGTTTCAGGAACTCCTCCACCTGTTGTGGTTTGGTGAAGAAACGCTGCTTCCCCTGATGAGTGACTCTAAGGCTTGCTGGATACAACAGTACAGTGTCAATTTGGGCCGCTCTCAACTTGCTCTTGACGTCTGTGAACTTTTGCTGATCCTCCTGGACCATAGGGATGAAGTCTGGGTAAATGGAGAACTTATTTCCATCATACGTTAGCTGTTGCTTACTCCGTGCCACCCGCAGTGCAACATCCCGGTCCCTATAATTCAAAAGTCTGGCTATTATTGGTTGCGGCGTCGCGCCCGGGGGAGGCCGCGGTCCCAGAGAACGATGGGCTCGTTCCACAATAAATTTCTTGGACAAGGACTCCGCACCAATTGAGGACAACAACAGCTGCTCCACATACTCCTCCATTCTGCCTGTATTGGTGGGTTCTGGAATGCCAATTATGCGTATGTTATTACGCCTACTGCGCGTTCCCAAGTCCTCATTTTTGGCAGCAGTAAGTTTCAGGAGCTTGTCCATGTGAGCAATGTGCTCTGTAGCCCTGGTCGTCGTATCCTCGTTGTCAGATATGGGCCTTTCTGCCTCTTTCAATCGGTCATCATGACCCTCTAGTTTAAAAGGATATGGCATCCATCCTTGATGACATCCTTTCGACCTTGTCCACAATGGTGGCGAATCCCTGGCGTACTTCCTGTAGAATACTTTGGACATCAGTCTTCTGCTCCGCCATATTTCACTGTGTCTCGTCTCCTTTGTCTTTCGTAATCCTCCTGCGAACCACGCTCTCCTCTCTTCACCGCTTCAAAATTCAGCTTAGGCTGCCTAGTATCTGGTTTGTCCATGATTGCTCGAGATCTCACCCCTCCCCCACGACTCAGTTGGAAGTCCACAGCAATAGTAAATTGTGTGTTTTGCAAGCCAATATTTACCCTAGAGTAGAATGTCAGCATGGAGGGCGGCCTCCATGTATTTCCAGCAATATACAGTCTCTCCACAGCTCAGATATGTGTTATACTAATGGTCGGTTCTCCTGGGGCCCAAAAAGGAGTGCGTAGTGTAGAGATCCCAACCGTGTGCTGCTATCACTAGTGCTTCACATTGTAGCAGGGCACTACCACCTTGGGGTCCCGAGCAAGGCTCTAGAGTAGAGCCACGTCTCTGAAATACCTGTAATCTCCTTGCTCCTCAAGGGCGGCTCCTGGTTCGTCCGCCAGTTAGTAATGCCACAGGTTTGCATGGTCAGTTATCGCTACCAAGCCCCTTACCCGCGCCTTCCGAGCCCTTAATTTCGAATCCTGAAGGCAGAGTGCTTGGTTTATGTGTGAGAAGGGTGCCCATGCATGAGCAGGACCCCTCTGCGGCTTTCGGAATCTAATCTCTGAAGCTGTTCCGTGATGCATCCAAACCATATACTCTAAGTGCATTAAAACCTTACTGTAAATGCTAACTTTGGAATGGATGCATGTAAACCCCCCCGCCAAACCTGGCGGCGGGGGTAGAATTCCACCCTTCAAGAAGGAATTACATGTCCACCCTGACCTATCCGGAAATAGTTTAAAAGAGCCCTGGCATCACAAAATCGATGCTGCAGCCACAGACACGAGTCTGGCCTCCTGCTGCTGGACGAAACTCCTGCAGGGGAGGCCTGGACAATAGGTTTCCAGTCACAGGGAGGTGTAACCACCTCCCATACAGGCTTTAGTGTATTGGGGCTGGGTGGGTGCATTCATAGAATGCTTTTCAGGCAGTGCTGGGGGCACACTTGGTGTCCCTGTGCATACCCCAGTTCAAACCGGTTGCAGGGGCATTCAGCCCCTGCTCTGGCGCAAAACTGGACAAAGGGAAAGGGGTGTAACCACCCCTCTCTCCAGACACTCCCATAGGTCCTTAGGACATTAGATTACACCTGGACGAAACTCTGCAACATATATCCTGGCACTTCGACATTCTACACGAATAGAAGACAGAAAAATCTCCCTTGTTCAAACAGGCACCAAGAAGCATCTTGCCGATCTGCATTTCCAAGGCTCCCACCAGACCCTGAAGTATTTGCGATTCAGGACACAGACTTACAGACTTCTCAGAGGCCGACACAAGATCCCAGCAAAGCTGAGACCTGCAGACCTCACAAGTGATGTGGATCCAGAACTCCTGGACACCGTGCACATTTGCTAGTGTATCGACTTCCCGAGCTTTCCCGAAGTTGTGCATTGGGCTACTTGTAGTCCAAGCTCCGAGCACCATCTGCTCCGAAGATTGTGGGCCTACACTCCACAAGTGTTCTGTGGGCTCGCTTCTAGCATTTCTGCTTGAAGCCCCTTCGCGATCCCTGGTCCGTCAACTAGTGGGTCCCCACGAAGGTAACTCTTCTTTCCTTTGGGCTTCCTTGGTTGCTCAAGACATACCCTGACACCCCACCGAGTGGTGAGTCCCTCAGGCCTTGCTGATCTGCACCGAAGCCAATCTTTGCTTTATGCGTGGGTTGCTGTTGCCAAGGCTTGTCTGGTCCAATCCAGAAACCGACACCGCAGCACTCGACATCCTACATGGGACAGCTCGAATCCAGCTCCTGGTCGTCGTCGACGCCTCCTGGTCCTCGTGGCTGAAGAATCAAGCTTCACCTGAAATCACCCGACATCGGTGGGCATCCGCTCATCGCCTTACTGGTCACTGGCAAGTGACCCAGAATCTGTCCACGCTGCTTTCAGGTTCTTCACATCTCCGATCCACCCTTGGAACCACCCGGACACTTTCGACTTGGTCGCCAGCAGCACTTTGCAGCCGATCGCCATTTATATCGACGACGAAACCCGACATGAAAAGACACCTATGCACCCGGCTTTCCTGGGTGAGGTAACTCGAGTACTCACAGCGCTGACGATTTAGCCCCCTTGAAAAACCATCACACCAAACAAGACAACAAAAAGGCCCCCTGGTTCAACGATGACCTTAAGAAATCCAAGAAGCTATGCCGTACTCTCGAGAAAACATGGAGAAAAAACCCAACCACCGACAACATGACCACCTTCAAATCAGCCACCTGCAAACACCACCAGCTGATTCGATCCACCAAGAAATCAGCATTCAAGAATCGACTCGATAACAATGCCCATAACAGCAAGGAACTATTCAACATCGTCAAAGAATTCACCAACCCCACCACAGCCTCAAACGACATCACTCCCTCCCAAGACCTCTGCGACTCGTTATCCTCCTTCTTCTACAACAAAATTGCCGACATACATAACAGCTTCGAAAATAGTTCCAACGAACAATCCTCCCCACCCCCCTCAGAACCTAAACCGCCCTCCAACCACCTCAACGCCTGGAACCCAATCACCACTGAAGACACCACCCGCCTAATGAATTCCATCCACTCTGGCTTGCCAACCGACCCATGTCCACACCACATCTACAACAAAGCAGACTCCATCATCGCACCCCATCTCCGTGATGTCATCAACTGCTCCTTCAACTCTGCTACCTTCCCAGAAAGTTTGAAACACGCCGAAGTCAGCGCCCTCCTGAAGAAACCCACAGCAGACCCCTCTGAACTTAAAAACTACCGCCCCATATCCCTCCTCCCATTCCCGGCCAAAGTCATTGAGAAAGCCGTCAATAGCCAACTTGCCGCCTTCCTGGAATCCAACAACTCCCTCGATCCCTCACAATCCGGCTTTCGAGCCAAACACAGCACCGAAACCGCCCTCATCGCAGCAACAGACGACATCCGAACACTACTGGACAACGGAGAAACAGTGGCCCTCATTCTACTCGACCTCTCCGCCGCCTTCGACACTGTCTGTCACAGCACCCTCATACAACGCCTCAGCAACATCGGCATAAAAGGTAAAGCCTTAGACTGGATCATCTCGTTCCTCGCCGGAAGAACCCAGAGAGTCCGCCTCCCCCCATTCAAATCAGAGGCCACCGAAGTCATCTGCGGTGTACCACAAGGATCATCACTTAGTCCCACCCTCTTCAACGCTTACATGAGTCCACTCGCTTCCATCGCCCGCCAACACAACCTCAACATCATCTCCTACGCGGACGACACCCAGCTGATCCTTTCCCTCACCAATGACCCAAACACCGCCAAAACCAATCTCCACGAAGGCATGAAAGATGTAGCCATATGGATGAAAAACAGCTGCCTAAAACTTAACTCAGACAAAACGGAAGTGCTCATCCTAGGATCATCCCCCTGTGCCTGGGACGATTCATGGTGGCTTCCGGATCTAGGCTCTGCACCCATACCCACAGACCACGCACGAAACCTAGACTTCATCCTAGACTCCTCCCTCTCGATGACCAGACAAGTCAACGCCGTCTCATCCTCCTGCTTCAACGTACTTCGTATGCTCAAAAAAATCTTCCATTGGATCCCCACTGAGGCAAGAAAGACTGTCACCCACGCACTGGTTACGAGTCGGCTAGACTACGGAAACACCCTCTACGCCGGAATTTCAGCCAAACTACAGAAAAAACTCCAACGCATCCAAAACGCATCGGCGAGACTCATTTTAGACAATCCTCGCCAAGATCACATTACCGGGCACCTGAAAGACCTCCACTGGCTTCCCGTCAACAAGAGAATAACTTTCCGTCTCCTCACCCACGCACACAAGCCCCTCTACAAACTAGGACCCGAATGCCTCAACACTCGACTATCCTTCTACACACCCACTCGCCAACTAAGATCCTCCAATCAAGGCCTCGCCGCAGTCCCGCATATCCAAAGATCCACCATGGGAGGTAGATCCTTCTCCTACTTGGCGGCAAGACCTGGAACTCACTGCCCACTCACCTCCGCCTCACACAAAACCACATCTCCTTCAGAAAAGAACTTAAAACCTGGCTATTCGATAGATAATGATACCCCTCCCCAAGCGCCTTGAGACCCTCTGGGTGAGTAGTGCGCTATACAAATTCTTGAACTTGAACTTGTTGACTCTAGAACCTCCTGGTTCGAAAGGGGTTTGCTCCAAGTCCTCTTCTAAGTGTCCTTAATCTTTAAAATTCCAACCGTGACTTTCCCCATAGAAGTTAATGGTGATTCGCGGCTGTGTTTAGACACTGCACCCATCCCCCGTGGGTCCCCTGTGTCACTACCTTGGGTGGTTCCTGGTGGCCCCAGCGGTTCTAAAGGCTCTAGGCCTTGTATCTATGTCAGTCGTGGTTCTTATAACACTTTCTTAATATATAGTTTGGTACGCCCCAAGGGCTCAACATATATTGGGCTAATTTACCGTGTGCTAATTAAGTTTACTGAATGTACGTTGCCTCTAGCCTCAGAAAGAGACTAGAGGGATGTGTTTAGAATAAATACATATATTCTATATATATACCTGGTGTGGTTCTCCTTTCATTTGGTCATTCATGAGATTATAGACTGGTAAAACAAGCTGCTTTACATTCCTTT
Organism: Lissotriton vulgaris; assembly: GCF_964263255.1. Taxonomy (NCBI): domain Eukaryota; kingdom Metazoa; phylum Chordata; class Amphibia; order Caudata; family Salamandridae; genus Lissotriton; species Lissotriton vulgaris. The sequence goes on from NC_141695.1 coordinate 717,502,736, forward strand.
AAGACTTAGCCTGAAGGCTGCTCTCCTCAGCTACCACTAGGATAGCTTTCTATACAGGTTGTCTTTAAACCTACCATCATTAAGGGTTGTTTGGACTGGTGCAAGGTGCTCACTACAATAGCTGAAAGCATATGCCAGGCCAACTTCTCACAGAAGCACTACATAGTTTTGAATTGAGTTTGCAAATGGCGTACATTACCACCTTTGCTTTAGCTTCTATAGAAGTTATGTGAGCTGTCGGCTTGCCATTGCTCATGATCCATGCCCCCAGGTAGTTATATTTGACTGTTAATATTTTCAGGTTGCCCATTTTCCATAGATGTTTAAGTTTGTTAGGGTGTTTTCCAAAGATGACTACCTGTGTTTTGCTGGCATTTGCTGTCAATTCGTTTTCTTCATTGTAAATGCTGAGTGCGTCCAATGCTCTTTGTAGTCCTGTTTTTGTATGGTCAATTAAGACCTTGTCACCTGCATATTGAAATTAGGAATAGTCTGGTCGACTCAATTTTAAATATTCTTGCACTGTCATTATGCTGCTGGCTATTGTGAATTGACAAGTCCCCGCTTTTTACGTCATGGTTATGCTGCTGGTTATCTTGTACTGTATTGGGATGTGACAAATCCCTGCTTTTTACTAAATGGTTTTAATTTTGAATGTTTCTACTACAGCATTAGATTGTAATCTTCATAAAAGTCCTCTAAGTATTCATTGATGGTAATCTGATTTGTTATGAACCAACCCTCTTGGCACTTGAAAGGTTCCTTGAATGGTTTCCGTATATATGCTTTTGTTTGTTTTTATATGACATGATAAATTTAGTACTGTACACATTTAGAAAATTCCTCTTTTTATGAAGTGTAATGTTGATTTTTAGATGTATCTTCTTCATTTTATGTAGAACTCTTCGGAGTCCCAAATCATAATAAATAAACTTGAACTAGTGGTGACTTGAACCTGGGTGCTAACAGGTTGGCTTTTGATATTGTTTTGCCAATGTCTGCAGTGTGTAAATTGAAAAGTAGCTGAGCCAATATGCAACCTTGTTTCAGCCCTCTGTCTGTGTATTTCTTCTTTGTGGCGCTGTTCCCATTGAGTTTGACATGTACCCAGGTTCTGGTATAGAGGGCTATACTGGCGTTCAGCAACCTGTTTGGAATCCCCTAATTTTGTCGTTTTTTGTCAAAGTAGATTTCTATTAACACAGTCAAACGCCTCCGAGTAGTCAACGAAGCAGGCAAAGAGGGGGCGCTGGTTTTCCCAAGTGGACTGATCTATATCATATACATATGTGTTGAAGCACATTTAATGAGTGTGACCAATACTATGTGAATTGGCAGAACTTTTCCTGAGGTTTAACGGTAAACAAAGTGAGTATGTTATTAAAGTCTGATTGTTTCATAAAATGGCTGCATTTCACTACATAGCACTGGTTAAAACTGATATCACCTAGCGCATATGATCCTTTACATTAGATCTAAATTAAAACCACTTGTCAATTTAGGAATAGTGTGTTGCGGTCCATTGTTTTTCATTGCTCACAACAGGGCAAAACTGCCAACGGCAGAACGTTTCTTTTTAGGTCGAGCCTGGGTAGCGCATGACGTGTTTTCCTACAATGCAGCATGCCACCCGTTTTTAGGTCTCGACTACAGCATTGCTTTAGCAGTGCTTGTTTGTCGACATTATAGTAAGGCTTTCAAAAGTCTACCCAAAACAGCGGATCGGGTACAGTTCATGTGACCAGGCGCGTGCACATCGCCAACCACATCCCAAACCATTTGTCTGAGCCTCGGCATCAGACTTCAAAGGAAGCTACTCCCCCGCCCCCACAATGCCACTCCCCCGCCTCCACCATGCAATGCAGAGAGCTTGTTTATTCTTTCAGCAAAATCAAATTGCCGCACTACAACAATGGCGCCCGTTCGTCCATTGTCATTGCCAATAACATTTTTGCCCACTTTCCCTACCTGACTACGTTGGCGCTGCATGTTGCCTGGACGAAGTGCCTGAGATCCCTACAGCCCCTGCAGACATGACGGGCAGAGGCAGAAGGTTTGTTTACTTCAGTTCTTTTTTTGCATGGCTTCTTGAATCCCAGTTACTCAGTGCGAGGTTGCGCTACACATCTTTCAGTTCTCTTTTAGTAGTTAGAGCTGGGCTTTACTGGAACTCCGTGATAACACTCTAAAGCGCTCTCCTGGAAATAAGTCCCCTCCCCCGCCCCCGCCATGCAATGCCGCTCCTCCGCCCCCACCACGCAATGTAGAGCTTGTTTTGTATGCTTGTTATTTATTTTGTTGTTCTCGTTATCTTTCATGGAAGGATTAGTAAATTGCAAGCACCACGCGTTTCTTCCTCAGTTTGTCATGGTGCAGCCACATACACAGATGTGTTGTAGGCACTGCACCGTTTGCAGCACGCTCCTAGGTCAGCCGGACAGAGGCTGCGATTGGTTCCTCGCTTAGCGCGCCAGGGCTACAGACGGTTAACTGTGCTCTGTACAGACAGGCTGCAGTGTGAACGCTGCACAGTGCGTCATAAAGGCAGATGCACATACACTCGGGGAGGGCTGTGAGTGAGTAGCTCACCCAGCCCAAGGTATTGTATATGCATTCTGGGTGTTGTCGTTTTTATAATGATTTAGACAGGACTACAAATCCCAGCACGCAACAAAAAAACATGAGCCGGATTAATTACTCACACGTGGACCTGCGTAATGTGCGAGCTCTAAAACTTACCAATAGATGGGTCTCTTTCAGATGTAGTGCTCTGCTTATGTTACCCTATAGTAAGGGTGAAGTATTTAAACTGCATTCGAGGTCGGTGTTGGAACATTATTTACACACTTCAACCGATGTAAATGTGGCCTCTGATTTGTTTTCCACAGGTTCTGGTTTCCGTTGTCCTTTCTGTGGATTGATTTTATGCTTCTCTCTTCTAGATCCTCTTGAAATCTCTTGGGTTACTTCTCAGATCCCCTGGGCTTTCTCCCCTTCCAACCTACAGAGAAACATCAACTCTCATCTATCAGAGCGGAAATCGGCAATTAAAACACAAAACAGCTAAATGTCGAAGATGACCCCGAGCAGAAAATCTGTGACAAACAATTACAGACAAACGGGAAAGTAATTTATAAGCATTGCCCTAAAATCGAATTATTTGGCAATTCAAATTTTCTAGACGGCTTAGGCTGTGCAATAAATGTAACTCGCCATCAATTATTAAGTCTCATCCTGTGGTGCTAATGAGAAAAATTACCCCTTTCTCTTTCCATCTCGCTGCTATTTTCATTCAACCCATCTAAAAAAAAGCTTTGAGCAGTTCCTGGGGAGGTGGTGCTGTATTGTGTTTAGGCACGTCACACTGCTGCACTGTCCTTACGTCGTATGCTGTGCCTGCTGTATCCTAACATTTGTCCGGCTTTTCCCCTGAGTGTATATTCCTTGGGTTCTGGATGAGTGTACCAGCTTTGCAGGGTGTGAGTTCTTAAAGTGATTTTTGTTTGAAAGCTATTTATTGGCATTAAATCAGGGTCTATAGAAACATTCCTAGTAATTTGCCAGCTCTCAAAGACATCTTACGATATAAAAGAATTTCGAAGGTTCAAAAATTAAAATGTTATATCCTATAGTAGTTGTTCCTCCGGTCCAAAAGGCGTTTAGTATATTTGCTTTTCTCTATAAATTCCCTAAAGTCCTCTCCCTCATAAAAATGTTGTTCATAGGCCCTTCGCGTGAGGACCACCAATGAGGGCCGCCATGTACCCATCCACCCCGTCTACATGTCACCTTCAGCTCTACATGGTAAGAATCCTGTTTTACCCATAGTCTAATAAACCTTGAAAGAGCTGCATTACCTTTATTCATAAAGTCGAGAACCCATTGAACATTATCACAGATGATATGGCCAGAGTTCAAGACGTGTGTGGTCTCCTCTGTTGGTAATATGTTCTAGAGCTTCTGAATGATTGCTTCGTGGTGGATCCCTCAGTTTTCCTCCACTGCTGCAGTCACTTGTTTGACTGACAGTCCAAGATGCATTTGTTATATGTTCTGCATTTATACGTGGGCCCCTCAGGACAGATAAACCTAGTCCGGATGTCTTTACGATCATGTACTTGGTCCCCGGAAGCTTGTTTCCTTCCCAGTATAAGAATTGGCTTGGTAGTTTGGTCTGCCCTGTTCCTATGATGCACTGGGCCAGGGACAGACTAATTTGCATGTAGCCAGGTTCTGATCTGGGATGGTGCAGTGAGATAAAAAACGGTGAAGGATCAAGCCATGATCTGTTGACTGGGTATGAGTGTTCTGTTTAATTCAGATACTCTGTCCATCACCACCCCCTTTTCTGAATCGTTTTGTCCACCATAAGCGTGGAAGGGTATACTCAGATGTGAGTCCCTTGCTCATTGCACCATCAGGATTCAAGCAAGCCGGCCGAAGACGGCTGTAATGCCAGAAACCGGTCCCCGGAAGCTTGTTTCCTTCCCAGTATAAGAATTGGCTTGGTAGTTTGGTCTGCCCTGTTCCCATGATGCACTGGGCCAGGGACAGACTAATTTGCATGTAGCCAGGTTCTGAGCTGGGATGGTGCAGTGAGCTAAAAAACGGTGATAGAGCAAGCCCTGATCTGTTGACTGGGTATGAGTGTTCTGTTTAATTCAGATACTCTGTCCATCACCACCCCCTTTTCTGAATCGTCGTTTGTTTAGGCACATGTTTTACCTTATGGCCCCTTCTAATTTTCTCAAACACCTTCCTCTGGCCTGAGTGATGTAATATGTGACGTCATCAGCAGTGCATTGCACCAGGAATCTCCAGTATGCGCCAGGGGACTGCATTGCAGATAGGTGTAATGAAGCCACGCCCCTTTTTACACCTCTCTGCAATGCAGCCCCCGTGCATGTTTGAAGAGGGGGAACTAATTCCCCTTGCATACTGGGGGCCCCTGGGGGCCAACTAGCCCACCTGGAACCTCCAGTATGCGCCAGGGGGCTGCATTGCAGATGTGTAATGAGGCTATGCCCCTTGTTACACCTCTCTGCAACGCAGCCCCCTGCCGCGTTTGCAGAGGGGGAACTAATTCCCATAGCATACTGGGGGTCCCTGGGGGCCAACTAGCCCACCAGGAGCCTCCAGTATGCGCCAGGGGACTGCATTGCAGAGAGGTGTAATGAGGCCACACCCTTTTTTACACTTCTCTGCAACGCAGCCCCCGTGCATGTTTGAAGAGGGGGAACCAATTCCCCTTGCATACTAGGGGTCCCTGGGGGCCAACTAGCCCACCTGGAACCTCCAGTATGCGCCAGGGGGCTGCATTGCACAGAGGTGTAATGAGGCTATGCCCCTTTTTACACCTCTCTGCAACGCAGGCCACTGGCGCGTTTGCAGAGGGGGGACTAATTCCCCTTGCATACTGGGGGTCCCTGGGTCATATCTGCCTAAACACCGATATTCCGAACGATTGAGAATGACTTTTCTTGAGAAACATTTGGATTTGGTTTATCATGTCCTATACTTTGGAATTTTTGAAAGACTGACTTTGAGAATGCTATAAATTACTCAAGTCTGCCCGAATTGTGTGGGTAAAATTGATACCTAGTCACTTTGAATAAGAATGTACTTACGTCTCGTCTAACATTTGGAAGAAATATCTAGTTATATGACAACAGGATACCGACATAACTTGAAGGAAATAAGAACGCCCTGAAGAAGTTCTGTTTTACAGAACGAAACGTTTCAGCTGGCTGTGGTACATAAACTTAAGGAAAATAAAAGCATTTGAATATACACCAAGATACAGCGCTTCAATAAGGACTCTAAGTGATATGATTTGATTGGACTTATTGTGCAAGTGGTGCTGTGCCAAACTTTGGAATATTCTCCACTACTCTCTACTACTTACTCTCTCCTACTCAACTACTCTCAAATACTCACTCTCTACTACTCATTCTCTACTACTCTACACTACTCTCTACTACTCTCTCTCTACTACTCACTCCCTACTACTCACTATCTACTACTATCTACTACTCTCTACTACTCACTCTCTACTACTCTCTCTCTACTACTCACTCTCTACTACTCACTCTTTACTACTCACTCTCTACTACTCTCTACTACTCATTCTCTACTTCTCACTCTCTACTACTCTCTACTACTCACTCTCTACTACCCTCTCTCTACTGCTCACTCTCTACTACTCACTCTACTACTCACTCTCTACTACTCCCTACTATTCTCGCTCTCTGCTACTCACTCTCTTCTACTCTCTACTACTCACTCTCTTCTACTCTCTACTACTCACTCTCTACTACTCACTCTCTACTACTCCCTACTACTCACTCTTTACTACTCTCTACTACTCACTCTCTACTGCTCTCCATTACTCTCTCTACTACTTACTCTCTACTGCTCTCTACTACTCACTCTTTACTACTCACTCTCTACTACTCTCTACTACTCACTCTACTATTCACTCTACTACTCTCTACTACTCACTCTCTCATACTCTCTCTACTCACTCTCTACTACTCACTCTCTACTCTCTATTACTCACTCTCTACTCTCTATTACTCACTCTCTACTCTCTACATCTCTACCTCTCTCGACTTCTCTCTCTACTAGTCTCTACCTCTCTACCGCTACCTCTCTACCTCTACCTCTCTACCTCTACACCTCTACCTCTCTCTACACGCACACATATACACATATATATGCATATATATGCATATGCATTTATATATATGTATGTGTATGTATATATATATATATATACATACATATATAAACATATATAATCTGTATATCTATATAAATACAAATATAAATGCATGCATACATATACATATATGCATACAGATGCATGTTATTTACATGAAAGTTTAAAAAACACTAATAAAAGCAAAGCTAAAAAGCCACCTCATTACAAACAGAATGGCTTTAACTTATTGCACCATCAGGATTCAAGCAAACCGGGCCGAAGACGGCTGTAATGCCAGAAACCGGTCCCCGGGAGCTTGTTTCCTTCCCAGTGTAAGAATTGGCTGTTGTAGTTTGGTTTGCCCTGTTCCCATCATGCACTGGGACAGGAACAGACTAATTTGCATACAGCCAGGTTCTGAAACTGGGATGGTGCAGTGAGCTAAAAAACGGTGTTGGATCTAGCCCTGATCTCTTGACTGGGTGAGAGCTTTCTGCTTAATTCAGAGACTCTGTCCCTCACCACCCCATGTTGTAAATATTTTTGTCCACCCTAAGCGTGGAAGGGTATACTCAGACATGAGTCCCTTGCTCATTGCACCATCAGGATTCAAGCAAACCGGGCCGAAGACGGCTGTAATGCCAGAAACCGGTCCCCGGGAGCTTGTTTCCTTCCCAGTGTAAGAATTGGCTGTTGTAGTTTGGTTTGCCCTGTTCCCATCATGCACTGGGACAGGAACAGACTAATTTGCATACAGCCAGGTTCTGAAACTGGGATGGTGCAGTGAGCTAAAAAACGGTGTTGGATCTAGCCCTGATCTCTTGACTGGGTGAGAGCTTTCTGCTTAATTCAGAGACTCTGTCCCTTACCACCCCTTGTTGTAAATATTAACTTAAACGAGGGCGAGATCTATTGCATTTTCAATACTTGTTCACTTTGGTTCCATCAAGAAGGCATTCAGATGTGTCACACATTTGCCATAAATTCTGAATGTTAGCACTCTAGTTGCTCTTTAGATCACTGTAGTAAAGCTACTGCTCACCAGGGAAGTCTGCTGCTGGTATTCAAAGTGCATGTTTCAGTCTGCATGTCAGAATTTTTTTCATGAAATAGAAGAGGATTTGAGAAGTCACTCGAAATGATCCCTCATTTTTCTTTCTGAAGCACTAATCATACTTTCTATGGCAAAATGAACCCCCTCATTTTGTTCCTTTTTAAATTAGATGTTTTCAGACTTACCACTTCATTCCAATCAAGATGGCTTCTGGTGTGCCATACTTTTGTCATAAGTAAGACTGTTAGCGCTCTAGTTGTTCTTTAGAACACTCTGGGACATTCTGTCATTGGGCTATACTTGGGCTACATCTGGGTGATATTTGGGCTACATTTGGGCTCTTTTGTCTCTGGTGGCCACCTTGGGAGACTGCATGTCAGAATGTTTTAATGAAATAGAAGAGGATTTGAGAAGTCACTCAAAATGTGCCCTAATTGTTCTTTCTGCAGCACTAATAATACTTTCTATGGCATAATATACCCCCTCATTGTGTTCCTTTTTAAATTAAATGTTTTAAGAGTTACCACTTTATTCCCATCATGATGGCTTCAGGTGTGCTATACCTTTGTAATAAGTAGGACTGTTAGCGCTCTAGTTGTTCTTTAGAACACTCTAGGAGGCTGCAGTAGAACACAAAGGAATCAACTGACAGTCGCTGTCCTTGTTGGAGGTACATGTTTTACTGAGAATGTCAGACTTCATTCTCACATGACTGAGAAAGATAAAGATAATGTGAATTTACAGAAAATATGCATTCAGTTTAGCTTATAGATCCCCTTCCAAACCACTGTGGGAAAATCATGAGATATTAATTTTCTTTCAAACATGATTCATGATATCACAGCAGAAGGCTTTTTCACATGGTAAAATCACCTTAGAACACACCACAATTCCTAAAATGAGTATGGTACCATCAACAAATGATTTATAATGTAACTAAAGTCCTAAAACCCTCTACTAACTATAATGCTTTTTAATGAGGTGCTATCATGTATATTGTTCCCAAGATGGCTGCCAACACTTCTTGGATGAAGTGCTGACAGCCAATCAGATCAGATGTGTGGTTAGGCTCCGCCCAGATATATATATATTTTTTAACCTAAATGACTCAAAATCCAATGGAGCACATATCTGGAGACATAGCAAAGGCATATCGGGCTACCTGTCCCTACAATTTTGCCAAGTTTTGTGGAAATCCATTCAGCCGTTCGGGCTAAAAGTGAGTCCAACCCCCGTATGGAAATTAACATGGGGAAAACACGTTTTGGGACCCCCCTTATATCTCGGCCCCCGCTTGACGAATCCCCCCCAAACTTTCAGGGAAGGAGTCGAGCGCAGCGACGCAAATATAAGGAAAATTACAGGCAGATTCCTCAACCGGCGCCAAAGTTATTCCCAATAGAATGTTGCGGATTTCCTATAGAAAACAATCCTAACTATAACTACCTACTGGCGACCGCCAGTAAATTATATATATATGATGTGATCAAGGGTAGTCCATACCCGAAACGCGTCATGCCAGAGGGAGAACTAGGGCGATAATAAACTGACCTGTGGTACTGGATGAACTGTGTGGTGGTCTTTGTGTCCTGCGTGCCGTGCCTGGAGAAGCAGGAAGGAGAGGAATATATATATATATATATATATATATATATATATATATATATATATATATATATATATATATATATATATATATATATATATATATATATATATATATATATATATATATATATATATATATATATATATATATATATATATATATATATATATATATATATATATATATATATATATATATATATATATATATATATATATATATATATATATATATATATATATATATATATATATATATATATATTCCTGTCGCAGCGGGAGCGCAGTACAGTGGGTGCCAGCGTTGAGACCAGGACAGTGTCTCAGATTAATTCCATACAAAGAAAAGAAGTCGCTGCACACTTCTTGGTTTTTACGTAGTTATTTTATTCCAAACGTGACACAAAACTCCTACGCGTTTCGAACTGTAGTTCCTGTTCACGGTAGTATTTCCCTCACAAAAGACATGTCTGCTATGTTCAAATTGTTTGTTACGTTGGATGTTTCATAGTCTGTCTTGCGTTTTTTCTTGTGCATTGTAGAAGTGTTTGCGAAATTTCAAACTACGTATAAACTGATGGAGGTCTATTCGTGTCTGAGTGTAGTTAAAATTGGTTTCGCTGCAAAAAGATAAGCCTAGTGCCAATGTCTGTTCTTCTTTAGTTGTAAGTGCCATGTTAGTTAGATTGTGTTACCGTTTTCAGTACTGTTACTCATCGGCGTCTGTATGTGGACTTCCCTTTGTTTTGTTCTCCGCCTGCTCCATCTCCTGTTTTTCCGCCTCCTGCTTCTGGATTGGACATGTTTTGTGGCTTTAGATTTTGCCGTTGGAGTCTCGGTCGGAGGCTCATCAGGCGCTCGACACGTGAAAAAGCGAATTCTTGGACCAGTGTGGGGATTTGACGTGTGAGATTCATGTTGCGTGTTCCGTCCGTGTCTGACTCGATTTCCGAACTGAATTCCGATTCGTTTGGCACATGCGATGTTTGTTGGCTTGTGGCTGATGTTGATAGCTGCTGTCGACGAATATTATCAAATTTTCGCTCAAAAGTGTATATACGCCCTGTTTGATAATCTTTCCTATCTCGTTGGAATTGTCCTGCTTTTCGTTCTTTTATCGTTTGTTCCACCTTAGCAATCCTGTTCTTGATATCGCTCAGTCCATTTGTGACTTCGTCTAGATTTAGTAAACTTTCAAGTTCATTGGAAATTTCACTTAGTTTTATCAATATTTGTTCTCTGTCAGATGTGGCATATTTTATGAGTATTTGCAGCATGTTCTGTGATGACTGGGCACTGTTGTCAGCCCAATCTTGTAGCATGGCCGGGTCGGGGTTTTCGTACGTCGGGGCTACCAGAATCCGTAGGCCTCTGGGGAAACGGCCTACCTCCAGGTATCTTTTGAGCGGTGTACATTCCCACCACTTCGCCACTTCTTGTCTGCGCAATTTTTCAGTCACTCAATAATTTTTTACGTTTATTAACTGGCGCTGTTGACTGTGTCACTCCTCTGGTCGATCTGTATCTTTGTCGCTGAAAATGTCCAGTGCAGCTTCCTCCCTTTCCTTGACCCACTACTCCGCCATCACTGTGGAATGTAAATCGTCCTTGACACCCACTTGGCGTAGCTTGCGCAAGCTGCAGGACTACCTCTCCCAGTGGCCACCTCGGGGGACCTAGTCACACTCTCAGACCACACCAGTAAGCTTACATGGAACTCAGTTGTACTCCAACACTCATGAGGATCAGGGTGCTCATGTCTGTATAGTCCTGGCAGTGTTCGTCGTCCCGTATCTACGGCTTAGGGGGGCTCTCCTTTTTTGAGGTGAAATTGAAGTGTGTGTGTGTATTCGTGTGTGTGTGTGTGTATTCGTGTGTGTGTATATTCGTGTGTGTGTTTGTGTGTGTTCGCGTGTGTGTGTTCCAAATGTGCTTCGGCAGCCCACCACCTCCAAACCGAAAGGCGCGTCGATGCTCACGGACCTCCAAAACTCGGTCCTACGTATACTTGCTTCTCCCAAACAAATGGAAAGTCGACACTGTGTCACTTCAAAGATATCATTTATTGTCAGCTGATGGAAAAGTTAGACGCGTTTCGCCTGCCCAGCAGGCGAAACGCGTCTAACTTTTCCATCAGCTGACAATAAATAATATTTTTGAAGTGACACAGCGTCGACTTACCATTTGTTTGGGAGAAGCAAGCATATATATATATGTGTGAAATGCCCTTCGGAGGCTGTTCTGTTTGCTAAATGACCAGATCTAGTTTCCAAGTGGAATGCAGGAAAATGTTACTGACCATTTTTAGGTCTCGGCCTAAGCCATCCCGTTAGGGATGCTTTGGCGAGATATAAAGTAGGGGCTTTTAAAAAATGCTCCCAAAGTGCGGATCGGGTACAGTGCATGTGCACCGGGCGCGTGCACCATTTGTCTGCCTGCTGATCACTTTAGACACCACCACCATGCTTGTTATATTTGTATTAGTAATGGTGGACGGTCCACTTACACTAGAGCAGCTGCGCTTCTTTATTTTATTTGCGAGCGAGGTCCGCTTTAACTGTAGCGGCCACACTCCAGAACACTTGTTTTTTGTTTTAGGTGAAAGCACCCTATACCGTGCTTTCAATTTAAAGGTGGCCGCCCCCCTTTCGTTAGACACTGCTGGCCGTATTCAGCTTACAGCAAGCCGCATCTAAAGAAAGGGGCGCAGCTGCCATTAAAGTGAAAGCACGGCATGGGCGATATTACAAAAAAAATAACATTTGTTTGTGAATTCACAAATAATAATAAAACACCAATAGCTCAAACTTTCAGTAATTTGAGACCTATTGCATTGCACTGGAATGAATGTTGGCAGGCACAGTCAACAAATGGACACCTCAGCTGGTAGCCATGTGGGTCCTAACATGCCAGTGCTGGGTCCAGTCTTCCTCCTCGCCAATGTAGCATCCTGGGCCCTAGCCCACATGCTAAGTAAAAGGACGACATGGACAATAATGTTAGAGGTAGAGTAACAGGCCTAGAGCGCATGCCCCCAGCCCCCTTTAATGGCAGGGTCATCCGTCAGGGGATACCTGTGCTGGATGGGAATGGGGGGGGGGGGTGTTAATACAGCCCCAGCGGGTCTGTGTGCAGCAGAAGACTACATTTAGTGCGTACACATAAATACACCCTAAAGTATACATCAAGCAATCAACCCTAGTATATTTCGACCATAAGTCATAAAAATAACAAGCATTAGTACCATGCAGCAAACGTTTTAAAAAACATGACATGCATAAAAACAATCATTTAAAAAAAAAAAACAGATCTAGCAGATTGATAAATTAATTCCTATCCTAAAAGTGGAACATGGGTAATCGAACCTGTTCCTAATATTAATAGAAACACCTATAAATCTAGACACAGAACATCATGGTAGCGGCGAATGTAACATCAGTAAATACGTAAAAGCCATCCTAAACTTTACTGTCCAAGTAGATCTTAACAAGGGTCTGCAAAAGAAAAGAACGTGTACACAGGATTGATTTGAATCTCGGTGACATGGCCAGCTGGGTGCATATAACACAACATATACATAATGCAAAACAGATTAAAAGATCTACTGTAACTCGGGTTGTTTGAATATGCCGTATATTGCTGTGGCACCTAACGTGTTTTCAGATAAAAGTTAAAAAGTGCCTTCTAGAACGGAACTGCGTAGTACTCAGTTTGACCGTTAGAGGTCACTCGCAAACCATACACAAACCACGGAGTGCTAAATTCTGAAAAATAAACAATGCAGGCAGTTTGAGTTGTGTGTCCTGGTATCAAATGGGGAGACGCTTCGAATCGCCGCTGCTGCCGCTGCTGTGCCGGTGGGGGTCACTGCTGGACCACAGGGCCCAGAATGCTGTGGGGCACCACAGAACTCACCCCTCCCCCCTGTAACCGGGGGCTACTTTAACTCCTCGCGTCTCCCGCTCCGCGGGAGACGCTTCGAATCGCCGCTGCTGTGCCGGTGGGGGTCACTGCTGGACTACAGGGCCCAGGCTGCTGTGGGGCACCGCAGAACTCACTCCTCCCCCCTGAACCCGGGGGCTACTTTAACTCCTCGCGTCTCCCACTCCGCGGGAGACGCTTCGAATCGCCGCTGCTGTGCCGGTGGGGGTTACTGCTGGACTACAGGGCCCAGGACGCTGTGGGGCACCGCAGAACTCACCCCTCCCCCCTGTAACCGGGGGCTACTTTAACTCCTCGCTTCTCCCGCTCCACGGGAGACGCTTCGAATCGCCGCTGCTGTGCCGGTGGGGGTCACTGCTGGACTACAGGGCCCAGGACGCTGTGGGGCACCGCAGAACTCTCCCCTCACCCCTGTAACCGGGAGCTACTTTAACTCCTCGCGTCTCCCGCTCCGCGGGAGACGCTTCGAATCGCCGCTGCTGCCGCTGCTGTGCCGGTGGGGGTCACTGCTGGACTACAGGGCCCATACGCTGTGGGGCACCGCAGAACTCATCCCTCCCCCCTGTAACCAGGGGCTACTTTAACTCCTCGCGTCTCCCGCTCCGCGGGAGATGCTTCGAATCGCCGCTGCTGCCGCTGCTGTGCCGGTGGGGGTCACTGCTGGACTACAGGGCCCAGGACGCTGTGGGGCACCGCAGAACTCACCCCTCCCCCCTGAAACCGGGGGCTACTTTAACTCCTCGCGTCTCCCACTCCGCGGGAGATGCTTCGAATCGCCGCTGCTGCCGCTGCTGTGCCGGTGGGGGTCACTGCTGGACTACAGGGCCCAGGACGCTGTGGGGCACTGCAGAACTTGCCCCTCCCCCCTGTAATTGGATGGTTTAAAAGGCAACTAGCCCCTCCCGCACCGCGGGAGACGCCGGGCTAAGCCTGGTCAAGGGGCGGGCCCTATGTGGCCCGAGGAGGACGGGACGGGGCTACCCCCCTTGGCTCTTCGCTAAGCGGAGGTAAAGAAAGACATTTGCTTCCATTTTGGTTTTCTGCTTATTGACTTTGCCTTTCTTCAAGGACATTTTCCCTCCCGATGCGTACGATTTGTCGATAACTATACTGTTACACCCAAATCACACTGTGACTCGCAAGGGGGATAACATAAACAGCACAACATTGTCCATTGTTAGAGAAGTCGATAAAGGCGTATCTCCCCAGCCCACACAAACAGTAGACACAGAGCACGCTTTTGCATCGTTAGATGACTTAAACACCTTGTGTAAAACTAAACATGTCTTAGTAGAATCACCGCTTCCTGCCGAAAGCCCCTGTGTATTACCTTATACTGTTAGCCCCCTGCAACCCCTCCCATTATCCAAAAAAGTCAACATTAAAAACACCCAAAGGATTGCATCTCCCCAGTTGTTATCTGCTAAAAGGAAACATAGTGGGGTTATTCACATTGGGAAAAAATCAAAAGTCCAAAAATTGTGCTCAAGCCCCACAATTCCAGTCAGTAATTTTTTCACGACTCCTGAGGCTGCCGAGAAATTAGCCGTTCTAGCATCTCCTACACAGCTGGATCTATTATCCCTTATTGAACAACTGGTCAGCTCTATTATATCACCACTAATAGAAAAAATAAACACACTAGGGGACAGGCTGACTGGAATGGAGGAAACCATCAAGTTAAACCTGCTAGCCAATAAATGCTCTCTAACACCTAAATGTTCCCAACCACCTTCTACTCCCAAACACCCCAAGCCAATTACGCAAGACAAAAGAGCTCCAATCCAACCAATAGTCCCTAACGCACCAGACCCAATAGCCCGCAAAACTTATTTTAAACCCGTTTTGCCGCAGCTTACTCCTTCTAGAGCACAGTATAATAAAGTTACCCCTATCCAACTCCCACTGGAGGCATCTCCTTTTGTATGTGTCCTCGCGGGAGTACCATCACTAACTCCTGGGAAAATCGAGAGACAACATGATCTGCTAAACAAGGTTAAATTTTGGCTGGCAAAAAACAGACCCCTGCCACCTAACCTCGAGGGTACAATACTGAGTGTCAGAAGGGTGGGTTGGCTGGGTTCCCTCCCAAAAGACATCGATGGTGACCTAGTACTCGTTTGATTTAGGCAGAGACACATTGTCCCATACCTGCGTATCTGTGCACCCCAAGTGGGAAACGGCCCAATTTCCGTCTGGGATTTGCATGATTTTTACCCTAGAATGCCGTGCATTCCCACATCTAGCCTAAAGGTAGGCTGCAACATCTTAATGGGCAGAGGACTCCATGTATCGAGCGGCCGTAGCTTTCCCACCTATACCAGACAGGAATCATTGTTTTATAGTCCTAAGTATTGGAACCCCTATTAATTACTGTTTGATTTAAGCTTAACCTGTGAAAAGTACGCTATAATTAATATATTTATCCCCACAGGTCGGGCAAAAGCTTTTTAACTTCAGATACCATGTGTTATTGTATGTATGTTTTTATCTATAACTGATTTTTACTGTACACTTTTATGATTTTAAACCAAAATCGAATAAAGCTATACTAACTGACTGAAGTAGATCTTAGCAAGGGTCTGCAAAAGAAAAGAACGTGTATACAGGATTGATTTGAATCTCAGTGACATGGCCAGCTGGGTGCATATAACACAACATATACATAATGCAAAACAGATTAAAAGATCTACTGTAACTCGGGTTGTTTGAATATACCTTATATTGCTGTGGCACCTAACGTGTTTTCAGGTAAAAGTTAAAAAGTGCCTTCTAGAACGGAGCTGCGTAATACTCAGTTTGACCGTTAGAGGTCACTCGCAAACCATACACAAACCACGGAGTGCTAAATTCGGAAAAATAAACAATGCAGGCAGTTTGAGTTTTGTGTCCTGGTATCAAATATCATCAACCATGTATTCGAATTCGGGCGGGTTACTCATGCTTTTGAATTGGGGGGCGGGGGGGGGGGGGGGGTGTATTAGGTACTTTCTCCCGATTATAGGTCCCCCCCATTTCCTCTTCTAAAATGTTGGCATGTAAAATGTTGGCATGTATAAAATAGCGACTTATCCCCAAGTTCGCGGTGATATTTTATAGTACTTCAGGTGGAACAATAGTCCACATATTGTAATTATTTAAACTATTTCGGAAGGCAGGCGCCGGGCTGCAGGCTTTTGTTGTTGTTTTACATTATGTGGCTTCCATAACGTTCGGCCTCGCAGCGCATCCCGATGAAGAGTATGGTGGGTCTGCCGTTGTGTTTTTCCACGGCGGGGCTTCTCTGTGGGATAATGGATCTGATGCAGCCCTGCCCGCCGCCGGGTCGGCTGCCTTTGCCAACTCTTGCAATGCGGTACTTTCGAAAGGCCCGCCTCGCCCGGGATAAGGTATCTCTCTCTCGTGCACACTGAACTGAGTGTTCTTGTTCTAGTAGGCGAGTAGAACCATTTGATTGATGGTACAAATAGAGTCCCTTGAACAGAATCTTGGCGCCGCCGGAGGGGTGTGTTACGTTTAACAGCCTCTTGGGATTCGCGAGCTGCCGCATGCTGGAAGGGTTCCAGTCCGCAGTGCCCAGGAGCACGGACAGAACAAGAGGCGCCGTGACCGAGTGAGCCACTCTAGGCATTTACCGTCCCTAGCAGGCATGCGAAAGTTTTGACGCACCAAAGATAAAGAAAATGTGTGTGAAGGAGAAGGGGGGCGGGGGGGGGGGGGGGGGATAGGGGTAGAGGGACGTTATGACGTTATTTTCCCTATTGAAGTGCATTTAAGCAAAGGCAATTGTAGGCTGAACGCTGCTAATCAATAAGCAGAAAGTGATTTCACCCCTGCTTTCTACAACCTCGGCTCGAAAGGGGGTACATTGAACGGTAAACCCCGCTGTCTTCTCGGAGGAAATTCATACCGAATTAGTTGACAATGGCATTATTGCATCCAGCAGAGGGGGGCTCTTGTCCATGAAGACGATCTGAAGTCTGGGGAAAGTATTTAGGATTGACACACGTGGGCAGCAGTGCAAATAGAAAACACTTGTAAGCAGAACAGGTGGACTGGTCTGGAGTATCAGTTGTGCATTTTACGAACTTGTCTTTGCAATGTCTGAACAAAATGTTTCAGTTTACTAACCCTGGGTGTAGGGATGGGAATGAACGAATAATCTGTAAAAATGAGCCGTTTCACAGGGTAGGTATTAACAGCTGGTAATTTATCCTGTTGGGCCAGGCCCTTTCGGCAGGGTCACCCTAGAGTTTTGCCTTATTTGCTGAACCTGTTTTTGTTGTTTTGAAGACTCTGCACTCTCTTACTCCTGCTAACCCGTAGTCAGTCAGTGTTCCTTTATTGTATAATTAATTAAAATCTTTACAATATGTGTAAAACCTAAAACAATTCAAGAATTTTCAAAGAAGAAAAAGGGGATGCTATAAAAGTTATCATGGGCATAAACTCAAGGTTATTACACATGTGAAGGCCAGATTTAAATAGATACCATAAAAAATTCAGAATCATAAACTGGGCCTACTGCTAAAAATTAGCTCATTACTGTGCAAAACAGTACATGTGATCTTAAACACGAGCATAGACAGTGTTAATAGTATAACGCAGATAGGGGTCAATTTTAAATAAATGTCATAACAATGTGGGAAGCATAAATGGAACATGTGGCTAGATACCAGTTCATTACTGTGCAGAATAGTTTTGGTGTGCAAATGGTGCAGGAAGTGCATATAAACCAACGACCATATGACAGATAGTTGTCTAATCATGTGCTGAGAGCGAGGCTAATGCAAAAACAACAGTTGATGGACAGAATGCAGAACAATGTCATACATTCACCCCAGTACAGAGATCTGGGCCTAAATCCATCGTTTTTTTGCTCACCATGCCATTCCAGTTTGAACCCAGCCATATGCAAATCAGTCTTAACCCTGTGCCCCATGGGACCAGTCCAGCCCGAACTGCGCTGATTTGCATATGGCTGGGTTCTAACTGGAATGGCATGGTGAGCAAACAAACGATGGATTTAGGCCCAGATCTCTGTACTGGCTAATAGAAGCATTAAACAGTCAATCCAAACGGACATTAAAAGCAACCATATAAAACGTTAAAATTCACTGATTTGGTAATTTAAGTAGAAGAGTTTTGTTACTGTCTTTAAAAAATACCTGTAGCAGGCTGATGTATTTGCCAAATTTCGCCAAGTCACGCGGCTCCACTATATTAAAAACAAAATGAGTTGCTTCTGTAACGGTTTGTATCCTGTGTGTGAGGAACAATGGTTTTAGCAAGGTGTGGCAAGCATTCAATAGTGCATGACTGCAACACAGAAGGTGGTTAAACATTTCCTTTTTTCTATATTTGCAGAGTCTGCACTTGGCTATCATCAAATGGGAGTGCTATTTTGGGTTCATATCTTTGGTCTGTAGGCACATCAACCTTGCAGCCATGATTTGTCTTAAACATA
The DNA here is from genome assembly GCF_964263255.1 of Lissotriton vulgaris. Lineage (NCBI taxonomy): Eukaryota > Metazoa > Chordata > Amphibia > Caudata > Salamandridae > Lissotriton > Lissotriton vulgaris. Next base: position 717,521,510 of record NC_141695.1, read on the forward strand.
TCTTTCCGAGCAGTCAAGGCTTGTGCTCTCCCTTTTAAGCATTGTAAAATTGGTATACACCTTATTGGCCCATTTAATTTAGTTATAAATCTCTAGTATATGGTACTATTTGTATCCAGGGCCTGTAAATTCAATGCTACAAGTGGACTGCTGCACTCATTGTCCCACCCACTAAAGTAACACTGTAAAACATGTATCAGGCCTGCCACTGCAGTCTGTAGGACAGTTTTAAAACTGCCAGTTTGACTTGGCAAAATAAACTTTTGCCAGGCCTAACCCTTTCTTTTTAATACTTATTAGGCACTAAAAGCTTATACACAAAGTGCATGGCATTTAAAAAGTAGGGCATGTGTACTTAAGTTTTGCATGTTGTGGCAGTGAAAAACTTCCAAAGATGTTTTTCACTGCAGCAAGTCTAGTTCTCCCATGGACTAAAACGAGGGTACTTTATTTTGTTTAAAAAGTGATAACCTCAGGTTGGGAACAGCTAGGGAAACACTGCTTCCGCGAATTGAATTGTAATTTAAACCCCCTTTAATGGTAAAGACAGATTTTCAATTACTATTGGCTTTTTTCTGCCAAAACCAAATGTGCCTGTACCAGTGTCCAGAGTTACATGGCTTTAACCCCTTCGATGCTCATGACGAGCTCAGTTCGTCATGCAGTACAGTTGTCCTGTGCTCATGACGAGCTGAGCCCGTCATGAACAATGGGAAAAAATGAGAGTCAGCACAGGAGGAAAATCTCTCTAGCAGCGATGCTAAATAGCTCTCTTGTGGTGTTAAGTGTATTCCTTCCAGACAGGGGACAAAAGGGCATTGGGTGTGGGGAGGGTTTTCCTCTCCTCAGCAGGATGGGCTGGGGGTGTACTCAGCCCTTCGGAGCTTCCAAGAGTAGCCTGAAGGGTGTACCCACCCATTCCTGACTTCTGAAGATGCCTGCCCTGTCAATGGCATATACAGCACAAACAAAAGAAGATAGTCTGAATAATTAGTCATTAACAAAATGCAACCATATCCTTACAAAGCACTAAGTCAGTAAAATGCTAGGCATCTAAAAAAATGTAAAGGACTGTCCTCACACACCACCAGGTGTCAAGCTTTATCCTTGGCAGTCCTCGCTCTCTAAAAACCACATTTAATATACAGTGGGCCTATACCTAGAGACAGAGAGGCACTTTTAATAAGCTAAGTGGGGCCAGTGAATAAATGATTTTAAAATTCAATGTAGTAACCCAAACACATTTATTCGCTGGGTACTACTTGGTATTAAAAGCTGAAGTGTGGGGATTGGGGGCACTATTACCCATTTCCACCTCTGCCGTCAACATGTTTCTGCCTTTGGCACAAATGGGTCCTTGGCATTCATCAGGACGAAAAACAGGGCTCCTATCTTACCATTGCGATTAGATGTTACCACTATGTTAGGGTGACATGTGTCATCCTCTAACTAAACTGCTGTTTCTTAAACCCCAAGTTAGGGTCCTAATTGCCCCATGGGAAGAGTATAAAAGGGACCCTCTGTAGTCACACTTTATTTATTTATGTATTTTTTTGCAGAGTTTTATATAGTGCGAACTTGACCCGAACCGAATTGGGTATCAGAGCGCTTTACATAGCACAAGTTACATTACATGAGGAGACACATTAATTTTTGTTAGGCACGGGGAGATTAAATGATTTGCCCAGAATCACAGGATGTTTGGCGTTGTTACCGAGACTCGAACCCAGATCCCCAGTACCGAGGTCGAGCGCCCTAGCCGTTAGGTCATCCCTCGCCGTTCTCCTAGAGATGTCCACTCCTCTTCCCCGATGACAATTGTACAAGTAGTAAGATAGGAGCCCTGTTTTTTGTCCTGATGAATTCCACCTGCCTGAAGGCTACATCAGATCCAATTTCGAGTGATGCAAAGCCCTGCAAAGCCTCGCTGCATAGCTGGCTTCTTCAACATATCTGTCACTGAACAATGTGAAGCCTTGCAGAGCCGCACTTTGCCGACCTTGCCTCAAGGAGAGAAGGTACAACGTCCAGCAGGCCAAACTAGATCCTGTACCTGCCTGTGTTCCATCATGGCCAGCCTGAATTTGTCACTATGTCCCATTCTGGCATAAGCAGATACCTGCACTTGGTGCTCCTCTCCTTTTATTTATTTATTTATTTATAGTCTTATATCGCGCATGAATCAGCCCCGGAGGGGTATCTCCGCGCGTAGCTTCTGTATGAGTTGGGCAAACTGTAATGAGGGGGTGACAGAGAGAATGGCCAAATTAATTTTGTGCGAACAGGTGAGTTTTTAGTTTCTTCCTAAAGGAAAAGAGGTTGGAGATTTGCCTCAGCTGAGGTGGAAGAGAGTTCCACAACAAGGGGCCTTTAAGGGAGGGTGCTCGCCCCCCTGTCTAGCTCTGGTAACTTTAGGTACATGCAGCAGCATGGTGTTGCTGGAACGCAGAGCACGTCCAGGAGAATAGGGAAGAAAAATCTCTTTTAGATATTTGGGACCAGACCCGTAGATGCACTTATGCATAATGCAGCAGAGTTTGAAATTTATTCGCTGTTGCACTGGGAGCCAATGAAGGTGGGAGAGAAGAGGACGGGAAGGGGTACGGGGAGGGGCATTCAGGATGAGTCTTGCCGCAGTATTCTGCACCACCTGCAATCTGCGTAGTTGTTCATGATTGGCGGAAATGAGTAGACTATTACAATAGTCCACTCGTCCAAGGACTAGTGCCTGTACCAGCGTTTTCCTATAGATGTTAGGTAGGAAAGGGAAGATACGCCGTAGAAGACCAATTGTACGGAAACACGTTCCCGTGACCTGGCTGACGTGATCTTTCATAATCAGAGCTTGGTCTAGGCGCACCCCCAGATTTTTGATGGTCAGTTTGGGCGCTGGGACAGGTCCTAGCTCAAGTGGCCACCAATCCGGCGACCAGAGCAGGGTGGCCCCTCCAAACAACATGACCTCCGTTTTGGACACATTGCATTGGAGGAAGTTCTGGGCCATCCAACCCGCCACCGCTCTCATGCCGTCTTGAAAGGATTTCATGACTGCAGGTGTAATGGTTTGGAAGGGAAACAACAGCTGAGTATCGTCAGCGTAAGAGATTGGAGAGAACCCGTAGGATCTTATAATCTCTGCCAAAGGGGCCACATATACGTTGAATAGCGTGGGGCTCAAACATGAGCCCTGCGGCACACCCTTGGTAAGCTTCCTGCAGACAGATTTGTGGGAGCCTAATTTGACACCTTGTTGTCTGTCTTCAAGAAAGCTTTCAAGCCACGCAAGGGCGGTCCCTTTTACTCCCACTGCCTTCAGACGGTCGAGGAGAATTTTGTGCGACACCGTGTCGAAGGCAGCGGACAAATCCAATAGCACCAGAATCACTGAGCTCCCCCTGTCAAGTGACATTCTGATGTTATCTGTCACTGAAAGGAGGGCTGATTCGGTGCTATGGTTGGGCCTAAAACCAGATTGCGAGTGGTCTAGGCCGCCCGCTGCCTCGATGTAATTGGACAGGTGTGCATTGACATGCTTCTCGGCCATCTTGCTGTAATAAGGCAGAAGGGAGATGGGACGGAGGTTGGAGAGCTCCGTCCACGGGAGCGCCGCGTTCTTGCGAATGGGGTTCACCACTGCATTTTTCCATTCAGCTGGAATTCATTTGGTGATATTTTTCTTATTTGATTAATACCATTTACTCTATTTTTCTAAACTGGTTTGGGATTTTCCTTGTGTTGCGTTTTCACTTTATTACTGTTTGAGTACTGCCCAAATACTTTACACATTGCTTTTAAGTTAAGCCTGAATGTTTTTGTACCAAGCTACATGGGGTTAACCACAGTTTTATTTAGTGATTTTGTGGTTCACCCTGACGAGGATGGTGATTATTACTTGAGTAGGGTTCTCATAACTGATAACCCAATTTCTTACACCTCCTAACATCATATGCAAGCCAATGGCAAAAAGCACTCTTCTTAAGCGATACTGCGCATCTCATTAGTGAAGAAATCTAGACCTCCCAAAATGTTATATTAAACCTATCCATAGCTTCCGCTAAGCTATCGTAGTTATCCATACAAGTCAGGTTCAAAGTCATTTGCCTCTCTAAATCAGTTCTGTAAAAAAAACTGTCAGACACAATTGAGATGGGGCAGGAGAAGGAATAAGACAGGCAGGGGCTACAGAACCCCAACCTTGAGTTTATTTGCCACTGATGCCCCAGGCTATTCCCATGAACTTGCTACCTGGACCAAGAACAACAGCTTCTGCATTTGACTCTCAGGGTAGCAAAGATAAGCAGCTACCGGCCACTCAGGGAAGAAGGGTGAAGGCGCTCATGCGATGTGCTCAACAATCAGCCAACAGACAGTATAATCTTAATGTCAAGCCCAGTGCTTGTCTTTGCAAGCAAGAAAGTACTTTACTCACACAGTTGCACTTAATAACACACAATTCATTGATCACCCAAGTCTGTGTTCTTGAGTGTGACCAGGCTGGATGTACTATTCCCTCCCTGCTTGCTCTACAAGTCCCTCTCAGGTGTTTACCAAGCTCTGTATTGCTTCCTTTTTTAAATCAGTAATGCATCCAAACAGAATCTGGCACAGGTTACATGTGCCCAAAGCCAAGCTCTCTCTGTTTACATTTGGTTGTACTGCTCAATGGGATGGCTGATATCTTAAAAGTCCTCGTTTCCGGCATAGTGTCAGGGGCAGCTCTCCTGCCCATTGGACCTGCACGACTAGTGGGGGTCATAGTGAGCCAGCCAATCTTCTGGATGATAAGACCTGAGCCACAACTTGCAGTGCGCCCACCCAACCTTGGTCACAGAAGTCACAGTGCTGGGTTTGTGCAGGTGCAGCTACATACCCCTCTGCATTGGTCCTCGTCTGGTGCGGTAATGGGGACCTGACTCGGTCACAATAGGTACAGCTTGAGAGTCGGGCCGTGGCAGTTTTGAAGGTCACAGTCCTGACTGGACAGAAGTTAGGTGCCTCCAGCTGAGCTTACGAATACCAGGCACTTGTAGCCCTTGACCAGACGGCCCGCAGTTGCAGCCATCATCTGGGCAGACAGCACTCACGCATCCCGGGCCTTTGCCAATCACAAAGTTGCAAATGTTTGGCAATCATGCACTTGCGGCCCTTGTCTTGGCCTTTGGCTGTCGCACAGTTGTAGCCACAAGAGGTAGATTAGGAGCACATTGTATCAGTCTCACCCTGGCCCCATCCCTCCTGGAACCAAAATGAGAGACTGAGGTACGCTCTGCCCTCCTCACCCCCTCCCCCCGATAATGACACCGAGCCCTGAGACACATTGGGCCTTGCACTTCCCAGACGATCTCTCCTTTGCAGGGCAAAGAAGACTCCTTCTTACTCTCAGAATTGCTTCAGGGCAGATCCACCGGTTCTTCAGTAGAAAGTTCAGACTTCATGTGATGTCCCTTCACCTCTGGGAGACTGGCTCTAAGGCAGACACCAGCTCTGGTTACACAACAGTACTTTGAGGACTCTTCAGAGCTCTTCCTTCCTTTCTCATAAAGCCCTTGGAACTGTAAACAAGTGAGGTGGTTTGGGACCCACTTTTACACACAACTTCGGGAGAGGGGATGTAAGCCACTATCTCAAACCATGGAACCAGTTTGCGGTGGTTCTCTTTTCAAGGGTCCGATTCATACTGTTTTTCAGACATATCCATTGTTAAGAGTGTTAGTTCTCACATCATGTACCACTAGGGCTGTCTCCATTCCGGAGCACCCACAATGGAGGCAAAAAGAGGGTGAGCTTTCTGCACCTGGCTTTCATCAGCCCAACTGAATGAGTACTCGGGGACAAATTAAAGTGTAGGCCTCAGCTAGAAACTTGACCCAGGCAAAAATTGTATTATGCCGGCCTAATTGCCGTTATACTGAATACGAGAAATTATCAAAATTGTGCCATGTTACATTATTGCACTGCTGTTTACATACAAATTACAGCACAGGAACAACATGTACACCCAGAACGTGAGTGACTGCTGTTCACGGCAGCGGAGTTTCCCACACCAGTTCAAAATGCAAAATGGTTACTGCTACAAAAATTGACATGAAGACACATTTTGTGCTAAAGTATATCGCTAAATGGTAGATTTTCAATTTGCGTAATTTCTAGTTTTTTTAGAAACTTTACGTAATTGCACAACAGCTAATTATTCAAATTACGCACACCCCTACTAAAAATCTCCTCACCTTTCACAACAGACTGTTCAGTCCCACCACTCACCCCTGTCATCCACCAAATGGAAATGCTCAGAAACCTAAATCAGCAGCTCCTTGCTAACCAAAAGCTCTTTTAGAATTTCTGGAGGGAGCTGTGTCATCCTCCTCACATCAGTGTTGGTGTCTCCTCCCTCCAGCTAGAAAAACGCAAGCAGTACACTTTTGCTAACTGGGAGCACAGTCCTCCACTTCCATTGTGTGCTAGGCTAGGGCAATGGTATGCAAAACCGACCACACTGGTTTCCAGTACACTGGCTCACTCACACACTATGCTTGAATTATACTCAATATACCCAAATACACCCTTGACACACACACTGCTTGTCAGTGGAAGGGTCTGGTCATACAAATAAAAGCCGAATTTTACATAGGTGCACTATTAGGCCTCAACCCTAGTCACGCTGGTAAAAATGTCTCGTAATACTATTGATTTCTCTTCAACATGGTATGCTGCCACCACCACTATGTCTGTGCTATACCTATGATAAGTTTCAGTAGTCCACTGCTAGCAAAGACAGGATGCTTGGTGTGCCACTCTGTTGTAAATAACTCCAGTCAAGTTGAGGTATTCCAAGAAGTATATATGGAGATGTTAAGAAGTCCAGAACAAGACCCACCAGGAGCAGCCAGCAGGCAGCTCAGCCCCATCATAACTGTGTCTGTCTCTATTTCAACCTCCACCCAACATTCTATGATGAATCACAGTGCAGAGGCATTCCAAAGGCATTCCACTGGAAAGCATGAAGTGGATAAAGGCATGCATAGAAATATGCCATAAGTAGGATATAACACACTCCAGGTTATATGATGGGCCAGGACCTCATATAGTCAGAGTCTTAATCCTCTTCCCACCTACTGAAATTATCATGTCACTGGACCCAGAGTAAAAGTCAGGATATCATATATATAAATAGTTGGGCACTTAGGGTAGGTGAACACACCCATATGTCATCAGTGGACATTTCCATACCAACCCAAGCTTCTACCCTAGTCTGCCCTACAAGGCCAACCTTCGCCTTGACGATGATAAGACAGGGCGACACAGGCCTTGTTGTGCATGCTCCCTGAACTTCACAAAACTTGTTTCTTCTTCTGCTCCTCTGGTCCCCTCCTCCAACTTACTTTATGCCTAAGATAAGAGCAAGCGCCTCATTTAGGATTGTAATCAAAACAGTAATTCTTCCTACTCTTTACCTGGTTATGCATAACTTGGCAACAATACAGTGGCAACAATTGCTGGCCTAAAATTTCTTTCGGGCCCCTTTGGCTATCTTTTTGCTTTTATTTGGCTTAAGATGGCAATAGAGTAATTCAGACGTCATGCAGTTTTGGTCAATGGGTTGTGTCCTGAACAGCATTATTATAGTAGCTTTTCAGCAGAACTATTGCAAGGGGAGCAGTCTCTTCTGTCTTCCTCCAAAGCAGAGCAGATTTTTTCCTGGTCTGCTTTCCATTATGCTTTGAGCCCAAGTAGGTGTGATTAGCCATCCAGACTGTGAAAGGTGCTACTCTTTACTGCCCACTAACTTCAAATGAGAAAGCACATCTCTGCTGCACCGTCGTATCTCTTTTAAGATACAATTTGAGCCATGAGTTGAAGAAAATGAAAATAGCTGTGCTTGGCGCTCCCCAGGCTGCTCTAAGCCATGCACCAGCAACTGACCCAAGATCCACTTCCATTATCTCATGAGGTGGCCTCTTCTCAGAAACTCGTAGGTAATTTATCCAACTTTTTCTATGGCCGGGTTAAGAAGCCCAGAAAGGAATTCTCAGTGATTGATGGGACTGCCGTTATGGCCTTTGATAGGCATGATACAGCTGCAATCCTTTGATAAATGCCAACTTGTATCAATGACAAAGTATGACGAGCATATAACTTAAAGCAAAACAGGGTTTCTCCTAAATACTTGTCGCTGTTGGATGATAAAACTGTAAAAAATATATAATCTGCTTATTCCTATGTCCTGACTGCTACCTTAACAAATTTACAACACTTCTTAAAAACATAGGCTTGATTCTAAAGATCAAGCCAATCTTAGACCAATATCCATGGTCTGTATTTGTCAAAACATCTGTTGAAGATTATTTACCAAAAAGAACAGATAGTTGACCAGAAACAAGCATCTTTGGTCTGTTTTTATAGTATCACCCTTCATCAGCCTTACTAGCTTGAATCTAGTGGCACAGTGAGCACGGGACCGACACCAAAAGCTGAGCCAGAAAAGCAGGGGTGGGTGAAGTGATGTATGAACTGTGAGTGGGAAAGCAACATGAAGAGCGTGAGGGGGTGGATGGCAATATGAAGAAGGAAGCAGCACAGAAGGAGAGAGCATAAAAACACATGCAATTACATGGAATGCTGAAAGCAAAATAAACAAGCATTTGCAATGCAACAGGCCTCACATTTACACAAGTTTAAGCTATTGGCATTGTAAATAACAATGCATTTTATTTATGTTTTGGTTTTTGAAACATAAATAAAACGCAATGTCATTTACAATGCCAATAACTTAAACTGGGAGTCGTATTGCATTGCAAATGCTTGTTATGTTTAGTCCTTGGGCTATTAAATAATCTGCCCAGAATTACAGGATGTTGAGCTAAGGTAGGTTGCAAACCCATTTGCATAGTTCCCAATTCGACATCTCTGACTCTAACATTACATCCTCTCAATTTTCCTCCCTTAGAAAGGTGCTTCACAACGAGGCCTATGCTAACATACCCCCCTCCCCCCCAACACACACGGATCCCCGAGCTGGTGATGTCCAGATGTCCCCCTTGATTGTTGGGATGGTGGTTTAGCCGGGCCTGTGGGGCATGGCTGTGTCTGAGCAGCCGTGAGGGGGCGGGGACCAAAGGCCCTGGGACTGCTGTGGAGAAAACGGTGCACAGGAGTGAGAAAGCTCTAAGGCCAAGGAGGGCGTGGTTGTAACGGTCCCTGGTTTCTGGGAGATCCCTGTCTGCCTTGCCCACACCGGTCAGCAGGAGCGGAGGCAATCGGTTGCAGAGGGGGCCGGATGCTTTCCCTGGCTGGAAGTGAGCCTCGCCACCACTGGGGCCGGCGAGCTGTGACAGCCTCCCAGGAAGTTGGCCAGATGGCGAGGGACCCCACCAGAGGCTGGTGAGAGGCTTGGAGGAGGCTTTGAAATCAGACACGATCCTGCAGGACCACACTAAGGGAGGCCGCCTGCTGCGTGGCAGACTCACGATTCCCTGGGGAAGGGTTGTTTATGGGTAGGGTTTTCAACATGACAAAATCAACCCAGCTCATATCTTACATCGCCCCCTGACCTGCCAGGAGACCCCGTTCTCCATGCATTTCCAAATGTGAAGCTTCCTTAAAGGGCGTATTTGAAGTGACTGTGTTTCCCAGAACAATTGGCTCCTTGTGTGCCTTGTTCCACTCTATTACCCTTCCCTCACCCTTTGCCTCTCGTCTGTTCCCCCAGGCAGCTCTCTATTACCCCTGGTTGTGCTTGAGCCCCTCACCATGTTTGCGGCTGCTCGGATTGAAACAGTGCACGCCGCTTGCTTCCGCAGCGGGCAGAGTGTTGCTGCGTGTTACTTTGAGCCTGGCCCTTCCTCTGCAAAGTTGGGGATACTGCTACTGTTGAGTGACACCCCGGATCCTGCCCCCTCACTCCTCCATGCCGCTGCTAGGAAGTGCTGCTGCTGCCTGCTGCCTGCCTCCTCCATGCTCGGAGACCTTTTAACGCAGGAACAGGAGCCAGTTCCCCATCGCCTTCCCGGGGCGCACTGCTGAGGCTGTCCTGCAACACACCTTCCTGCAGCTTGCAAAACCCTGGCGTGTGTTTAAAAAACATGCGGCCGCCATTGTCCAGCCTCAATAAAGAAAAAGTTTACCTACCGGGTAACAAGCAAGTAAAGGGGCCAGTAGCCATAGGAGGATACAAATGATGACATGGCCGTAAAAGAGGGACTAAAAGGCCTATAAACGAATCCGAAGGCAGCATTTATGAAGTACAAAGATACAAGCCAATGAAAAATATAGGCGGAGCTTCCCTCATGCACTTAACTACAGCAGATCTTCACCAGAGCAGCACTTGCGTGCTAACTCAAGGCTCGACCTAAAAACAAGGAGTGCACTGAAAGTAAGTAGGGACAGAATACAAGTTGTCTAATCAGAAGAATGGTAAGCAAGTTATGCTCCGTGGGAGGGACAAAGACAAAAAGGCATTGAATAAGAAATTAGCAAATGAGATTGGCAGAAAAGTCAATTACTGATAGGTAGTGGCCTGACTCTACAAAGATCTGTTGGTATTATTTACAATTTTTCTTTCAACTACAGTCTGTAGGCGAGACTTAAGAAAGGTGATTAAATGTAAATTACATAGGTTTTGTAATTAACTTTGACCAAACTAAGTTTAATAAAGAGTACAAAATAAACTATGCGTACATATATTGAAATCCACAATATTTTGTTTGCCGTTGCTGTTGGAGTTGTGTGGAGAAGTGTGACACGCTATGGACCAAAGATAAAGTCAGTTTGTAGTTGTCGGCCAGGAAAAGCGCCACACAAGAAACACGAAAAAGCACACGAAAAAATCGTCAACAAATCAGTTTTCCATGCGAAACCTAGTTTTGTTTTACCGAGGAATTGTTCATTTTATGTTTCTTCCAGAACGCCTGGTACTGTGTGGTGCAGGGGAATTTCAGGCTGTTGACAAAAACAGGTGGATCGCGACTGGGGCAGGGCGTACTAACCCTTGTTTCTGTAAACAGTGACTGCAGTTTGCAAACTTGCGAAATCTGCAATATAGTGTTGCACAAGAGCAGCGGAGGTTCAGAACTTGAAGTTCTTTTTCACGGCTATGATGTTGTTGAGCGCCTGTTCACTACAGCTGCTTCTTTTTGGACCACGTTAGCACTCGTCTAGACAGACACGACAGAGTAATAAGCTCCTGCAGGCCAGTGGCTCTGAAAAGCCGGTCTGACTGGGGTAGAGTTGGGCAATATCAGGCAAGCCTTGAGGCAGTCATAAGAAGTGAGACTTGCTTGCACAGGCTTTTCGGGCAGTATTAGGTTTTGATCCTATTGCTTTGACAATGCCGGACCAAATCTCTCGCATTCTTTACTGAATTGAGCAACAATAAAAAAAGCAGTGGCAAATTTTGTATTTAATTGTAAACTAAGCAGCATATTCTGATGTATTTTATCTACCTTTTATGCCATTTTATCACACACGGTTATTGATGCAACATGAGTCGCAGTGTTACGGGAAATCTTGGTTTCTTATGAAAGAAAGATATAGAGTTTGTGAAGAATGACACTGGACACATAAGTATTACGGATTTTGTATTGCATGGGCACACAGGAGCTACATTTTATTAATACTCCCCCATCTCATCCTCGCAAACTAAAATCATTTGTATAAAACAAAACATGAAATATTGGAATCAGCAGAACAGAAACTAACAAGTACACACTTCTTGTAATAACAAGTGTCCGCCTTTATTCTCTGTACCCCAACTTCGTTGCAATCGAGTTCTCTGTCGTTAAAGGTTCGAATCATTTTATGTTGATCTTGTTCAGCTCTAGTGAAACTCTCCTTTCAACGCAGAAACTGCTCTGTTGAACAATATTACACGCTTCACAGCAAGCCATTTCACGAGGAGGAAACTCTAAGATTCGAGAAATTTAATATTAAAACAACTGCAAAAAGGTTGGGGCTATTCTGATTTCTGAGGGCCCAACATACCGTATTCATCTATGAAAAAACGTCTACAGAAACATGCACTAGCAGCAACAGTTAAACAAAACGCTCCATAATGAAGCAGTCTTTCCACCCTAGGTGAATTATAAATATATACCTACAGTTTTTGTTCCTTATAGTAGAAAAATAAAATTTAACATCCCTCCCAGTCTATATTTTAGGGGATACTAACCCCACCTAGGTTCAGTCCTTAACTGTTCAGTTGCAGAATACAATAATCAGTTGAAAGAGCCATTTACCTTTAGCAGCGTGTCTAGATCTGTGCTGCAATCCAAATGTTGCATCAGATAGGGAATGATCAATTTCTGCAAGAAACCTTTCTCCTGAAATCTGCAAATTATGCGGCAGAGTGTCGGTAAGTGACAAATTTGGTAAACCCAAAATGATGCTGAAAACGCAAACCATTCACACTCCTCCCCCACACACACAAACACACATTCACATATTCGCAGGGAAGTTTTTTTTTTACATTTTATCAAGGATCTGAATCTCCATTACATTCAGTTATAAATCCTCCACTATACAAATGTAGGGTCATGCTTGTCTTTGATGCACAGGGACGGCCATAGCTTATGTGTCCAGCTTCTTTGTTCAACATTTGGTCATAATTATACATGTGAACCTGGTGTGGTTAGCGGCGCTTATTTTCAGATGGATATTTAGCTTTATGTGTCTTATTTACCTCTTACTGTAATACTCACAGCCAGTTGTAGAATCTGGTGCAGGACTGGATAGGCTGTTCCCTTACCCTGTTGTTTACCTCAGATGTTTGGACCTGCACTTCATTTCAAATTCCATGCACGCAGCATGTACACTTCATAGCGCTACTTGTATTGCAGTTCGACTTTCTGAGAGACGTAATATGAGGCGGAAACCTTAACAAAAATATCTACAAAAAAGCAAAAGTTGTGTCATACAGCATGGAAAGGGAGAAGGGGTAACATTTGAAAGCCGAGGTTGAGGTCATCTCCCTCTAGTGTTGTAGCCCAATAGACGTTTGTCCCCACTTCCTCTGTAAATCATGGTTTGTGGTGTATGAGCCCAATGAAAAGTTGGTAAAACATCTGTGGGGACATACCAGGACCAGAATTGACAATTCCAGCCGGTATCTCCCCATGTTGTTAGGGACGTTTCATATGTAATCACCGCTGTGGTGACTAACCATAGACCCTTTACCTGGTGTAAAAACCACAGGTTAACCCCAATTACAGGAGCTAATTCACTGACATTTACCACCTCCTCTGAGCCGGTGGTAAATGTGGATGGGCGCCACAGTGGATTACTGTATGGGAGCCATGGAAAGGGGTGAAGCCAGGCTCGAGGGAGGCTGGGGGAGTGTTGCAAAATAATCATGCTGAAGTTCAGAAGGTGGATGGACAGTAAAGATGCCTTTTAATTGTGTTTTTATCTCGTCACATTTGCAGTGCCTTCAAAGACAGAGGTCAAATGTTAGGCTGTGTCTTTTGACAAATTACTTTTAAGTAAGTACATTTATTATACTGTTATTAAAAGTCACTACAAAGTGAAATTCTAAACAATCATGTCAATTAAAATGGCTACCCTAATTAAAGAATTCGATAACTTAAGCTGCACTTTTTGCATTAGCCCAAGTAATAAATTATCACAACGGATGTTTACATAGCACAGCTAAAAAGGACGAAGTGCATCACAAAACTACAGATCAATCCAGTTGTACTTATAAAACCTGTATACTCTATAGTTTAAAGCTAGTGTGCTGTGCAAGAGACTGGATACTGGAGATTAATAAGCTGATCTGATATTTAGTATCACTTGGCATGGCACAATCGTTTTCTAAGTACCACCCACTTTAGTTCTACATCTGTTAAGGTCAGGGGTAACTAGAACTCTTGCCAGACCATGTAATCAGATGAACTATAATTGTTAATGTTGTTCCAGCAAATGGATAGAAAAAGAATACTTCAAAAGTGATCTGTTCTGGTCGCTGGTTAACTTGCTCCTACTTGTTGTCCCTGGGTTAGTCAAATGGTGCCTCGTGGCATTAGGAAGGGTCTGTTGTAATCTGCAGCCTCCTCCAGCATCTTAACCGCATGTTGCATGAATCTCAAGATTCTGGCTGCAAGCTGCGATGATTGGAGGGATAGACCGCAGTAATTGCTCCCTGGCATGATCTTATATGTAGCAGCCAGCAACGTCTCTGCACCAGTAATGGTTCACAGAAGCAGATAATGTGTAATAAGACTCTGATGCTGACCCGCAGAGCCTGCAGAACACTCTGTCGAGCCAGATTTCCCACCACAACTATACTGTTAAAGAAGAATTGTGCTGCACCTTAACTGTAGTATTTATTTTTTCCTATGAAGTTTCAGCAGATAGTGCAGTAAACTTGTAATACTGCCTTCATTTAGATAGAAGTGAAGTCATGCTTATGAAAGCAACACTGTTCTCAGCTTCAATGTTGAGATCTCTCGAAATTAATTTTGACTGTTTAGAAAATAATCTACCTAATGTTTTAGGTGGTGAGAGCTTTCCCAGAGATCTTTAGCCTTCAGGATTTCATTTGAGGCTCTCAAATATTTGTGCCATCTTAAGTTTTTCATCAGTAATGATTTACCAAATTATGTGTTTTAAGGTGCCAGTAGTTACATTCTTCCCGTTTAAGCCGTATGACAAAAAGGGAGGTTTAGAATCAAGCTTTGCCTAGGTAGATTACATTCCAAATTACTTCTCATTCTATTAACAAGGAGATTGGCATTTACTTTTCTTTCTCTCATTGCTAAATTGTAGGATTTTGTAAGGTGAGCTATCTTACAATCTTGGCGGGAGATACGGACTGTGAAAGGAAAGGCAGTAGGGTGACATTTAAATACCTGTAACTTAACTGAACAAATATTTCAAAATAGATCAGCAGTTAGGAAGGCACAAAGGACGCTCTTTTTTGTAATTCTGAAGTGTGATGCAAACAAAGATAGGATCAATATAAATGAGGAGACTTTACTTGGTGATGTGCAAATGATAAATATTTGCTGGAACCCGATTTCCACACATTATCAATTGTGCGCTCTTTCATTATATCAGTAAAACTGCATATCAGTGTAAATTTAGTGTCCATTTCAATGGAACATGAGCTGCTTGTAAATGACTGTGTGTTACCACACCATGCTTTAGTAATATATGTGCACCTGTTGCACCACTGGCTACATACCATATCCTACCACTCTCCTGCCTTACGGATGTGGCTCATTTGCTAGACTTGTTCTTTGTACAACATTTGCATTTTTCACGATTTCTATGACTTCAATGATGTAACATTAATGGCATCACCCCACACTGATAACTGTTCCTGCACCACTGACCATGGGCCCCGTTTCAGTCTTTGTCCCCTGCCTCTGCAGCCCTGTAGCCTTGGTGGACTAACATGATGTGGATTCACATCTGGTATAATGTGGCTCCGTGTGTTTTTTCTTGGAATCAGATCAGCACTGGACCTGTATAACTAGCAAGATGTGTTAAGAGCATCTTAACAAATTGACGCACTGTTCATGACATGATGCACGAATGTGTAAAATGCAAGAGAAATACTATCTACTGGTCTTGAGGACATGATAGTTTAAGAAAATAATATTTTAAGCAGTACAGAATTCATAACAAAGATGCAGAACGTGTCCGTGAATACAGTACAGGGTAGCTACAAATGTGACCTGGAGAAATCCTATTTCATGAAAGTGAGTCTGTTTCTAGGAAATGGATGATACCTTAATTTTTGCATTGATGTTTAGGCCTTCACTCTCTCCCTATAGCTATCCTCTCACCCCAAATACTTAAGCTGTACTTCATCATTATAGACGCAGACCATACCTGTGAGTGGGTAACGTTGAGGCCAGTACTTGCCTTTATAATGACGATGGGAAAGAATAGCCCTCAGTTTGATTAATAATACTGCCACATATTTAAATTTGATTACTTTGTTCCTTTTCCTTGTCTTCGTCCAAGTCCATGGCGGCTGTCTGAGCAGTAGCAATTCTTTTACTGACTCTCTTTCGCATCCTGCTTCCCCCAGTTACACAGGCTTGATATCAGTAGGTGACTGTCCCAGGTGTTCACCCAGTAATGCAAGCAGCTATTTATACACTGACAATGGATTGTCTATTAAACACACCCAACTCAAATGTCTTGACTAATCTTGAGAGTGAAACAGAGATGACAACGAAACCCTAGCACCAGACTCAAAAGAACAACCCAAAAACCCCATAAAGATGCAACAGACGAGAGGGAGCCAATCAACCGCCAGGAGGAGGGAATGGCTAGAAATAAAATAAATAATAATTGGAGTTCCATCAAAGAGCAACTCGAACTGGACCCATACGTTTGGACCGTACAGGAGCCAGGAGAGACCGCCACTGCAGTCCTTGTGCCTCGTTGGTTGAGGCTGTAACAGAGGAATACACCTATCAAGCTAGCTGTCACTAATAGAACTACATGGGTTTAAATTATCAATACAATGTGGCCTCTGTTTGTAAGAGCTACAATGTACATCACTGCATCAACCAAAGGTGCCCCAGTAGTGAAAGAGGCTAAATATTAACAATTGTCAGGAAAATAATCAAACCAATAATAAAAGCTGAGAAAAAAAGAGAAAAGGAACTCGCCTTCTGGTGTAAAAAGATTGACTCTGCTTCCCATACACAGGAAGAGAAAACTCCGAAGAACTTAACACAGGCTACAGAAAGCAGCACCAGTGTATCTTGTAAGACGCTACTCTTGCAGCACAGCTAGCTACTAGAATTCCTCACTCTGGTCCAAAGATGCAACCCATAAGTACAGTGTCACCAATACCTACTCTCATGAAGAGGCTAGCTGACACAGTTGTAACCCGATCCTAGGAAGTGGAGACCCTGCCAAAAATGACATGAAAGAATTTCACTTTCTGTCATTAATTAATATAACAAGCCATTTGTTAGTCTCGTTTCCCCTGTAAGGAAATATTTTCTACTCATAAAACAGATTGTAAAATGTCCCTTATTTGAGATCACAAAAACAGCAGGGAGAACAGCAAGCCATGCCTTCATTTTGTCATCAGATATGTAGACCACAAAGAAAGTGAAGCTGCACCTAAGTCAAAACAAGGAAAGGTAACACACAACGTTGTTAATCACATACCTCGTGAATTTACTTTCTCAGTACTATTATGAAGTTTCAAGAAATACTTTTCATTGTAGATCAAGTAATTTGATGACCTAGAAAAACCTAAACCCAAGTACCACACCTGGGGTGACCTGTGAGATCCACAACAGATAATTCCTATCCAAAACATGGATTACACATCACGTCTCAATCACTGCGGCGACCTGTATCAGACTAGGTCACCAACTCCTGTAAAATCCGTCCCACGGGAAGAATGAAAAAAGTAATACATTTGGCACCTATATAAGGGGCATAACTCGAGAGAGAGGATGTCCTCCAGGGGGTTTACGAACAAAAGAATGGATCCAGTTTCCATGCATGGTCTCCCCTTCTTTATATTTCAATACGGACCAAAATTGATTAAAGGGCAGAGTGGCTCCATAGCCAGGCGTAATTGGTTCAGTGAAGCCAGACGTGAGTAATCAAAAGCAGTCGCATATGTTTAGCCATGGTGCATGGCTAAGAGCATACATCTTTCAGGGGGTAGATTTTTTTATCAACACATTTGTATTTATTTGGAACCAATACAAACCAGTAGATACACTTAAAAATTAGTAAAACATTCTCATAGAAAATGTTATAAAAGCATGGTATGTCTCAGACATTCCCAGCCCATTTAGTTTACAAATAGTGAGCGGAGTTCATTTCGTCCTATATTTATACACAAAGTACATCTTTAAATATCACATCATAATAATTTATCACACAACTTTTTTCTAGTGGATTATTCGATAGAGCCAACATTATTACTTTCCACTCCTCCACATCTTCTTATATGTAGTCCATCTAGGTTTGTTATTATATGGATGGATAGCCTCTTCCTTAAAACATCGCATGACATCCTTTAATCATGTATCCAATTTCAGGTCTTTCTGGTGCAACCATTTTAACACTATTTGGAGTTACATCCGCACCGGTTCATAGTGCAAATATTTTTTTACGGATTTCGCGCTCATTGGATTTGGGACATACACACAGAAAAACGCTTTTTGGACTAAGGAGAATTACTATTCTTAAACACGTTAACTCGTTAGTCATGGATTCCAAGAATTCAGAGAACTGTGGGAAATTCCTTATCAGAGCAAGAAGGTGGATCCAGTGTGATTGCACTTGGGGCAGTTCTCTCCTCTTGTGGGAATTGTTCCGAGTAGTGTGACAGAAGTCAGTTGAGGGTGGTTTAGCACGTTAAATTCCATTAGTTAAATATGGCATTACTTGATACCTTTGAAGCTGCAGGCACACCTTTCTCCATTCTGCTTCTTTTATTTCTCAGCACAGTCAGTTTCCCTTTCATGCTTGTGTTATCTAGATGGCCACAATACGCCTGCAGAATATATGCAGTTCCCATCTGCCATTTTAATGCAAAAGTGAGGAAAGCATACAAGGCAAGCTGATAAATGATCACACTTTTCAGGAAGTCTGTGACAGTGGTTAACTAGCAGATGTCTCTTTAACAGGAATGATATAGGGTTATCGTGCTAACACAGTGGCATTGGATGAGCCTGCCAACCACAGAGGTCAACGAGCACGCATTGAAGCATGTTCTCCGTTCCAAACACTTTATTTCGGTCAAAGACCTTTAAAGAAAAGCCAAATCAATTGACGATTCTAAACAAGACATGTACACAAGTAATTTCCACTTGTACATAACCACAATATGCCAAGCATCAAAGTCATAGTTCATGCCGAATAATTTGCCCCTCCCTATCTAACCTGTTTGTTTCTTTTTCCTCACCCAATGTGGAACAGATATCTCAGGTGGTCAGGACTTCAAATTCTGGAGCTCCATTGTGTAGGAGAGTAGGTTCTCCTTACTATGGTTAACCCCACTTTTTGCTGGTGTTTCACTGTTTTTTTTACTTTAGTCTGGCTGGGGCCCTGCTATCCAGGACCCCAGCCTAGCTGCTTCCTCTCTAACTTGATTGCATGTACTTTAGGCACACTCCAGATTGGTTACTGGTTTACCCTAGTATATAGTACCTTAGGTACTAAGGGCATAGGTACCCCAGAGGCCTACCAGGGGCTGAAGCATGTATTATGCCACCCCTGGGAAGCCTTCCAAAATGGCACCACAGGTCTGCTACTGCAGCCGGGGTAAGGTGGTGCATGCACCCCTTTACTGAGATATAGGTTACCTATATCTACCTTTAATCACTGACACATATAAACCCATAAGTTACTCCTTATGGCAGGCCTGATCAATCCTGAAGGCAGAGTGCTTGGTTTTGCGTGAAAGGGTGCCCATGCATGAGCAGGACCCCTCTGCAGCTTTCGGAATCTATTCGGATGCTGTTCTGTGATGCAGTCTGACCATATACTCTTAAGTGCATTAAAACCTCACGGTAAATGTTAACTTTGGAATGGCTGCATGGAAACAGGTCGTGTTTGGTGTCAGTCACTTTGGAATCCTACCCCACCCCCCTCCCCCCGTCCCCCCCACCAGTCCTGGCAGCAGGGGTAGAATTCCACCCTTCTTGAGGGAGAAGACATGTGCACACTTACCTAACTGGTAATAGTGTAATAGTTTAAAAGAGCCCCAGCATCACAAAATGGATGCTGCAGCCACAGCACCTCCCAGACAGGCTTTAGTGTATTAGGGCTGGGTGGGTGCATTCATAGAATGCTTTTCAGACAGTGAAAGGGGAACACTTGGTGTCCCTGTGCATACCCAGTTCAAACCGGTTGCAGGGGCACTCGGCCCCTGCTCTGGCTTGAAACTGGACAAAGGGAATGGGTGTAACCACCCCTCTTCCCTGACCCTCCCATAGGTGGGTCCCTAGAGTTAGTCCAACCCTGAACTTAATATAAGTATAGGAACCCAGTCCTTAGGACTTCAGATTACACCTGGACAAGACTCTGCAACATATATCCTGGAACTTTGACATTCTATTTCGACTAGAAGATGGAAGAACTCTCTTGAAGTCAAGGAGTGACTCCCCTGTTCAAACAGGCACTAAAAAAGCATCTTGCCGGTCTGCATTTCCAAGGCTCCCACCGGATCCCGAAGGATTTGCGACTCAGGCCACAGACTTCCAGACTTCTCAGAGGCCGACACGAGATCCCAGCAAAGCTGAGACCTGCAGCCCTCATGAGTGACGTGGAACGGGAACTCCTGGACACCGTGCACATTTGCAAGGGCATCGACTTCCCGAGCTTTCCCAAAGTTGTGCATTGGGCTACTTGTAGTCCAAGCCCCAAGCACCATTTGCACTGAAGATTGTGGGCCTACACTCGAGGTTCCTGCGCAATCCCTGGTCCGTTGACTGGTGGGTACCCACGAAGGCAACTCTTCTGTCTCTTGGGCTTTCCTGACTCCCCACCGAGTGGTAAGTCTCTCAGACCTTGCTGGTCTGCACCGAAGCCAATCTTTGCTTTCTGCATGGGTTGCTGTTGCCAAGACTTGTTGGGTCCAATCCGGATACCAACACCTCAGCACTCGACATCCTTCGTGGGACAGCTTGGATCCAGCACATGCTCATCGTCAACGCCTCCTGGTCCTCGTGGCTGAAGAGTCAAGCTTCACCTTCATCATCTGAAAGCACCCGACATCGGTGGGCAACCCCTCATCGCCTTCCTGGTCACTGGCAAGTGACCCAGACTCTGTCCCCTCTGCTTTCAGGTTCTTCAGATCTTCGATCCGCCCTTAGATCCAGCCGGACACTCTCGACTTGGTCGCCGGCAGCACTTTGCAGCAGATCGCCATTGAAAACAACAACGAAACCCTACATCTAAAGACTCTTTTGCACCCGGCTTCCCTGGGTGAGGTAACTCGAGTCCTCCAGTGCTCACGTGGGTATTGACTCTATAACTGCCTAGTTATAAAGGGGTTTGCTCCAAGTCCTCTTCTAATTGTGTCCTTAATCTGTAATTTTCCAACCGCGACTTTCCCCATAGAGGTTAATGGAGATTCGTGGCTGTGTTTAGACACTGCACACGTCCCCCGTGGGTCCCCTGTGTCACTACCATGGGTGGTTCCTGGTGGCCCCAGTGGTTCTGAAGGCTCTAGGCCTTGTATCTATGTCAGTTGTGGTACTTATACCACTTTCTTAATATATGGTTTGGTACACCCCTAGGGCTCAACGTATATTGTGCTAATTTACATTTGTGCTAAATAAGTTTACTGTATGTACTTTTGCCTATAGCCTCATAAAGGGATGTCTTTAGAATAAATACATATATTTTATATATATACCTGTTGTGGTTCTCCTTTCATTTGGTCATTCATGAGATTATAGACTGGTAAAACAAGCTGCTTTACATTCCTTCAAGACTTAGCCTGAAGGCTGCTCTCCACTGGTGGCCCTAGGATAGCTTTCTATATAGGTTGCCTTTAAACCTACCATCAATAAGGGTCGTTTGGACTGGTGCAAGGTGCCCACTAGAATAGTAGACAGCATATTCCAGGCCAACTTCTCACACATCGGATCCTTGCCCCTCATAAATACTCCATATTGCTCCTGAACTTATCAGTGAACAACTGGGGTCTGTATTAGAAGTGATTACTTGCTAGTCTTGATCCTTCCTCTCTGGATCCAGTAGATCCCAGCAGCTACAGACCTATCTCCAGACTACCTTTCCCGGCAAAGGTACTGGAAAAGGTGCTGAATTCGCAACTCACAGCTTTTATCTCATCCGCGGAACGCCTAGATCCTTCTCAATATGCCTTACGGGAGGGCCATAGCACGGAGACAGCCTTGGTCATGGCGGCTGATGAGCTTAGAGCAATCATGGACACTGTGGCAAGGCCGCTCTGATTTTATTAAATTTATCAGCAGCTTTTGACACAGTGAACCATGACATATTGATCAAAATACTCTCAGGTGTAGGGATGAAAGAGACAGACTGCGCTCAAATTGATGAAATCCTATTTAGCCAACAGGGTTCAATTTGTACAGACCGGAGCTGCTGCATCTGAGCGATTCATGCTTCCCTGCGGTGTGCCACTGGGCTCTTCGCTAAGCCCCATGCTGTTCAACCTTTATGTTAACCCCCTGGCTAAAATTATCAGGGTGTTTGGTTTCTCAGTTGTCTCTTATGTAGACGATACCCAGTTAGTGGTGTCTATCTCAAGCGACGTAGATGAAACAGCATACCAATTTAACTGCTGTATGACCCAGGTGAACCAGTGAATGAGCTCTTACTGCCTAAAGTTGAATGGAGGAAAGACTGAGGTCCTCTTGTTGGGTACAGACACCTGCTTCTGGTGGTGGCCAACTAGTCTGGGAGATCTTCCAGTACTAGTCAAGAAGGTGAAGAACCTTAGTTTTGTATGTGAAGACAATCTGACTTTGAAACACCAGATCGTCAATCTTACCTCTGCAATCTTCTTCATCTAAAAGATAATCAGGAAAGTTTGTCCTTTTATACCGCCAACCACCTTGAAAGCACTTGTGACAGCATTAGCCCTGTCTAGACTAGATTATGGCAATGCCATTTATGTGGGCATTCAAAAGCAGTACTTACTTAAGCTGCAACGTCTTCAAAATGAGGCTGCCAAACTGCTGCTGTATATCCCTAAATTCCAGCTAATCTCCCATGGACTAAAATCATTACACTGGCTCCCGGTTGACAAAAGGATAACATTTTAATCTTTATGCCTAGCTTTTAAGGCATTGCACTGTGTTGGTCCTCAATACCTGAACCAACACTTGACCTGGTAGGTTCCCTCCAGCAATGTAAGATCGTCACAGAGCAAACTCGTACAGATCCCCATATTTAAGAAAGTCCGCTGGGGTAGAAGAAGTTTCATCCTGGGGATAGTCAAAACATGGTATTCCCTGCTGACATAAAGAACAGCCCAACACTGCTAACTTTTACAAAATTACTAAAAACATGGCTCTTTGCCAACTAAAACTATTCTCTTACTCTCTCGTTGACAACCTTCCGGGCCACTTTGGCTCTAGCTCCTAGACGCAATTGGGCTACACAAATATTCAAATCAAATAAATGAATAAAGCTTTCATGGGACCTATAAAGTGCATACATTCAAAACTGTACAAACTTTGATATATACAGTCATAATAACAATAGTAACACTAGCATTCGCATTACTGAAAGTTTGAGCTATTGTATTTTTATTTTGCAACGTCTATAGCTCAAACTTTCAGCAATTTGAGAACATTTGCATTGTAAATGCTTGTTTTATGTGGTCTTATCTGCACTCTTCTGTGTTTCCTTCAGACTATTCCTGTGCCACTAAATGTTGTACTGCTTCGGGGGCGTGGCCTGCAGCCCAAGATGGTGGTCGTTTAATCGACGAGCTCCGGGCCGGGGTACCTTATCCGCATAATATCCGTCATTCCCTACCTTACAAGTCAGCAGTTTTCATCGCTGGGTGCTTGTTCCCAACAACAGGCTGCCTCAACCGTGCTCTCCAGCTTTCAGAGATCCCGGGAGAGTGGACTTCTGGATGGTGGCGCTCTCTGGCGTAACCTGGTGTGGAGGAGGAGCCTCGTCAGCCTCTGGCTGGTCTGTGGATTGGCTGGGCCACGTGATACTGGCTCCGGCTGCAGTGTCTGCTCGAGCCCCCGGACACTGGGGCCTTCCCGCCCACCTTTCGTGATTGCTGTCATCTGGACCTGCCTGGCTGGAGGATGTCCGGGTTCGCCTGGAAGATCCGTGTCACTGCTACTGCCGGGCTGTGAGTAGTGCGCCCCATCACCTTTGGGTCGCGCGGCCTGTCGTTGCTGGCAGGGGGCCCCTGCTCTCCACAGGACCACCTCGTCCACACATTGGTGGCGGGTCCCCTGCTGTGCCCGCAGTGCCCAGCTCAGCTGGATGGTGATTACGTGTAATTGAGACCGGCGGTCGTCTTGTTTTTCTCCCCTTTCCCCCCCTCCCTCCAGAGCGGCGATATCGTGGTGAACCCCGGAGCCTGTGTCCCACTCTGTGGGGGTCATTGGGGAATGGGCTTATGCTGACGGTGGACCGGGATTGGCATTCTGGCCCATCTCGCGGCCTACTTTAGGGACAGCACTTTGTGGACACCGGGCTGACCTGTGGACTGGCTGAGCTCAGGGATACGAGGGCTGGCTGCTGTGTCTACTCTGACCCCCGGTCTGGTAGCTTTCCAGCACGACGGCGACGCCTGCCTCATGGCACACATCGGTGGTGAGTCCCCTGCTGTGCCCTGCTGAGCTGGATGGTGATTACGAGTAATTGAGACTGGCGGTTGTCTTGTGTCTCCCCTTTTCCCCCTACCCTCCAGAGCGGCGATATCGTGGTGAACGCTGGAGCTGTGATACTGAGCCTGTATCCCACTCTGTGGGGGCCATTGGGGTTTGGGCTTATGCTGGCGGCAAACCAGGACTGGCATTTTGGCACATCTTGCGGCCTAATTTAATGACCGAGCTTAGTGGATGCCGAGCTAGCCTGTGGACTGGCTGAGCTCGAGGTCACGGGGGCTGACTGCTGTCTCTACTCTGGCCCCGGTCAGGTATATTTCCAGTGCGACAGCAGCGCTTACTACTGTCCTGCCTGGGCGTGGACTGCCCGAGTCTGCCTGTGTGACCCTCACCATCACCGTTGCCGAGGTACGTGGAGTGCATGTCGGTGCCTCACAGACGGACTGCCATTTCGTAGTGGGTGCTTGGCGTCCAATGCATCCATTCTTCACCCACTTCCTTGGCTGTTGGTCCCTGTTCCCTCAGTGTTTATTCTATACTTGCAATCGCCACCACGTGCTCATCCCACTACTGCGCCTCGTCGCCAACCATGGGCAAAGGGAAGCCCACAGCGTCTACTAGGTCCGGGAGAGCAGGTTCACTCTCCCCGACTTCAGGACATTCATCCAGCCGGTCTCATCATACAGAAGAAATTGTCAGTACCAATGCTTCAGTGGATAAACTTTACATGAATTTACAGGAAATCCGTGATTCAACTGGGCATGATATCAATTTATCTCAATTTATTGAAAGATAATCATAAGAAATTAGCCCATAAGGTTAAATCCACTGAGCAAACTGTGGAAACCATGTTACTGCAAGTAAAGGCCCATGAAGTGCAACTCTGAAACATGCGCCAACAGATTGGATCCCTCCAAGCCCGGGCCGATGATGCAGAAGGTCGAGCACGCCGCAACAACCTTCAAATTGTTGGATTACCCAAGGGAACGGAGGGCTTCAACCCCACGGAGTACATAGAAACCTGACTGAAAAATAGCATGGCCCCGATTGGACTATCAGCGCACTTTACAGTAGAGCGGCACACCGTGTCCCTATACGTAGACCAATACCTTGCTTTTGTCAGTCCCTCGTGTACGAAGAGCCAAATGGGGTGGCAGGGCTTTTTCCACTCTAGCTCCCAAATGGTGGAATGATCTCCCTTTGGATCTTAGGTCCCTACCCTCCCTGCAGACATTTCGCAGTGCCCTAAAAACCCGCCTCTTCTTGCAGGCCTATGTGTAAGGATGAATGGTTCAGACTTCTGATATTATTGTTAGGCGCCTTGATACCTGCGGGTTATTGTGTTTGCGCATTATACATTTTTATCATCATCAATACCTGGGGTCAATTCACGTCCAATATTAGACAGGATCTTGAACTATAGAGACCGGGATCACTTGCTACAGGCGGCGAGGGATAACGCCCCATTGCGGATTGATAATGTACAGGTCTCAATATTCCCCGATTACACTCTGGCTGTACAGCGTAAAAGATTTTCCTTTATGGGATTGACCTAAGAATATCGTAGCGCTGGCGCTTGGTAGCAAGTAGGACTGCTACAAGCGCTCTTGTATTCCTATCTGTGCTTTGCTTTTAGCCATTTTAAAACTGTTTTCACTGTATCAATTTACCTGATTTGGGCGCGCTTACTCCCCGGTCCACCGCAGCAACCAGTGCTGTTTGTTGTGGAGGGAGGCAAGCGGCACCACTTCCTGGTTGCTCCTTCTGAGGCGGCCATTTTCGGTGGGTTGACGCGCTAGTCTCCCACTCCGCCCTGATTACTTAAGGGCTGGACAGTATCGCGCTCGTAATTGACCTAAGAATATCGTAGCGCTGGCGCTTGGTAGCAAGTAGGACTGCTACAAGCGCTCTTGTATTCCTATCTGTGCTTTGCTTTTAGCCATTTTAAAACTGTTTTCACTGTATCAATTTACCTGATTTGGGCGCGCTTACTCCCCGGTCCACCGCAGCAACCAGTGCTGTTTGTTGTGGAGGGAGGCAAGCGGCACCACTTCCTGGTTGCTCCTTCTGAGGCGGCCATTTTCGGTGGGTTGACGCGCTAGTCTCCCACTCCGCCTATCCCTTTTTAATACGCAGTTGTCCGCGCAGCGGTGACGCGCAGCGGTAGCGCCATAGACGCGCCGGAGAGGCGCCAGAGAGAAGCCAGTCTGCGCCAGTCCGCGTCCAGACGCTTCCCGCTACCTGGCGCCCAGCTTCTCTCATTATGGTAGGCCCCTCGCTATCTTACGATGCATTATCGCTTCATGCCCTTTGTCCTTCTCACAACTCTACGTGTGCCCATACCTATCTTCCTTATCAGATTGACTTTGTTTGCAAACAGTGCAACTGGCGTCCCTCCATCCCCTCTATTCGTCCACCTTCACCCACTCAGGACTGGAAAATGTTCCTCCTGAATTGTAGGTCCGTCTCTAAACACCACACTGAGCTACACTCTTTGATCGAAGACCTTAACCCTCATGCACTTTTCCTAACGGAAACGTGGCTCCATATGGACAACGATCCAGCTATCGTCTGGGCCATCCCTCAAGGATTTACTCTAAAGAGACTAGATCGCTTGATTGGTAGAGGCGGAGGAGTGGCTATTGTCTATCGCGACAGTTATAAATGCCGAATTACCCCTATAACTGTGCCATCTTGCGAAAGTTTTCATTTCTCACTTGATCTTACTCCCACCACTACCTTTTCTGGCATTCTAGCCTACCGTCCTCCTGGTGCTCTTAATAATTTTATAACTAAAATCACGGACCTTACTGCAGGTCTCATTTTGTCTTCACCCAACTTCACCTTGTTGGGTGATTTTAACTTGCACTTAGACGACCCTCACGATACTGCAGCCAATACCCTCTGTTCCAATCTTTCTGCGCTAGAATTACATCAAAAGGGATTCTTTCCAACCCACAATAGAGGTCACCTGCTGGACCACATCTACAGCAACATTAGCGATCTCTTAGTCGAATCCCCAGTCCCATTACCCTGGACGGATCATTTCTTAATTCCCTTCATTTGGCGCACTAATCTTTCCCCCTCCACTTGCGGCCCCGTTAAACATCGAGGCAGGAAATGGTCCTCACTTCCTCTCCCCGCCTGGGAAGCCGCCCTGATTAAAAACTTACCCGGGAAAGTGTTGAATTCCACTACAGCAGCTAACAATTTTGATGAGTGGATTTCTACCACACTTGATACAGTCCTTCCTGTACAGGCCACCAACCTCATAAAAAGACCCAGAGCCGCCCCATGGTTTACTTCCACTCTTAAGACCATGAAATTAGCCTGTCGTAAATATGAAAGAGCTTGGAGACAGGATTACTCCAAGTCTAAGAAGGATGATTATAGAGCCGCTATTAGGCTCTATAAACAGGAGATAAAGACGGCACAAGCTGCCTTATACGGCAGCAAAATTAATGCAGCCGCTAACGCCCCAAGGGAGATTTTTAAAATTGTCAAGTCACTCATTTCACCCCCTGCGGAATGCCCCTCTGCTGATGGCGCCCAAAACCGCTGCAACGAGCTGGCTGAGTTCTTTTCTGGGAAAATACAGAACATATACTCCTCTTTTGGGGATGCTAATAATAACCTGGACCCCCCCCTCCCCTCCACTTCTGATATCGCAGTCCTGTGTAGGCTTGACACAATTCCACCTTTAGACTCTTCGGCTCTGGACAAGCTTATCTCTAAAGTCACTTCAGGCTCCCCTAACGATTCAGCACCTCCTCAGATCCTTATCAATGCCATGGACATAGTTCGCCCGGTCATATTGGACCTTCTCAACACCTCCATCTCCTCTAAATCCGTACCTCCCTCCTGGAAGTGCGCGATGGTGAGGGCCTTGTTGAAGAAGCCCAATCTCGACCAATCCAATCTGGCGAATTATCGTCCTATTTCCTTGCTCCCTTGGCTGAGCAAACTGCTGGAGAGGCATGTAAATAACACTCTGATGAACTATCTGGAGTCAAACAGCCTTCTTCGTGCCTCCCAGACAGGGTTTCGTCCCCTACACGGGACTGAAACCGCCCTCCTAGCGGTAACAGAGGAAGCAAGAGCAGTGTTAGACCAGGGTGGCAAAGTTGCCATCATCCTATTAGACCTCAGCGCCGCGTTCGACACGGTTAACCATGTCACGCTATTACAACGGCTGGCGGACATGGGCGTGTCGGGCCCGGCTCTGGACTGGCTGACATCATTCCTGACTGACCGCTTCTTCCAGGTCTTCGAGGGCGAGGCAGTGTCACCTAAACACTCCCTCAGGTGTGGGGTTCCTCAGGGCTCTTCCCTGAGCCCCACCTTATTTAATACCTACATGGAACCCCTCGACAGGATTGTCCAACCCTTCGGTGTGCGTATTATCACCTACGCGGACGACACCCAACTGGTGGTCTCCTTAGACCACACGGAGGTGTCGTCCAACACCCTAGGCCCCTGTCTGGAGGCTGTTGCCAGATGGATGCAATCTTCCTGTTTAAAACTCAACGGAGAGAAGACAGATGTTATCTTATTAGGTAACCCCTCCCCCTCTGTCTTTGCTTCCATCTGGCCACCATGTTTGGGCTCGCCCCCAGCCCCCAAGGACCAAATAAAAAGCTTGGGAGTCTGGCTTGACACTGCCCTGAATTTCTCAGTTCAAGCCACAAAGACTGCAGCCACCTGTTTTGGACTGATGAGGATGCTGCGGAAGGTGCTCCCTCTGCTTCCATTTCAGGCAAGGAGGATCCTAGTCCAGGCTCTCATACTATCTCGCCTGGACTATGGGAATGTCCTCTATATGGGAGCCCCTTCCTTTGTTATCCAGAAGCTCCAAGTCACCCAAAACAGTGCAGCTCGCCTGCTCTACAACCTTCCCCGCTGGCAGTCAGCAAGGAATGCCCTAAGGGAGCTTCACTGGCTTCCCATAGCGGCCAGAGTGCAATTCAAGGCTATGTGCACTCTTCACAAAGCCTTTCATCATCTGGGCCCTGCAATCCTACAGCCTTTTGTCACTCCCTATGTTCCGTCACGTTCCCTTCGATCCGGGACCCTCCAGCTGGCCTCCTCTACCAGAGTTAGGAGAGCCCGCTGGGGAGGCCGCTCCTTTTCACACACCGCGGCTAAGCTCTGGAACACCCTTCCTCTAACCTTGAGAGGGACCACTAATCATCTTTCCTTCAGGAAAGCCCTGAAAACTCACTTGTTTGCCAACTCCTGCTGATCTACCCGAGCCCACGCTAATTTAGTCTTCTGTCATAAGCGCTACGAGGCCTCCGGGTAGATAGCGCTATACAAGTGAACCTTCAATTCAATTCAATTCAATTCAAGGCGGGGGTCCGGGCAGCTGCAGGCCTGACATTTGCTTTATTGTTCCCAGCAAAACTGAAAATCATTTATAATTCCCGCTCTTTGTTTTTTGATACTCTTGACAGTGCATGGGACTGGCTGTACAAGACCTTTCCCGATGTCCAACCTACTGTTGAAGCCTCAATGATTAACTGCAAGAATAAAAAGATCAATGACAACAGTTCAATAAACAATTCGCTCTCAGCATGTTTGAGTATGCAAGATTTATTGGGAACCCAATTAGAAAGTAATCACAATGCAAGATACGTGCACACGGAGACCTCAGCAAAAGCTCACTGAGTGCCCAATTGGTATGACAGTGCAGAGACATTTTATAGGTACTTGCCCCCACAGGATGGGCATCATAGCATACGTAATCTGGATGAGGGTATGACCTGCTAGACCAATCAGTGAAGTGCACATATGGTGTGATACCCTTTTAAGGCTCGAAAGTGTGCCTACATTACCCACGTGTCATCTACAAGAACAGAATTGGGTTTTTCCATAAAGGTGAAATCGGCGTTTCTAGTGTACGTGGGTTCTGCACGTATTTGACCAGCAAGGGCAGGTCATGTCATGTCGACATCTTTTACTGAAAGATATGAGGTTTGGCAATAGCAAGCTAAAAGCTGGAAGCTGGCATGTCATTTCTCGGAAGCCTTGCGTTCGCTCTGCACGTTGCAGCTGACTGACACACAGAGTAGAGCGTGCGACCACTCTGTGGATTTCTGCTGGTGTCTTTCTTTCGTAGTTCAAAGAAGACTATAGGCCTGAAAACATATGTATTTGGTATCATATAAATGTCTGCTTCGTCATCCCCAAATCTGATACTAAATCATATGTTAATCAGAAGTCATTCATCTTTATCATCTCCTGTTCCTCATCCTCATCCTCATCCTTGTGAGTGTGGTGTTGTGAACCACCTTTCCTGAATATGCAGTTAGCGCAGGACCTAAAAATTGCTGTACAACAAGATGGGCATATTCTTATCAGGAGGCACAGTGTCAAAATAGCTGCTATCACTATTATAACTGCCTCAAGTATCCATGATCCCCAGCCGGTGAACCACTTAATCACCTCTTCCCATAGACTACCTGTGTGTATCCCGTGGGCTTCATCTCTTATATCTTTAATTTTTTTAATAGCTTTTATTATATTCCCACTGTTGTCCGGAATGAATACACAGCATTGGCTCGGAGCCAGGGGAGATGCTTGGGAAGATGCCTCATGGAGGACGGAACAGACTCCTCCCTCCTTTGCCAGAATCATATCGAGAGCAATCCGGTTCTGAATTACGACAGCCCTCATGGAGGTGAGCTCTTCTGTTATGTTCCCTAAGGCGTCAGTGGTAGAGTCCGCTAGATCTTCAATCATCCTGGACAACTGGTGTATCCGTTCTGAAGTATAGATATTGCCTAGTATTGGAACCATTGCCCCAACACCTGTTAACACGTGGTCTACCCAAGCGGGCGTTCTCTTGGCTCTCGCCAGTGTCATCTTTGGTTTTTCTGCTGGCACTAATTTTGTGAAGTGGGTCATTTTTGGGATGATGGAGGCTAAGTAGCAACTTCCATACCATCCTGGGGGCAGGTAGAAGTATGCCCATGGACCACAAACAAAGAAAAGGCCTTTGTAACCTACCAGACCTGGTGACGGCTCGTCACGACTCCTAACTCGAGTTAGTCTGGTTGTGTGGTTACAGCTGCTCATTCCCATGTAAATCTGGGGAACTGTCTTTATGGGTGGTATGCCTTTTATCCTGTTTATCCTGTCCTCGCAATCAAATAGGCCCTGTTCTCCTTGAGCGACCTCCTCGAAGGTACATCCAAATGAGATGCACTCCTTCCAATTGTCTTTGGACAGCAGTTCTGAAAGGGTGCATGTTCTGGTAGCCCCCTTTGGAAGAACCGGCACTCTCTTGGGTGTTACTACTTCTTCCTTGAGGATGCAGGAGGGGGCTGGGACTTCCCCTACCCTGAACCTTGGTATTTTCAAGTGGCCTGTTTCTATGTCATCCCAACCTGCTCTGCCATTCCATTCCTTGTTTCTGGACGCCCTGTCAAATCCCTTTAGCATCTCTAAGTCTCCCTTGGTTGGCTGCATATTCATACAAGGGATCCTCTTAGGTCTGTGAGGGGGGTCTGTTGTCTTCCTGCTATAGCTATAGCCCTTGCTGCCGCGGGGATCAACAGTCAGTATTTCAGAAGAGGGTGTGCCTATGGATACTGACGCAGACATGCCGTGTTGACTTTGGAACATGTCTCGCAAGAGGACACAGCCTACATATTTGGATAATGGCAGGACGTTGTACTTTAAACTATGTGTGGTGTCTGTGGGCAGGTGTGTGCAAACATAGCAGTCAGATATATTCAAAATTGTCACATACAGTTTCAACATTTCCACATATTGGTTCCCTTCGTAGGTATCCCACAATCCTTCTTTGTCCCCTTTATTCATATCCACCCCCACACCAGTAATGTTCATTGTTATATTTTGTTCATAGTCTCTTGGCATTTTTGTTGGCTCAGTTCCATCACTACCATCCCCCACCCTTCCATTTAGGTGTGGTATTTCAAGCTCATTAGAATATGTTATTATAATTGCCGTCACTATCACCGCTGGAATTGGTAACAATATTGCAAGAATCACTGCTCTCCAATTACATGTATGTCTCTCAGTGGACTGCATGACTCTGTACAAATCTCTCCCTTTCCTATGCTATGCAATCTTCTTGTGAATAGGCCCTAAGTTGGTCCACTTGGCGCTATGCTGGCTTGCCCTTAGAGTCAAGCATTTACCCACTGCTCTTCTCTCAGTTTTCAATGTCTCGAACAGGTCTATGACCAGTGATCTCTGTTGCAAAAGCGGCACAATGGATGGTGTTCAAGGTTTTGAATAATGCTAGAACCAGAACTCTGTATCGCAAAAATAGAACTATTGAGAATGTCAAAACGTAGGTCTGTTAACTCTTGCTCAGGAATTTGCTCTTGGCTCGCTGGAAAGGAAATATCATTGAAAATCAAATGTATCAGCTCACTGAGCAATAGAGGCCTCGGTACCAGGAGGGTCAGAGTTGCAGTTATGTTTTTTCCTGGACATAAAATAGTTAATTGTATCCTGGACCGTTGTCCGCAGGCTTGTATTGACACAGATCGAAGTCTATTTGTCAGGAGCATTGCATTTAGCCAGCAGCCCGTTGATCATTAACTCCCTTGGTCATGTTTCTGTTTGCTGTGGGAGCGAAGGTTGTATCCCTGGCTGGGCCCGGTGGCTGCCACCTGAACCGGTTGCGTCTTTTCTCCGCCCGTTACTTTCTTTGTGTGTGAGGCATGAATCCACGACGCTACGCCTTCACACTTCACAGCTGTGGCCGTCGTGAGGATGACCTGCCTTGGCCCCTTCCACCTCGGCTGCAAGCAGTTTCTCCGTGTGTGGGCTTTGATCCAAACCCAATCACCAGCCTTTAGATCATGGGGTGGCGGTGTCACTGCATCTGGAAGGGACGTCAGCACCTGGCAGTGGAGGTAACGTAAGACATGTGTTAACTCTTTACAGTAACATAGCAATAAGTCGTCCATTACTGACAGGGGGGCTGTTGACATATGCCCTGGTATTTTCATGGGGCGGCCGAATATGATCTCATGGGGGCTTAACTTTGTTATTCTGTCTGGCGTACATCTCATTGCTAAAAGTGCGAGAGGCAACGCGTCTACCCATGAAAGGTCAGTTGACGCACAGATCTTTGCAATTTTACTTTTCAAAATTCCATTTCTGCGCTCGACAGCCCCTGCCGCCGGCGGGTGATAGGCGCAGTGTAGCCTTTGCTTTATTGCCAATCCCTTGCAAAGCCCTTTTATGACATTGGAAATGAATGCAGGACCATTGTCGGATGCCAGGACGGAAGGTACCCCAAATCTGGGTAGTAGCTCTTTAAGTAGACACTTTGCCACACTCTGGGCGTCACAATTTTTGGTGGGATAGGCCTCTACCCATTTGCTAAACATGCAAACAATTACCAAAACGAACCTATATGACTGGGTGGGGGGCATGTCTATAAAATCAAGCTGAAGGCTTTCAAATGGTCCATGGGGGGGTGGAAAGTGGCCAGGCGCAGTTGGGATACCTTTTCCAGTGTTGTACTGCGCACAGACAGCACACTGCTTGCACAGCCTCTCTGCTGTCTGGCGGAATTTCGTGTTGTACCAACACTGGGAGAATAACCTGACCATGCCATCCCGCCCCACGTGTGAGGGTCCATGGAACAATCTACTCATTGAAGGGAGCATGGTTGAAGGCAAGCATATCCTGCCATTAGGTCCTACCCATAGCCCCTCTTCAGTTTGTTTGCATCCCTGTTGGTTCCACTCCTCTCTTTCACTGTCAGCTGCCTCCCTCTGAATACGTATTGGATCAAAATGCAGTGAACCCTTATCCTCTTCCGTGTCTGTCTTGTTGCCTACTAGTTGTACCATAGCTTGCTCGCAACCTGTAAGCGCTATCCTCTTTGCTTCTTGGTCAATGAAGGCATTGCCTCTGGAGATGGGGTCTTTTGATGAAGTGTGGGCGGCACATTTTATTATGGCCACCTTGCAAGGTAATAGCAGTGCTTGGAGGAGGTCACAAATCAATTGTGCATGCTGTATTTGCTGGCCTGCTGATGTAAGGAACCCCCTCATTGACCATAACTGGCCAAAATCGTGGACCACCCCAAATGCGTACTGACTGTCTGTGTATATATTTACTTTCTTCCCTTTAGCCCATGCACATGCTCTGGTGAGTGCCACAAGTTCAGCTGCTTGTGCACTTTTTGCTGCTGTCAGTCTCCCTCCTTCCAACAATTTAGTTGCTGTGCCCACTGCATAGGATGCTTGTAGTACTCCTGTGTCATCCCTTAAACATGACCCATCTACAAATAGATCCCCTTGAGCATCTGGGAGCGGTGTGTCTTTAAGGTCCGGTCGTATCTTAGTGTGCCTGTCTATTGCCAATGCGCAATCATGGAAGGAATCATCTGAGTCAAAGTCTTCCAGCTCATGCTGCGTGGGTAACAAGCATGCAGGGTTCAAAGTGGTGCACCTCTTGATGATAATGTGTGGTGTCAGGAGTACCAACTCATACCTGGTGAGGCGTGCATTTGTGAGGTGCTGTGTCTTAGTGGATGTCAGAAGTGTGTCCACGGCGTGGGGCACGTGCAGCACTAGTGTGTGTCCTAGCACTAAGTTGTCTGATTGTTCCACGGCGAGTGCTGCAGCAGCTACTGCTTTCAGACACGGTGGGAGCCCTGCAGCCACTGGGTCTAGAGTGGCAGAATAGTATGCCACGGGGCGGTAGAAAGCTCCATGTTTCTGAGCCAAGACCCCCGTCGAGCACCCCCCCCTCTCGTGGCAAAACAAATGAAAGTTTTTCCCATAGTCTGGTATGCCTAATGCTGGTGCTCCTTTTAATTCCCTTTTTAGCGCATTGAAGGCTGCCTCGCATTCTTGTGACCAGGGTACAGTGTCAGGTATGCCTTTGTGTGTCAGTGCCTGCAGAGGTTTTGCAATGAGAGAGAAGTTTGGTATCCAATGGCGACAGTATCCTGCAACTCCTAAGAAAGCTCTAACTTCCTTCTGAGTGCGGGGTCTGGGAAAATGTGTTATTGTCGAGATTCTGTCTGGCAACAGCTTCCTTGTTCCTTCTGTTAACTCGTGGCCTAAGTATTTCACAGAGGTGAGGCAAAACTGTAACTTCTTTGGGGAGACTTTATATCCCTTTAATGCTAAGTGGCATAGGACAGCGATGGTGTCCTTCACACAAGCCTCCTTTGAAGGTGAGGCCAATAGCAAATCGTCAATGTACTGGATAAGTGTGGATCCCTCCTTCAGTACCAGGGAGTCTAAATCTGTTTTTAGGGCATGTGTGAAAATGGATGGTGACTCTGTATAGCCCTGAACGAGCCGTGTCCAACAAAATCTTTTTTGTCGGAAGCAGAAGGCGAAGAAGTGTTGGCTATCAGGGTGCAAGGGGATTGTGAAGAAGGCGGAGCTAAGATCCATCACAGTGAAAGTCTTAGCCCACACAGGTATATTAGATAATATTGTCGCTGGGTTTGGGACCACTGGGAAAGATGGTAAGACTATTTTGTTCAATTCTCGGAGGTCCTGAGTAAATCGATAGACAGGGGCCCCGTTCGGGCCCTTGGATCCTTTTTTCACAGGAAGTATCGGGGTGTTACATTGACTGTATTGAATCTCCCTTAAAATTCCTTGCTTCAGGAGGTCTTGTATCACTGGTGCGATGCCCTCCTCCCCTTCTTTTGAGATTTTGTATTGTGGCACTCTTGGGAGAACTGCCCCTGGCTTCAGTTTTATCTGTACCGGTGGGTAGTTCAATACCCGCCCTACGTCATTGGCACTTGTTGCCCAGACCTCTGGCGGCACACAATGTCGTAATTCTGGCGGTATTTGGAGGTCGGGGCATGTCATGAATGCTTGTACCATTAAACCATTTGCCTTGCTCTCTAAAAAGACCCCTGTTGGTGAGCAGTGTATGGTGCATTGTAATTTGCATAACAGATCTCTCCCCAGCAAATTCACGGGGCAGAACCTGCTAAGGATGAATTGGTGGTGCACTGTTATCGTGCCTACTACAAACTGTAGTGGCTCAGTAAGGTATTCTGTAATCGGTTGGCCAGTCATGCCTACTGCGGTTATCGTAGTCCTAGAAAGTGGAGCTTCAGGCGTTGTTAGTGCCTTCAGCATTGATCTTTGAGCCCCTGTGTCAATTAGAAATGGAACAACCCTGCCCAATACCTCTCCCTCTACATATGGTCCGGATTGATCTACTAATATTGCTGGTGCTGTTATTATCACGCAGTTTCCCACTTTCAGGCATCCCTAGAATGGTGGTGGGGGTGGGGGTGGGGGCCAGTCATTCGTTACTGGGGTCCATCCTTCCCCTCCTGCCCATTGCTGCTGGGACTCATTTTCATGTGGCGTGTTGTCTCTGTACTCTGTGTGCTGAGTGTAGTTGGCGTGCTGGTGTCTGCCCTGTTGCCCGCTGTTCTGTTTGTACCTACTGTCCTCACCTCTTTTCTTTAATATTGGACAATCTGCTTTCCAATGATTAGGATCCTTGCAATAGAAGCATGCTGTTCCTTGGGGTGGCAGGGAGGTTGATCTGCGGGGTAAGGAAGGTGTCCTACCGGTCTGCTGTCTTCCTACGCCTCGCCCCCCCCCCCTGCTCCTTTCCCTGCCTCTGTTATTGCTATAGAACCGTTCCTGTGCCACCATTAACCTGACTTTTTCTTTCTTCAGTTTTTCTGTCTCCATTGCCTGAGCGCTAGCCTGGAAATCTGCGCAATATTTCGCCGCTGACAGCACTTTTTCTATTTTCTCCTGCTGCCAACAGACGAAAGAAGTCTGAAGGTGTGTCCTGATGGGTGGTGCGAGGCCTTGTACAAATGTAGTTACCAGAGCTGGCATTGCATCTCCCATGGGGTCTTTCAATCCACTGTTCTGCCTATATACTTGCAGGAGGCGATCAAAGTATGCATTCACACTTTCATCCTTTTCCTGTTTGGTGCTTGTAATTTTGCTCCAATCAACCCTATCTTCCGGCACCCTCTCCTTCAAATGTCCCACTACTTTTTTGTATAACTCATCTACCTCTGGGCCTGGTGTCCCTCCGTTCCCCCGCTTTGGTTCAGCCTCTGGCCACTCAATCGCTCTTTTACAATCCTCCCACAGATCTTTTGGGATGATAATGTTAAAGAGCGTGTCGAGGTCGCGCCACAGTAAACCTCCTAATGATGTCATTCTGCTAAGCTCTTCGTACCATCTCCTGGGCTCCTCGCGTAAACGGGGGAAGTCTCTGCTGAAGGCGCTAATGTCTTGCCTTGACCATGGGACATAAACATATGCTACATCGTTTGGCGCGCTGCCAGGTGGTGGTGGTATCTCTCGTAGGGGCATAATAAGTGATGGGGCCTCTGTTGTTGTAGAGTTGCCTGTTGTGTTGGCCGCGGCGATGGAGTGGGCCAGGGAGTGGGCTACGTCAATTACTGCACATGTGTGAATTAGCTGCTTCCATTGCTGCAATTTATCTATAGCATATTCAAGCGTGTCCTGCAACTTAGACTCCTCCCATGTTACTAAATCTGGGTCCGTGAATCCGAACTTCCCTACTTCCCAATCATATTTTTCTGGAAGTTTGGCACGACTACCTGTGGTCGTCTGGGCGTCAACTTGCTTTGCATATGCTGAGTGGGCCTGGGGTGCTTTGTTCATTAACTCTGCGCGTGCTAAGGACAGTGTCTTCTCTAAATATCTCCTATGCTGTGTTTTTATAAAAGAGTCCACAGTTAGTGAGCCCTCAACAAGCTGCTGTAGTAGCGCCTGACACTTTAAAGAATCACTTTTTAACATCAGTTTTGGTGAATTTGGATTTGATGCTGAAGCCCCTCCCACCGTTCCCCCAAAACTGCCTCTTCTTTTGTTCTCTGGAGCTGGCTCTGTTTCTGTCAAACACTGCTCTAGTGTGGAAATGTCGTGTTCTGTGTGATGGACATATGTAAATGCATCCCATATTAGCGAATGCCATTGTTGTTTGCTGAGTGAGTCATCCTGTGATCCATCCTCAAATAATTGCTGCCACGGACTGTCTATTAGCTTAGGTATTTTAATCTGTTTTTTAATACATTGTTTGAGAACGCTATTTTTCTTCTCGTTGTAATCTGAAGCGGCTTTGACAGCTATCTTTCTCATCAATTTCAGCGTAGCCAGGTCTTGGATAGCTTCCAATTCTGGTTTCGCAACCTTATCTTTCAATGCTCTGCGTACAAAGGTTATGGCTGCGTCTCGTTCCCCGGGAGCTAGCTCAGTGTGTTCTGGCTCAGGTACCTGCTGCAGTGACTCACTGCCCAGGCATCCCAAAAGAATATCTTCTAAGACTTGGTCTTCTGCCTCTTCTTCTTTAACTTGTACACATGGAAATGCGCCTATTGTATCTAATTGCTCTTTTCTCCATCTCCCCTCCAATTTTGCCTGTAATATATTTTTTTTAATTTCCATAAGTTCGCTGTGGACTTTAGATTTTACTGCGCTTGTTGAACGCATATCGCTTAACACGGAGTCCCAATTATGGTACGCCTCCCATTCTAAAGTTCTAATTTTCCTTCCTTTTATATTTAACATTTGGCGTAAGTATGATAGTTTGGCCATGTCATATGTGCCATTGCATGGGAATTGGAGATCCTTATTTTTAGATGTCAGATCATGCCACTTATGTGTGTACATTATTGAGCTTAAGCCTTTTTTTATAGCTACATTATATGCAGGTGAGTTTTTGGGTGGGGCTGGCTGAGTCGTATTTAAATTCTTTTTACTATTGAGGTTTCCCATGGTTGAGTCGTGTGTAGCAGCTAGTCCTAACCGCTTTACAAATAACTGTTCAAGTATACCAGACAAATGGGTTGCGGGGTGGACGTCAATAGAGTAACATGTGACACAATAGGTTGACAAATACTTCACTTATATTTCAGCCGTACAGTATTTGCAAGAGGGCAACAAGAAAGCCATACATCAATCACCCCAACAGGTCATGTACGCCAATTCACCGAAGCATTTTCACAAGGGAGAAAGAAGCCAGATCCTATTTTGTTTGTTTGGGCCTTGACGGCCTGAGAAGCAGGTAAGATAGGAAAACAGACCCTGTGTGCGGCTGTGCCACAGGGTGCTGGCATTCAACAATGTAGCGATAGTGGTGAATTGTTTCACTCTATTCAGTCAATCACAAAAACATCTAGGACAAATACGGGGATCCTACGCAGCAGCGCTGTAGAAAAACCCTTCTGTGCAGAGAATGTGTGTAGGTCTGCTGTGCTTAGTCCCAAAGAAAGTGAGGGGAATATTAGAACTTTTATCAGAAACCATCAAATTTTTTATTTTTAGGGAGGTGCACTTTAATCGGTCTTTCCAGCCAGTCCCTTGCAGAGGCCAGGGGTATTGTGGGCGGGAGTACTTATTTGGCAACGTTGGTAACTGGGTGTGTGAGATGGATGTTTTCTACCAGATCTCCTTCAGTAATGTTCTTAATATACGTTTTAAATGGATAAGCCGGCAATGGTAACCTAGGACCTAGCCAACAAAATACTCAGCCGTTCCTAGCAATATTTGGCCACTACATAGGCCAAGCACATCACAAGTAAACAATAAAAAAATGCAATGAAACCTATAATGATTGAGAAAAGAAACACTGTTGTACTAGGCGTCACACCCCCCTCCTCGTGCCAAGTATGTCCCCTTGGCACGAACCTAGAACCACTCTGGCCCCTAGGTGGACGTCTCCAGGGGGAGGGTGGAGGCGGAACCCAGGCAGGGCGACTGGCGTTAGCAAGAGAGCCAGGAGCGCCCGGGGCGTTCCTCATAAATGCCAAAATATTAGGCCAGCTGCGCGTTGGTGATGGTGCTGGACCCAGGCCAGAGCTCATGAGAACAAATAAAATCACAATCTATCAGATACACAGTATAAACTAAATCTAGTAGCCAACCTGGCCACTCGTATCGCGATATTCAACAGGCACAAATACTATGTGCCGATCTGGGGAGCGAAACTGCCACGTCCTAAAACGGCGAGCTACCTGCTACCACCCACAGGGGAGCACAAACTGCCACAGCTCACAATGAGGGGCCAACTGCTACAACCCAATACCGGAGGGTTAAAGTCCCCTCCCAAGTGTACTCACCGGGCTTCGTCCAGTCTGTTAGAGCCTACCGACGTCCACTGCACCCGCTGGGAATGGTCTGGCGATGGTATCCCGCATTCCAGCTGCCGGTGACTCTCTGCGGCGGGGTAGGGGTTGCAGACCTTCGCCCTCAATGGCTGGCCAAGGGCCCACTGACACGAAGTCACCAAAGAGTTACTGCTGGCCAGGAATCCTGCAGAAGCTTGCCGTCACCAGCCAGCCAGGAAACGCAGGGGACCAAGGTCAGACCCTATAAGATAAAAAAATGTATGTGAGAGACGGCAGTGCACTTCAGGCAGCAATGACAGAGGTGAACACACGCCCGTGGCACAGAACGTCAGAAAGGTGAACAGCACCGAGGGCTGGAGGAAAGGAAAAGAGAGCTAGACGGGAGCTACCTCCCGGGTCGTGCGGTGACAAAAACACACGTAAACCATCAGAGCCAGAAACAGCAGAATGAAGAAGGTGATCAGAAAAGGAACCACGAAAGACATGGAGTCTGAACAAGCCTTGTAAATATCCCCAGGACACAGGCACACCTCGTCAGACATAGAGAGCCAAGAGTGGGAAGAGTCAGCAGAGTCAGAAACACAACACAAGCGTGCCGAGAGCGAAAAAAGGAGCAGGACAAGACCAAAGACAGCGGAGAGGTCACACACGGATCATCCACAGGATCCGACCCCCTCCAGCAACCAACCAGGCCGGGGAGAGATAAACAAACGGAACGTTATCACCTCAAATCCCGCCCTCAGAAGGGTGCCAAACGGGTCCGACCCAGTGTCCGCTCCGTCGGTGTGGCCAGTCAGCTGTATTGGGCCCGCAGCATTCTTCACCAAATGTTGAAGCCTCAATGATTAACTGCAAGAATAAAAAGATCAATGACAACAGTTCAATAAACAATTCGCTCTCAGCATGTTTGAGTATGCAAGATTTATTGGGAACCCAATTAGAAAGTAATCACAATGCAAGATACGTGCACACGGAGACCTCAGCAAAAGCTCACTGAGTGCCCAATTGGTATGACAGTGCAGAGACATTTTATAGGTACTTGCCCCCACAGGATGGGCATCATAGCATACGTAATCTGGATGAGGGTATGACCTGCTAGACCAATCAGTGAAGTGCACATATGGTGTGATACCCTTTTAAGGCTCGAAAGTGTGCCTACATTACCCACGTGTCATCTACAAGAACAGAATTGGGTTTTTCCATAAAGGTGAAATCGGCGTTTCTAGTGTACGTGGGTTCTGCACGTATTTGACCAGCAAGGGCAGGTCATGTCATGTCGACATCTTTTACTGAAAGATATGAGGTTTGGCAATAGCAAGCTAAAAGCTGGAAGCTGGCATGTCATTTCTCGGAAGCCTTGCGTTCGCTCTGCACGTTGCAGCTGACTGACACACAGAGTAGAGCGTGCGACCACTCTGTGGATTTCTGCTGGTGTCTTTCTTTCGTAGTTCAAAGAAGACTATAGGCCTGAAAACATATGTATTTGGTATCATATAAATGTCTGCTTCGTCACTACTAGGCGCTTGGATCCATCGAAACCCTAAGTCACAGCTTCCCCCTCGAAGGCGTAAGAGAGGGCTCCTTACCCAGAGTTTGGCCTCTAGTCCCCCGCATCGTAAACAGGTGATGAACAGGGGGCCATTCAAACTGCCTCAACCTTCTGTACGTCTCGCCCGTCTATCAGTACCAGTCCGTCCGAGGATGCTAATATGGACTCAGACTCTGACGGCAGCGTTGCGCTGTTCCCCTCTGTGGTCATGCAACTCAGTAATGATCCTCTGACGTAAGCTGTTTATATGCCATGTGACACATGACTCCGAAAGAAACTCCCAGTCTACTACCAGTTACCTGTACAGATTGATGTGCTATTGTTACAGTCATGTTTACATATACAATGTTCCTAGTATGTTTGCACGACAGGTAGGGATGGTTTAGAAAGTCCCCTGGCCCGGCCCGCGTTTTGGGCGTTTTCATATATTGCTCATTGCTGTTGTTTGGATCCCAATAGTGTTAGCGACCTTCACCCGCAATTGTTCGCAACTGTTAAATGTGAAGTATGTTACTCTTGTTTTCACGGTTTGGTCGAACAAAGTTTGGTCGTTGGACCCAGTATTGGGACATTGTTGAGTTATTTGTATTTTTGCCACATGGTCTGGGATTTGGGGGTGGTGTGGGGGGTGGAAACTGGGGAGATTTATCATTATTTTCTGATGATGTCTACTGTCAAATCTTATACTTTCATCTTGTGGAATGTCCGGGGTATGGGAACTATCACTAAACGGCACAGAATAGCTGCACAATTACACCGCCTAAAGCCCAAATATATACTTCCAGGAGACTCACCTGATTCCATCTGAAACTATCCCCTAGATTCATGAAAGTCCCATTTTGCGAGTCCTTAATAGCGATTATTAAGGAATCGCTATTAACTCTTTCGCTGCGGCGGCTATTCTGCCGCAGCGCTAACGGTCGCGGGGGGGGGGGCGCTGGTGAGCTCCGCGGGTGACAGAACCGTTCCGTCACGGCTCGCGGGTGAACTGTGCTCATGACGGAACGGTTCCGTCACGGCCCCGCCCGCTCAATTAAATGCGCGGCGCAGGCGCGAAATCAGCGCCGCGCAGGCGCGGCGGCCGGGCCGTGACGGAACCCTTCCGTCATGAGCACAGCTCACCCGCGACCCGTGACGGATCCCTTCCGTCAATAGCCTGGAAGGGGTTAAGGACTTGCAAAACGGGATTCATGTAGGAATCGCTAAATAAATTGCGATTCCTACACATTCCTTATTTGCGATTAGCAAATTGCTAATCGCAAATAAGGAATAACTCCCCATTCATTCCTATGGGCCTAAAGGCCCATAGGAATGAATGGGGAGTTATTCCTTATTTGCGAATAGCAATTTGATAATCGCAAATAAGGATGCGATTTCAAGGGTGCTAGGTGTGTCCAAAGGACACCCTGTAGCACCCCTGAAATGTAAATTTAGACTTATGTGCGCACACACATGTCCAAAGGACATGTGTGTGTGTAACATACAACTGAGAAAAATGCACAAAAGTGCATTTTTCTCATTTTTCGCTATTTACCACGAAGTCAGACTTCGCGGTAAATAGCGGCAAAAAATAGCGAAATCGCAATTTATTAATGGTTCATGAATAGCATTTAAGGAATCTCAAATTGAGATTCCTTAAATGCGATCGCAATTTGAAAAAATCGTAATTGTTTGCGATTTTTCAAATTGCGAGTTCATGACCCATTGATGAATTCCAAATGCCATTTTTGCGGGCGCAAACGGCCGAATTCTGCGATTCGCACCGTTTGCGCCAGCAAAAATGCTTCATGAATCTAGCTATATGAAACTACAAAAAAGGTGGCGGGTCAATTTTATGCGACTGCATTTTCTGCCTTTTCTAGAGGGACTGCAATATGAATTTGGGCGGGGATTCCTTTCTCCCTCAGTGAGAGTAAAATCGATGACCAGGGTCAGTTTGTCCTTCTTCTTGGAGCATCGGATGGTAGGAAGGTGGTGTTGGGTTCCCTTTACGCTCCAAATACAGATCAAGAAGCATTCTTAACATGGGTCTCTCAAGCACTTTTAGACTTGTAACACTTCCCATGGTTATTGGGTATAGATTTAAATGCGGTATTTGATGTATATCTTGACTGCTCTCATCCTCCCTTATCTAATACTACAGCGCGATCCCAGGCTGTTATCTTGACAAGATGGGCACAAGGCTGGAATTTATTAGACTCGTGGAGGTCCGTACATGTTAATATGCAAGAATATTCCTTTTATTCTTACCAAAGTTACACAGTCGTTTAGATTATTTCCTTTGTTCTCCAGACTTATCCCCTTCCATTGCACAGTGTGGTTATCTGGGCAAGACCATATCTGACCATAATCCCATAGAATTATTGCTGACCTGGGGCCGTTTGCCCGCTCCTATCCCAACGTGGAGAATGAAACCTATATAATTAGAGGGCCAAGTTTATTGGGCCTCTTTGGCTACGACTATCACTACATATTTTAGATAATGAGGGTACTGCCTCGTCTAGATCCTTCCTTTGAGTGGGAGGCCTTTAAAGTAACCATTCGCGGGGACTCCATGGGAACCTTGGTGGGTTCGTGGAGGGAAGAGATTAGGGATATAGCAGACCTGGAAAGGGACATATAGGCTCTGGAGATAGCTGCCCAGAGGAGCAATGAAGGCGTAGAGCCGCTGCAGACCGCTAGGATTAAGTTTGCTGAATTACTGGAACGTTTGTGACTTGAGGAAATAGAAAATTTTACGTGGCCAATATGTCCCCTGCATGTACCCCGTGTATGTTCATGTCACCCATGCACTTTCCCTCTTATGCTTGTAATAACAATGCCTCTGCATTTCCGTCCCATGTTAGAGTGTCAGTTACCATGAAAGAAACTTTAATTCTGCCCTGAGGCCTAAGTTGCCCATGTTGCCAATGTATTTGCATGGTGCACGTTTAA
This sequence comes from Lissotriton vulgaris, assembly GCF_964263255.1. NCBI lineage: Eukaryota > Metazoa > Chordata > Amphibia > Caudata > Salamandridae > Lissotriton > Lissotriton vulgaris. Next base: position 717,566,370 of record NC_141695.1, read on the forward strand.
CAGTCGAGATGAACCCGTTTTGTGGCTCAGCCGAGCCAGGACCCGAATTCAGGCTCCGTGCCTCCAGACACTCTGAAAGCTGCAGTTCAGCTATGTATCCCTGACCTCTCGCATACTTCCTGCTCAGCCGACAGGGGCCCAGTCCGGCCTGCCAAGACAGTATTTTGCTTGCAGTTGTCTGCTCTGCTCCACAGAAACACATTCCTGCTTAGTGAAGAAGGTAAACATAATCCGCCTGCAGAAGATAGGGCCTAGCCTTTCTGTCTCCATTTAAGTGATTTACAGAGCTCGCATCCATAGAAGGCCCATGGCCCCCACGCAATGCACGAAGAAATATATGCACACACTGGCTCTTAGTGATGAGCAACCTTTGCTCGAGCGACCCTTACTTCAGATAATACATCCTCCAAACTCAAGATATCAGATAATACCAGACGTGCAGGTCGTCCTGACACTCAAGGCTTCTCTACTAGAACGAAAGTCAGCTTCCCCCAGTTACACGTTAATTGCACATCATGACCAAGTGACGCACACAAGTAGGGTAAAGGTTCCAGCTGACCACGCAGACCTCCTCCATGTATCCACCCACCTCTGACACACCTATGACTCCTCAAGGGAACGCCCACATGTACGCCTTCTTACACGCCCTTTTACACGCCCATGTGCTCTTATCTCTCTTTCTCTTGCTCCGCCAGGAGCGCTCCGCCTTCTCTATGCAAGTTAATGTATGTTTAACGTATAAATAATGTACTCTGTGAATAAAGTTCAGATGACGATCCTTCCTGAACCTTAGTGGTGATGGAACCCGATTCTCCCTTAACTCGAGTTACTGAAATAAAGCCCTTCCGAATTGGACACCACGGACTCTGCCTCTTATTATATGCATGACCTTTGTTTAAGTATAGAAATTCCGACAGGGTAATATTTTATTTACCACATAATCTGGCGCCCGAATAGGTACCAGTCCCTTTCCCCACGCGCCGGCGATGTAGGTCCAGCCCTTGCCCCCTTCTACAGCCGTGACGGACTTCAAAGTGTACACGACAGCGGGACTTCCTGCTTACTCCCTCAGGCCCACGGAGGAGACGGACTGCGACCAGGCATCCACACGAGGCGGTGAGGATTGCGGATCATCCCAACCAGAGCCCAAGCCGTGAGAGAGCAAGGTCCGAGGTATCCCGAGGCCCACCTGTTCCGAGGCGCATGGGCAGCCGCAGCAGCAGTCACGCAGTATCGAGTTTCCGAGGCCTTCAAGTTCTGCTTCCCGGTGAGTACCGTTATTGGGAACGCATCTAGCTCAAGACGGGCTCATTTAATTGAGCTCGGTAAAGACGTGTCTGGTCACACAGGCACGGTAAAGACGGGTCCATTTCGGTGGGCACGGTAAAGACGCGTCTCTTTATGAGACCGGTATGGTTGTACTGTATGCCAGGGCATAAAGTTAACGGTTTTCAAGTTCATGTTTTCTCCATGTATCAGTCAAACTGTATCTGTTTTTAATGTTTTAGTGTTGTAGTGTGAATGGTTGTTTCAGTCAGTCTATCTTGGTGCATATTGTGTTGTTCATTGCGTTCGTTCAAACATGCCACTGTTTTCGAAATTACGTCAGATAGAGACCAGGAAAGGGATACTCGAAGAGTCAGTTCCCGTCCCACCTAGAGACACACCTGGTCATTTTATGTACCAGAAACACGGACTAGATGCCATATTGTTTTTAGACTTGTGGGTAGATTACACGAAGGATCTAGAGGAGAAGTATAGATGGCCTGCCTCGGGAACATGGGATTCTGAATGCATTATGAAAGTAGAGGAAGCGTTATGGAAAAGGAAAGTAAGACCGTCCCAGAAAGATGCCATTGAGTTATGGCGTAAGGAAGCGCATAGGAGAGCAGAAAAAGAATTCCACCAAGCAGAGAGAAGTAAACAAGCAGCGAAAAAGCCAGAGAAAAAGAACTGCAGGAAGAGGGGGAACGGGTCAAGGCAGAACAAGCAGATAGAGAAAGAAATGCCCTCGTTGCAGGTATTTATCCCGTCCTTACAGAAGAACTAGCTAAAGTGACCCCTTCAGATAAATCCCGTAGGTCGCACACGCCACCACCAGTACCTTTTAGAATACGTAGACAGAAGCCGACAGCCTCTGAAGCTTTTATTTCCTCCTATCTAGAAGAGCCCGCACCGGACTAGGTAAACACAGAATTCCCTCCGCCCCCATCACAGGATCAGCTTCTACAGTTTCAGCTTCCGGAGGCTTCTCTTCCGCAGGCCGTGAAAGACGACGTAGGACAAGGGGCAGTGGGAGGGCGGCCACCGACAACGCCACGAACACCGCCACCGACACGAACCCCGCTAGGGCTAGGGCCATCACGAACGCCACAAATGACATCAACACCATTTAAGTATGTAGGTGTGACGATCCCACGTTGTATATACGATCCAGTACCAGGAGAGGGTGCAATGCTAGTGTTTTCACTAAGACTAAGACATGCCGTCGACTATTTGATCACATTACCAGGCATGAAAGAACACCTAGATGAAATATACGAGTTCATTAGAACTGGTAAGGGACTCGAGAGTATAGAAGAGGCCATGGAACAAAGAAAGATGGATGTTAAGAACATGATTTTACGTTTTCTGATTAACTGTCTGATAAGGGAACAAGATCAACCAGACAGGGAGGTAGGGAAAGTTTTGACAGATTGGAGTGACAACATAGCTGCCGGTAGGCATGATAAACAGGGACAGACAGAATGTATGTACAAGAAAATACGAAAGGCAATCATAGAAATACACAAGGAAGAGTCTGACGGGCAGTATGAGTCATCAACGGAAGATGTTGAGCTAGAAACGGAAGAAAAGGATAAAATAAATTACGTAGGCAAAGCACGACAGTTTGACAGGCCCAAGTGTCTCGACTACCGCAAACAGGGACATTCTATAAAAGAAAGATATTTCCTCGAAAATCTATTCCAAGCTACTGAAAAAGCACTGAAACGACGGGTAGAGAGCGAGATACCCTACACCCCACACGAACAGGAATTAGTCCGGTCAGCCGTCCAATGGGTGTCTAATTCTAACATATATAACAGTGATGTAGTGGCCCAGACCTTTTTGAGCCTTCCGCCGAACGAGCAGCGTTTGGCTGGTATTTACATGGTTCAACATTTGATAACATTGTATGAGAGTCAATATTCTGATCCCGGTCCCTTGTATAAATTACTGGACGACATACTTCTAGAAAGATGGACAGACCTAGGTACTGAATTAATTAATGTCATTCTGGATCAACGACATAAGTACTTGACTTCTCTGACCACATGCATGATTCCCGCTCCACACCACGACAGAAAGAACTTACACATAGACAGACAGAACCCCCTACGAGAGGTGCATCCCGTTAAAAATGCAACGGGTGAGCTTCAACGAGTGTATGTTTACACACCCTTAACAAAATTAGAAATACTGGAAATGAAAAAGATGTTGCCCTGCCATGATAAAGACCCGGGGGGGGGGGGGGGGAGGGGGGGGGCGGTTTCACCGTGAATTAAAAGACATTCTCCGCATAGGGGATTACACGTACGCTGACATTATAAAATTATTGAAAGTACTGTTGCCTGCTGGTATTTACGAAAAGCTAAAAGAAAAAGACTGGGAGGTGGGAGAGAAAAAGTTAAGTTGGGCAGAATTGGAAGCAGAGGATAAATACCGGCACCCTGATGTTGGTCTTGGGGACAAAGCTAAAGCACTACCTGAACTCCTGATACAGGTTTTGCCGAGATTATTGATTACTAAAAAAGAAGATTGGGATGCTATTTCAGCCTGTAAACAGAAACAAGACGAGGACACAAGTGATTTTTATTCTAGATTCGAGAAATGTTTTTCTATTAATAGTGACCTTAAGCCAAGTAGTGAATCATATCCACATCTTTTCGTGAGCAAATTAGTAGAGAATTCCTTACCCCCGATCAAGAATAGAGTACTGAAGGTTGAGAGTACCTGGCAAGCAAATAGCCCTTCCCAAATGTTGCAAATGCTACAATATCATCAGAACAGAATTAGAGAGGAACAGGATCATGAAAAGAGACGCATGAAAGATACGAAAATGAAAGTGCTGGTTGCCCAAACGGTACCAGCTAATGCGAACAAGAGGGGCACGACACCTGTTAAAGGGAACTGTAATTATTGCAAGCAACCAGGTCACTATGTAAATGAATGTGCTGTCCTGAAACACAATATAGCTACAAGCAAGACAAAGGAACGACCGCATCCTCCTAGGCAGAATAGCACCCCACAGAACACACAACAGACAGTAGCAAATTTTCCACCCCCACCACCACCTGCCACACAACAGGCCACACAACAAATGTACCAGTACACACAGTCGGACTATCCAGAATACCAACAGTTCTCATGAAACAGCCTAGAGAGGGAAGTTGGCTTGCCCCTTATTGAGGTTCCTGTAGATCAAGAGGGTCCCTATGTGCATAGTCGTGTATTGGGAAAAGACAGAAAATTTCTGATTGACACAGGTGCCAGCAGAACTACCATCAGTCATGACGAGGTTCCAGGGGCACCCCTCTCAGGCTCACAGAATGTTTCCCTGGGATTTTCAGGAAAGCCTATTGTTAACAAAGTGTCGAAACCAGTTTCCCTAGGGGTCGGTCCATTGTCCCGTACCACAGACTTGTTACTTACCAAGTCATGTCCAGAAAATTTGCTTGGTATAAAGACATTGAAAGAACTAGGAGCAGTTATATGTTGTTCTCCGGAATGAGTACGACTGTTCTTACGTGATTTTAAAGGACATTATGTGTTGAAAGATTTTGACCACAGACTCCAGAATGTACCACAGCACTTATGGGCACCAGGTCCGACTGACGTAGGTTACATGCACATTACACCACACCGTGTCACTCTCAAAACAGGAGTAGTACTGCCACGTATCCGACAATACAAGTTACCACCTGATGCCGTAGTAGCCTTACTGAAAATTGTTGACGAACTCATTGCACAAGGGGTGGTAGTAGAGACTGATTCGAATGTATGTAATTCACCTGTCATCCCTATTCTTAAACGAACAGACCCCAATGCACCACCAGTCTACAGACTAGTGGTTGACCTTCGAGAACTGAACAAATGTATAGTCCCTCAATACCCAGTGGTCCCAGACATTTCTTCATTACTGACTGCAATTGATTCTGAGGCGACGTTCTTTACTGTAATTGACCTAAAGAACGCTTTTTTCAGTGTCCCAATTCATCCAGATAGCCAGTACCTCTTCGGATTCAGTTTAAATGGACGCAGTTTTAAATTTACGAGAGCTCCCCAAGATTTTACAGAGAGTCCTAGCATTTACAGCCAAGCATTAAAAAGACAGCTGGACAGTATTTACATGCCTGCCAACACTGCACTGCTCCAATATGTAGACGATATCCTCATCACAGCACGATCAGAACCAGACTGCGAACATGCATCACTGACAGTTTTACATTTCCTGGCAGACAAGGGGCACAAAGTGTCCCCTTCGAAGTTGCAATTCTGTGCACAGCAAGTGGTGTACCTTGGACACTTGCTGTCCAAGAGGGGTAGACAGCTGACACAAGAACGTATTCAGTTAATTGCTAACCTCTCACATCCCAAGACACAAAAGGAAGTACGGGCCTTCATTGGCCTCACTTCTTACTGCAGACAATGGATTCCCCAGTATGCCTATCTAGCCAAACCACTTGTACAGTTGACAACACAGGAGGCAGCGTCTTCGACTGTCCTCCCTTGGACACAAGAACATACCCTGGCATTTGAAGAATTGAAAAGAGCCTTATGTCAAGCACCAGTTTTAGCGACTCCTTGTTACAGCAAACCTTTTACGCTTTTTGTCACTGAACGAGATGGAACAGCATTATCTGTCCTTACACAAGATCAAGCAGGAAAACACAAGCCCTGTGCTTATTTTTCTAGTACACTGGATCCAGTAGCCCAGGCTCTGCCTGCGTGCCTGAAATCAGTTGCAGCAACAGCCCTAGCCATAAGACAGAGTGACTCCATAGTGTTAGGACACCCCCTGATAGTACAGGTTCCACACGCAGTGGAAGTTCTCTTGAACAGGACACAGACGCAGCACTTGACTGTAGCGAGACTGACAGGATATGAACTGACGTTATTTCAGCCACACATAGAGATCAGACGATGCAACATTCTTAACCCTGCTACACTCTTGCCCTCAAGCACAATAGACACTGCACCACATGACTGTGTGGAAGTAATTAATACAGTGACGAAACCAAGACAAGACCTGACAGATATTGCACTGCCAGACCCTGACCTGACACTTTATGTAGATGGTTCATGCATGAGAACAAGCACAGGAGAGTTAGTGGCCGCATATGCCGTGACCACTGATACTGAAGTCATAGAGACACAAAGAATAGACACACTGTCAGCACAAGCAGCAGAGCTCATCGCTCTGACACAAGCCTGCATAAGAGCCAAGAACTTGAAAGTGAACATATATACAGATTCACAGTATGCTTTCGGTGTTGTTCATGATTTCGGAGTGTTATGGAGGGAGAGAGGTTTCCTGACCTCTCATGGGACTAAAATTCAGCACGGTCCGCTCATTCAGGCTCTGTTAGAAGCAATACATTTGCCTACAGCCATAGCCATCTTGAAATGCAAAGCACACACGAAAGTTACAGACACCATTTCCCAGGGTAACGACCTGGCAGACCGAACAGCTAAACTTACAGCCCAGACACCAACAGACACGACAAAGACAGAGTTACCATTACTGACAAACAGCATGACAGTCAGGGATCCTTCACAAGATGTACTCGACATACAGACACATGCCACTCCAGATGAAATAAAGAAATGGACTGAACAAGGAGGGGTCCAGACTGACCAAGGTTGGATGACTAAAGGCAAAGCTACATGGTTTCTCCCAGACTCTATGGTACAAGTCATCATAAACACAGCACATAGTCCAGCACACTTAGGAGAAAAGGCAATGCTAGACAGTTTACAGAATATCTGGTTTAACAAGCACCTACGTGCAGCAGCGAAACAGAAAGTACGTACCTGTATGATTTGTTGCCAGTTCAATCCAGGCAAAGGCATTCCGGTGGAACAAGGCGGATTTCATCCTCCTGACCATCCTTTTGAAGTCCTCCAGATGGATTATATCCAGATGGACAGATGTAGAGGTTACAAGTATGTCCTAGTTGTTGTATGTGCACTATCTAGATGGACAGAAGCGTACCCAGTCCCAGATTATACTGCTGTGACCACCGCCGGGCAATTGGTACGAGAGTTTTTCCCACGGTACGGATTGCCCCGTGTTGTGTACTCAGACAACGGTCAGCCATTTTCCTCTGAATTAATGAAACAAGTGTCCCTTCTGTTAGGATATCAATGGAAATTTCATTGTGTACGACACTCAGAAGCAGCTGGACTTGTCGAGCGCCATAATCAGACACTTAAGACGAAATTAGCAAAAGTCTGTGCAGAAAAAGGCGTGGATTGGATGGTAGCCTTGCCGGTTGCCCTCTTTTACATGCGGATGGTAGCTCATTCCAGAACAGGCCTATCTCCTTACGAAGTGGTTTTTGGTAGACCACCGAATATGTGGGGGACGCCTATGCCTAAGAAAATTACTGATGTTGACAGTAATATGCTGACAGATTACCTGGCTTCCTTGATGTCTGCACTACTCTCTTGTCGTTCACAGGTTGCCGCCGCATTCCCCGACAACACCCAAGTCAAAGAGCATACCATCGTCCCTGGTGACCTAGTCTACATTTGGAACTTTGAACGATCGAGCCCTCTTGAGCCGCGCTGGAAAACACCGAAGTTAGTACTGCTTACCACGAGGACTGCCGTCAAGGTCGAGGGACGCAAAGGCTGGCTTCATGCCCAGCACTGTAAAAAATTCTTTGGAGATTCCGGAACTTTGATCAAGCCTAAAGACTGTCCCGATAATACTGACTCAAAGCCCCCTTTGCTAGAAAAGACTCCGCAACAGGAGTATAGGTCTAAGTTACGGTCTAGTAAGTCAGACAGCGTTTAATTGTTTAAGTCCACTAGGTGGTGAATCGGTTAGACAGGTTCCTGACATGTATAAGATCGTAGACCAGAATAGAAAAAAGAGAGAAATGAAAGAAAAGTACTGCAAGACATTACGCAGTAGATGTATAGTAACTCTGATTTTCATGTCTCTTCTGTGCATCACTGTAATATGTATCAGCTTGGCACTACATGTTTTCTTTCCTCCTATTGCCTCACGTATACACTCTTCCTTTAATGACACTGTAGAGCACACATTCAGTGATCTGCCACCCCATGAACTGTCATATCGACTAGCCCTGCGCAACAATACTTTTATTCGAATGCTGCACCATTCTCATCAGACCAGCAATGTAACAAATTGCTGGGTATGTGGCCGACTCCCACCTTATCAGAAAACGAAGGGAGTTCTGCCCCTCTTTCCTTTTCCGTTCTCCCACAATGGTTCATGCGGAGCATGGTTTGCATTAATGTCATCACTAAACAGAAAGTCCACAGTTTCCCAGGGCGATTGGATATGGGGAGATTTGAATAAAGTCATGAATGAGGCATGTTTTCCAGATGAAGACGGTCTACCCCAAAGGAAAGGTACTGATCTAGAAAATGAAGTGTACGAACAAGGAAATGCTTCCCTTAACTTTATGATTCTGAATGTCCAGTCCGAGAAAAATACAGGTCCACCGTTCATATCAGTCCTACCAGTAAAAGGTGAATTGTGCGTTAGAAAGAAAGGATCAGTGCATTTAGGACACAGTGATTGTAATACTGTAGTCGAGTTCAATGATAAAGGAAAGTCTACTTTCAAAGCTTCCCGCCATTCCTATTTCATTTGCAGTCAGACAGCCTATGTACGTCTGCCCTTAGACTGGGGTGGGACATGTTATATAGCGTTCCTGCTGCCACCCGTCTTTCTAGCCCCATCCCATTATCATCGAGATTCACGACTAGTGCATGTCAGACACAGGAGGGAGACCGATTCCCCAGTCGTTGATCAGACTGAGACAGCTTGGGAGCAATATACCGATTTCAATAAAGGATTCTTTTTCTTCATAGGTCCCGTCCAAAACAGTAAACTCATACGCAGGTTAAGAACTCTAGAAGCAGTAGTGAATGAGACTGCATCTGCCCTGGCGAACTTGACCGAGGAGCAGTCTGCCATGAGACTTGTTGTTCTTCAGAAACAACTTGTTCTTGACGTCATCCTGGCAGATAGGGGCGGGGCTTGCAGAGTGATCGGCTCCAGTTGTTGCGTGTTTATTCCTAATAACGCGCCATCCGTGTATGCAGCAATTACAAGGCTCCACAAGATAGCTCACGAAATACATCAAAACCCAGGCACATGGACTTGGTCCGGTTGGCTCTGGAGTGTAATATCAGCATGGGGATGGAAAGTGTTGTCGTTCCTAGGAATGATACTGCTTATGATATTCGGTTGCTGTCTCTGTCTGCAATGTGGCCCGGCGATTTGCGGCTTGTGCGCCACTACCTGTATTCCCCATCCACGTATACAAAAGAAAAAAGACGAACAAATGATGCTGTATGATCAGATATACGGTCTCATAAATATAGATGTGTCCTGAAGGGCACAGTAGGGGACAAGGAGGGAATGAGGAAATAGAAAATTTTACATGGCCAATATGTCCCCTGCATGTACCCCGTGTGTGTTCATGTCACCCATGCACTTTCCCTCTTATGCTTGTAATAACAATGCCTCTGCATTGCCGTCCCATGTTAGAGTGTCAGTTACCATGAAAGAAACGTTAATTCTGCCCTGAAGCCTAAGTTGCCCATGTTGTCAATGTATTTGCATGGTGCACGTTTAACAGTCGAGATGAACCCGTTTTGTGGCTCAGCCGAGCCAGGACCCGAATTCAGGCTCCGTGCCTCCAGACACTCTGAAAGCTGCAGTTCAGCTATGTATCCCTGACCTCTCGCATACTTCCTGCTCAGCCGACAGGGGCCCAGTCCGGCCTGCCAAGACAGTATTTTGCTTACAGTTATCTGCTCTGCTCCACAGAAACACATTCCTGCTTAGTGAAGAAGGCAAACATAATCCGCCTGCAGAAGATAGGGCCTAGCCTTTCTGTCTCCATTTAAGTGATTTACAGAGCTGGCATCCATAGAAGGCCCATGGCCCCCACGCAATGCACGAAGAAATATATGCACACACTGGCTCTTAGTGATGAGCAACCTTTGCTCGAGCGACCCTTACTTCAGATAATACATCCTCCAAACTCAAGATATCAGATAATACCAGACGTGCAGGTCGTCCTGACACTCAAGGCTTCTCTACTAGAACGAAAGTCAGCTTCCCCCAGTTACCCGTTAATTGCACGTCATGACCAAGTGACGCACACAAGTAGGGTAAAGGTTCCAGCTGACCACGCAGACCTCCTCCATGTATCCACCCACCTCTGACACACCTATGACTCCTCAAGGGAACGCCCACGTGTACGCCTTCTTACACGCCCTTTTACACGCCCATGTGCTCTTATCTCTCTTTCTCTTGCTCCGCCTGGAGCGCTCCGCCTTCTCTATGCAAGTTAATGTATGTTTAACGTATAAATAATGTACTCTGTGAATAAAGTTCAGATGACGATCCTTCCTGAACCTTAGTGGTGATGGAACCCTATTCTCCCTTAACTCGAGTTACTGAAATAAAGCCCTTCCGAATTGGACACCATGGACTCTGCCTCTCATTATATGCATGACCTTTGTTTAAGTATAGAAATTCCGACAGGGTAATATTTTATTTACCACAGACTGATAGATTTTAATGCCTACACACTGCGTACACATTCCATGGCAGATAGAGCTGGCACATTATTAGCATGATTGATTAAACATACGGCGACTGCCACTCCCATCTTGGCGATACATACTGCTCATAACACGTTGGTTACTTCTCAAGCTGCAATTAATGCTACATTTCAGGAATACAATGCTCGTTTATATACCACCCTCCTCTTGGATATGTCCGCTACCACAACTTGCTTCCTGGCAAGGGTTCCAACTTCCTACTATTTTGGATTCGACCGCCGAGGACTTGGCGGCTCCGATTACTACTGCAGAGATTCGTATGGCGATTAATGCATTAGCCCGTAATAAAACGCCGGGCTCAGACTGCCTCCCTGTGGAGTTTTATTCAACTTTTGCAGAAACACTGATTCCTAGGTTATTGCAACTTTATACCTCCTCTTTTGAAGAAGGTGCCCTACCTCCCACTACCAGGGAGGCATTAGTTAAGTCTCTATTAAAATCTGACAAGGATCCGACTGAACTTCTGTTTCATAGACCTCTCTTGGTTCTTAAAACAGAATACACAATACTTAGTAAGGTTTTGGCATAACGGTTACTTCCGTTGCACAGGTTAGCGTTGGCTAAGTTACAGCTACCTAGCATTGCGGGGGGACTGGGAGCACCAGATTTTAAAACATATTGTATAGTCGGACAAATACAGTGGTTGGCATATTGGTTGGCGGGCAAGAATTTATTTGAAATTGGGCATTCCCCCGACTTTTTAAAACAAGGAACCCTTCAATCACTGCTATGCCCGGGTGCGAAGAAACTGCGGGATCCTCCTTATCTTCTGAATATTGCACTACACTATTGGAAACAAGCCCATAAATTAGCAAAGCTGCCCTTTCCATACGCTCCGAACATCCCGCTCTGTGGCTTACCTACCAGGCGCGGAATAATATCAATGAATCGGATAAGAGGGTGGACACAAATGTGTGTAGGGACAGTTGGTAAGCTCTTCTTGGATGGCCACCTGATGCCCCACAAAGAGTTTGTACGTAATCATTCCGTGCCTGATACATTGTTTCTCACTCATGCGGCAATAGTGCACTTTATTCGGAAATATTGGTTCATAGACCAGAGGGAACCTTCAACTTTCCAATTATTGAAATCTATTCACATGATGGGGCATGGCCGACACCTAGTACGTTAGCTCTATTGGGGTTTGAGGGAGCATTTATACCCAATTACATCATCTCAGACAGAAGTTGGACATACTTCTGTGTGAGTTAGAAGACAGAGAATGGGCCCTAATATTAGAACACCCTCGGCGAGTCTCCCATAATTGCAGATTAAAAATGATACAATTATTCATATTACACAAAGCATATCTTGCCCTGACAACAATACGAAAGATGTTCCTGAATGCATCCTCGGCTTGCCCGAGGTGTCAGGCACAAATGGCTGATTTTATTCATATGCTATGGTTCTGCCCAGTACTGAGGGGGTTTTGGTCAGACGTTATCCAGAGTCTACTAGTGCTGACAGAATGCACACCATGGGACATGATCGAGGCCTGTCTCCTGGGGCTCCTTCCCCTTCCTAAGAAGGCGAAATTGTTAAGTCGATTTACGGGATTGGCCCTGATGCTTGCCAAAAGACTGATTATACAGCGCTGGAAATCTAACACGGTGCCCCGTGAGGGCAAGTGGCGTGAGGAGGTTATCAGGTGGGAGATTGCAGAGAGGGAGGCATTACAGCGTGAAGAATATAGGGGACTACGAAAACATCCAATATCCTTAGAATGGGAGCACCTTATAGAACTTTTTAAAGCAGGCATGGGGGATGAGTTAGAAGATTCGCAGATTACAGTGTTGGAAAGCGGGGCAGACATCTGATTACTGTCTGTGAATTGATTGTGTTCCTTATTCATCATGTTTCCCCTGCACTTCCCTTCCCTTACTCCCCATCTCTCTCCACCTTTCTCTTTCCCCCTCTTCCACTGTGCCCCCCCTTCCCCTATAGTTTCAGACCTGACAGTCACCAGGTACGAAAACATCTGATAGGGTGTATTGTCTATGTAGCGGCAACAGTTGCTATTGTTTAATTTGGGTATTGTATGGGGTGGGTTTCATTGGGTGGGGGTTACTGGGTACTGCGATTTTCGTCCATATTCATGATTCTACATTATATTCTCTTATAAACAAAATGTATAATCTTGATTATGTATACATATATATCATCCCTAGGACTCAATAAAATGTTGTGGAAAACAAAAATGTTGTACTGCTTCCTTGAGCTGCTTTCCCCTAGTAACTTGTGCCCTCTTCTTTGCTCTGCCCCACTCCCCACCTCTCTACTGCCATTACAAAGCTCATAGTGATGCCCAAGTACTTTGAAGTTACAGGAATGCCAGCTATGTGTCTAAAACGAAAGAAACTAGATATCATTAACTCCGGAATAGGCTTACTAATATTTATAAACAAGCCAGTTATTATTAAGAATACCAGCCGCTTTGTGAGGACGGACGTTGTTGGAAAGGGACTGCAAGTCCCAGGAAGTCTGCAGCCTTGGGTCCACACCTGCCTGAACACCTGAACCCCCCCCTACTTAACTCCTCGCCGCTCCTGCTTTGTGAGGACGGACGTTGTTCGAAAGGGACTGCAAGTCTCAGGAACCCTGCAGCCTTGGGTCCACACCTGCCTGAGCACCTGAACCCGCCCTACTTAACTCCTCGCCGCTCCCGCTTCGCAGGAGCCGCTTCGTGAGGACAGACGTTGTTGGAAAGGGACTGCAAGTCCCAGGAAGCCTGCAGCCTTGGGTCCATACCTGCCTGAGCACCTGAACCCGCCCTACTTAACTCCTCGCCGCTCTCGCTTCATGGGAGGCACTTCATGAGGGCGGGCATTGTTGGAAAGGGACTGCAAGTCCCAGGAAGCCTGCAGCCTTGGGTCCACACCTGCCTGAGCACCTGTACCTGCCCTACTTAACTCCTCGTCGCTCCCGCTTTGTGGGCAGGCCGGGCGAAGCCAGGGCCAAGTGCGGGCCCGTTTGAGACCTGATGAGGCCGGGCCCCCCCTCTTAGTTTTTCAGCATTGTAAGGTCAGTCTCTTCCTACTTACTGAGGCTTCGCTGGGTTTGATCCCTCACAAGTTGCTAGATACTGTGCCTTGTTAACGATGAATTCCCGGGGGGGAAGGGGGAGGACCGCTCTCACGGGCGGAAGTGTGGCTGGGACTCTGGACCAATTTATAGTAAGAGCCAGTTCTGTCTTAGCCCATGAAATTACCCTGACTGAGCAACGTTTATCTCTCGATCCCCTGCATAACAAAAGCTCGTATCTGGGTGGATTGATGCTTACAGGCTCACGAGAATGCTGCCTGCCCACAGGTTTAGATTCTCTTAACTCTGAAGGAAGTTCCAGCCAGACTCCCTCTATACAGCTGGACATTTCTACAATAATGGAGCTACCAACTAGTCCTGCCCCCCACAAACTGGTGCAAGAGGGCTCATCAAGCTCCACATTACAACAAGTTACTACAATGTCTGTGCTCAAACCCAAATCTCAAGTCTCTGAAATTTTACCAGAGCCAGCCTCAAAGAGGAAGCGGGGAGGGACCCCCCCAAAGGCAAAACCATTCTTACATCTGGCATTCAGAATACGGTCATAGCTGGTATTCCAACGCTTGAAACTGAAGAGAAGCTATGGGCTAGAATGGGGCCCTTATATCGGCATCCTTTTCTCTAACTCTTGAGAGACTGACAGTAATTGAGGAGAAAATAACCAATCTTGAACTTCTTGCTGTGTCTAATCATCGTTCTGTCATGGCCTCACTGGGGGAAAATAACCGGCCCTCTGAATTGATACCTAATGCGATATGTAACTCAATAATGTCTAAACCCCCAACTGCCATCCCTCTAATAATTAACCCACTGCCTATCTTATCTAGCAGGAATAGAGGGGTGAGCTGCTTCTGATGTCGGTACAGTGGCTCAGGAAGGTGCCGTGGGTGAGGCGGGGAACACATCCAGTGAATTTGCCCAGCTCTTCCCGAGTACTCCCAGGTTGGAGGGAGATAGACCCTGTGCTAGGTCACTTAGCAATACAGTACAAAACAATCCTATGTCTGGCTCAGATAACCAATTAACTACTGCCCCTGGGAGTACTGGTCGTGTTTTCCCAGCAATACACTCCGGGTTTGGATTTAGCTTGACTAGATACGATCCAAGGGTAGTAAATCTTCCTCCTGCTGCCGCACCATTGGTTGTGGTCCTGAGGAATGTACCTTCTCTACAGGGTGGTATAGAATTTACTAACCAGTTAATGGCAAAAACAATGCACTGGCTTAGTGTACAATTGAAGGAAGCAAGGATATGGGGCCGGGATATTTGCAACCAATTGATAATGGCTAGACGTTCATCTTTGGTTGGATATTCCACTAAGGACTGGGGGGGTTTGGTGGGGGGGTGACTGCGTAGTTGCCAACTTCAATAATGAGCGTGTAGTTAAGCTCTTACTGGAGTGTTTAGGGAGGAGGACTGAAGGGCATTGTCCCGGAAAAATATCTCTCCATCCCCTAGGGTTTTTCTACAGACCACATTATCATTCCCTGCCAGGAGGGAGGGTTTGTAGTGATTATCGCAGTGCCCATCACAGGGTTATAGGGCACCCCCTTGATATAAAATTAGTTAACCGATTTGCCCCATTGTCCGGCTTAGATGGCTGTGAATGACTGATACCTGTAGATCCATCTGGGACAGAGAATACCCTTATTGATCCTGTTACTTCCCATTTGATGGACTCAAATCCCCAGTTAGCTACTGACAGTGGGACACAGGATATCAAGAACATGGCTCTGTTAGAACAAAGTGAAGGTTGACCTTTCAGGACATTAAATATTTTAACCTGGCATATTGTTGGGCTGCTAAAAAAGACGAGATCCTCTGACTGGTCTAATTTCATCAAGTCTTGCGACATTGTTGCGTTCCAGGAGACATGGTCTCTGAGCACTATCTTTCGGCCAGGTTACTTGGTATTTGGCAAGCCAGCAAATCCTAGCGCCAAAGGGCGTCCATCAGGTGGTTTAACTATTTGGGTTAGACAACAGGCGGGTTTCCAGATAGAAGACTTAGTGATTGACAACCCAGATATTCAGGCCATTAAAATATTCTCTGTGTATAAACCTGAGTTTATATTTATAAACGTTTATGCTAGAGGACTGGTAGGTGGAAAGGCTTCACCGACCGTCTCCAGCCTTGATACATTTATTAAATCACTAAACGGGTCTTGCGACAGGATTATTGCGGGGGATTTTAACTGCACGTTCAAGCCACTTGGCTTAGAAGACTGGAATCTTACCAGTGACGAGGATGCTGTCTGGGGAGTCCCGTCATTATTGCTTGCCCCAATTAAGAACTGGACAGAGGCCGCTCTTCAGCTTAAAAGTCTAACATTGGAGAGGGGGCTTTGTGCAGCTAATGGAAGATCCAAATCAGATAACCAAGGCAATTCCACTTTTATTAGCGGGTTAAGGAAAAGTAGATTCGATTATTTTCTTATTAACTTAGAACTCTGGCAAAGGGTGAGGGATATGGAGGTTGTGAAAAGATCAGAGTGCGACCACGATCCCCTTTTATTGACACTAGATGTGAAATATTGTTCGATTAGGAGTGGCAGTCTGGATACTGCAACACCAGATGTGATTATGTCCAATGACTGCCGCAGGTTAAAATGGGCACAGGTGTCCGAGGATGAAGGCATTGTCACCCAAATCAAGTTAACACTTGTAGATTCCCTTACTGCCCTCTCGCAACTTGATTTTAATAAGGACACTCTTACAGCACATCCTGAGGCCCTGCTCGCCAAGTTGAGATCCTATATTGTAAAACCCCAAATAAGAAGTAATAGGCACCCAGTGTATAAGTCAACAAAATGGTACAACGTGGCATGCAGGAATGCCTACAGGGCTTTGTCTAGCGCAATAAGGGCAGGTTCCACGCAGGAGGTAAGGAAACTGAACTCTGAATATAAGGCCACCCAATTACGGGCAAAGAAGGCCCATGACGAAAATAGATGGAGGGACTTGGTTGCATGTAATGGGAAAAACTGGAGTTGATTCTGGCATTTAATTAAGTGGGGTGGCGATAATGTCGGTCCTGCACCTGTTAACAATGTCCCCCAGAAGCCTGGATTGCTCATTATCAGACCCAATTTTCTTTGCACGTAAATGATCCTGGGCAATACCAATGTGTAGTTCCGGAGTCAACCCTAACATTTACTTTATTGGAAATAGAACATGCTTTTGATGGGGTAGCTGCAGGTAAAGCCCTGGGTCCGGATTGTATCCCGGCGGACATATTTAAATCTGACCGGGATAATTGGCTGAAATATATTTTTATTTTTGCCAATGGTCTGGCTAGAGGAGCCCCTATTCCGGAATCCTGGCATGGGGCTGAAATTATCCCCATATATAAAAAAAGGGGACCGAGCCTGTCCATCCTATTACCGGCCTATTAGTCTTATAGACACTATGCAAAAGTTGGTGGCTAGATTAGTGCTAAGCAGGGTAAATAGGTGGATTGATGATAATGAAATATTATCCACCTATCAAGCAGGATTTCATTCCCATGTTAGTACTATCAACCAAGTTTTTAGATTTATGATGTTATATTGGAACACCGTGGTCTTAGCTTGGGGCAGCCTCTATGCAGCATTTGTAGATCTTAAATCTGCATTTGATCTAGTACCCCAAAACAAACTTTGGGACACTCTCAAAGAAGCTGGGATGCCCGCTGAGATCCTTTCATTCATCATAAAACTACACGATTCCACCAATGCCCAAGTCAGGTGAGGCCAACAGGGGGAGACAACAGAGCATTTTCCGGTGAACCAGGGAGTGCGGCAGGGGTGTGTGTTAGCCCTTATCCTTTTCTCTTTGTTCATTAATAATGTAATCTCCTATTACTCTGAATATCCCACGGACGCTCCTACTCTCGCTGGTTCGAGGGTTCTCTTATTAATGTTTGCAGACAACACTTTAATTTTGTCCAAAACAGAAGGTGGTCTACAAAGAGCCCGTGACAGATTTAGTCTTTTTTGGAATGACCATGACCTTGTAGTCAATGTTGACAAGACAAAGTTCGTGGTTTTGCACAAAAACAAAACAGTGACAGCCAGAGTAGAAATTAATACTGCGTCCCTTAAACAAACTGACCCGTTTACCTATTTATGTGTTACAATGGGCAAAAGAATGAATTGGAAGCCACAGATGGATTTGCTGGTCTTAAAGCATAATGAACTAGCAGGGGGCCCTCCTAAAAGAACATTGGTTATCCCAAACCAAACCAGTAGCTCTGGTTTTGGCAATTTACCAAGGAAAGATTAAAGCCTCAATAATTTATGGAGCTGAACTCTGGGGCTTCGAAAACTTAGTTCCTTTAGGCCAAGCTCAGAACAAGTTTTTGAGGACATTGACCGGCCTTCCCCAATCGACACCACTTAGACCCTTACTTTTAGACCTGGGGTGTGTTTCCTTTGATGAGGCAGCAGGTTATAGACCTCTCGCCTATTGGCAACGGCTTTGGACCACCCCGTAGTTAGCTCCCTACGCAAAAGCTGTTAAGCACATTAGAGAAGCTGACAAATCCAACAAAATCACATGGCTACAAAGGATTAAAGCTACTTTATTGGATATGGGCCTCAACCACTTGTGGTTGGACCCAGAAGGGAACTCTTTCCCCTCAAAATCAGAATTTAAAGCCTTATATAGGGATATGGTCTGTCAGAAGTCACTTTTTCAGGTGAATGGCGATTCCTTAACAGGTCTCTTTCTGGGTCACAAAATTGAATATAGACTGGAGATTGGGATACCATTACCAGTCCTGGTGATAGAAAGCTCTATCACTAATTTAGAGTGGCTACTCTCCCCATAAAATTGTTCACAAAAAAGTGGGGGAATGCTCAAGACACAAATTGTCACTCTTGTTCATGTGAGGAAGAGACCTTGCCGCATATTCTTTTTGTTTTCCCTGCATATAAGGCCCCTCGCCACAAATGGCTCAAGCCAGTTTGTGCTAAAATAGGAACAAGATCTTGCCAAACGGCTTTGCGTATTCTAAAAACTGAAACCAGAGAAGTCATAGTTATTGCTATGGCTAAATTTTGGAGTTGGATGTGGGCCCTTAGAAGGAAAAGGGTGCAGTGCACTATGTAACTATGTAATTGATTTAAGTGAGCTATGGTGTTTTTAGTCTCTTCTAATCTAACCTGCTTATAAGATTGTGATCTTTTTTTAACCTAAACCTGCGTAATTATGGTTATTCCTTTCCTTCTAGGAATTCTTATCTAGTCTTAAGGTAAAAGGTTTTATGACATGTATTATCAGTTTGATATGTTTTAATGGAATTTTATTGCATTTTATCATGTGACACTTTAATTGTTTTAAAAAGTAACTTCTTAATTTTTTATTTTGCTGTTTATATGTGTCTTTTAT
The DNA here is from genome assembly GCF_964263255.1 of Lissotriton vulgaris. Lineage (NCBI taxonomy): Eukaryota > Metazoa > Chordata > Amphibia > Caudata > Salamandridae > Lissotriton > Lissotriton vulgaris. The sequence goes on from NC_141695.1 coordinate 717,585,659, forward strand.
GATTGTTTATGATCGAATAAAGACTAATTGAAGAATATTAAGATTACCACTATGTTCCAATGCTGGGATTTCCGTTCACAAACCTTTGTTTTAATGTTAGTCCAGTTGAAATGAAACCAGACTTAAAATCCCAAAATGCAAATAATTACTTCAGGAAATGGTGTTCCTTGATGAGTTATCAGGGACCTATGTGGCCCCAAATTTTGTTGGACATTTTAAGCCGGTTCGGGCTTTTCAGCTAATAACTCTTGCCTGCTGTTTAAGTTCATACTTATAAATCATGCACAGAAAGCTAAAAAAAAAGCCACAATGAAAAACAATGTTGGTTGAAAAGCTAGTGCTGGGTGACGGATCATATAAAAATGAAAACCATATGTCTTAATTACAGGACCAAAAACAACCTGTGGAAACCTGGTTAGCAACACAGATGCATGTAGTAGAGGTCCTGCGGCAAAATCGTATACAGCACAGGGTGCACTGAGTTAACTTCTTTTATTCATAACGGGGAGAGCGCCGGGGTCATTCCCACACGTAGATCCCTCTGTGTGGAAGATGGCCGCTGGAGCAACCCAGCACCCCCTGCAGCGTCATGTGGTGTAAGCACTAGAGCGCTACAACACATATCTTCACCCTTTAGGACACATCACAATAAAGGGACAGTAACAACAAGAAGAAAGGCAAGGAAGGGGATCCCTGACATATGTGAGCGGCAATTATCAAAGGCTCGCTGCTACTAACAGAGGACGAAGGGGCAAAGCTGATAGCAGCCTGCTCGGATCCCATGATCACCCGGTTATACCTCTCTGCAAGGCCATTGCCAGCAGGATGATACACCGGGGTGTGCTTGGTCACGATGCCATTCCATTCCGTGAATGCCTTCCACTTCTCTGACGTGAACTGGGGGCCGTTGTCACACTTGATGACTTTCGGTATTCCCTTTCTCAAGAAAGTGGCTGTAAGGAAGGCCGCAACCCTGTCCCTGTCTGCTTTTTCGCATTGGTCAACTTCTGGCCTCTTGAAATATCGGTCCATCAGAACAATGGCGTACTTGGGAACGCTCCACGCATCCAGATTTGGGCCAAGAATGTCCACCGACAATTCTTCCCATGGGCTGGTGGGGTTGGTGAACTTCCCCAAGGGTGGTCGTAGCATGGTTTGCACTTTGTCCGCGTTGCTGCACTGCTCACAGGAACTTATGAGCTTCTCCACCTGGCTGTCGACTGCAGGCCACCAATAGGCTTGTTTGATTTGCTGTTTAGTCTGGCCCTCGTGTAAGATCATGAGCAGGCGTTCCACCAATTGTTGTGGAGGGATTACTTTGTCTCCTCGCAAGAGGAATATGGTATTGTCCCCCTATCGACAATTCTTCCCGTTCTTCCCAGAATTTCCGGAGGTCGGTGTCCAAGTGATTCTTCTCTGGCCACCCCTGCATGACAAATCTTTTGACGGTCACCAGATGGGGGTCCTTTTCTTACGCCGCTTTCCAGTCTTGTGCGCTTTTGACTTCTTCCTGGTCATCTGTAAAGGCTATTGTGTACTTGTCCAATTCTGTTCACTCAGGCGCCTCTTCCATTGCCGCCGATCTACTGAGGTAGTCCGCCACTTGGTTCCTGTTGCCAGGTAGGTATTCTACTTGTTACAAGGCACAAGGGAAACCTCGTCAAGCAATTGGTCAGGGACCATGGGTACATACAGTATTTCCAAAGACAGTGGTCCCTAGACAGCGAAGGATGCACATGAAAAATAAATATAGATCAAATGATTTCTATATTCTGTGTCCAGACGGACAGGATTTTATTACAACATATATTCATGTAGTCAGTTTATCTATACAATATCAAGTGGGACACAGCCTGTGTCCTACTATCACATATAGACAGGTGTGACATACATAGGGGGGAGTGTCAGGCAAGGGAGACAGTCTGCGTAAGATCAAATTATAAATACACTATTGTGACATTTCGTATAGTATAGTCAAACACATAAAGTGTATATGGTGTCGACGATGTTTCGATCCCTGTGCTAGAATAAAGGGATCATTCTCAGGACATTGTAATTCATGCCTGTGTTACATTTCGTTATCAACTTAAAACCCAGATGAAAATTAGAAACACACCACATAGACAATACATACCATTTGGAGGAAAAAGGGAGGAAAAATGGGGAAAAAAAAGAAAAGTGTATATACATTATATAAGCACTATGTACATATTTAAGACAGGCATGGGTAACCAGTGGATATCAAAAAAACGAGCCATGTGACAAGGTGTCCTAATATCAACAAAGTGTACAATTCACATGGATTGCAAGATGGTTGGACGAAATTCTCCAAGAGGTAGCAGTCTTGGTGTAAAGAAAAAGCATGCTGGTGTGTGTTTTAAAGCATACTGGTGTTTAATTAACAGGTAGCGAAGAAGAACTCGAAGGGCACGTGTGGCTGTTATGTGGTAAATCGTTAGCCATGGCCAGTGCCTGAAAAGAGTCATTCGAAGCGGAAGAATCGCGAAAGAATATGTAATTGCGGGCACTGGTGACATTGGATTGCCGAAAAGTATCAGGGAGTGCGGTGCAGTAATGCGGATTACGAAGCTTACCTATGATAATGCAGGTTTTGACAATGATCACATGGGGCGAAAGTTCGACGCAAGTGAAGATTTAAATTCCTGTAAGTGATAAAAGTGCAGATTTGAGTAAGATACTACACGGAGCATCGTGTGAGCAGTAATAGCCGGTTGTGTCTTTACCGTAAATTACGATACGCTGCATTCTCGAGGCTGGAGGAATCCGGCAGCTGGGGGGAGGAAAGTTAAGGTCAAGGCGCTGAAGGGGACGTACTGAGGCATACTGTAAAAAACCTGTGGTGCCGCTTAATTAGAAGTGGTGTACTTGGTTGAGGTGGCAGATTGAGCCTAAGGAGAGAGAGAAGGGGGAATGAGGAGCCGATACGGTCGTCTAGATTGCTAAACTAAGGCAGAAGGAGCAAGCAAGTACTCTTACCGATTAGTTTGAGCACAGGCGGTCCTAAAATGGGGTCCTCGCCGACAGTCGAGGCAATACTCTGAGTGACTGTTCACCGCATGGGAAAGAGACTCCATTATGAGGGGGCGGTCATGTGACAATGGCCATGTGACCGGGAGAAGGTCTCCAGCTCTTAGGCTAGGTGAAGCGAACTAACGAGGCGGCCATTTTGGAAAGGTGCAAAGTGAAGATATCATGGTTTTACATAGGGGGAGGTGAACTAGTGAGGCGGCCATTTTAGACCGGGTGTTGTCTATGGCATGATGAGGCCTGGAGAGGGCCAACAGATATTAAGGAATCATCCAACCAAAAACATAAAACGATTTAAATTAAACATATATGGAGATATACAGGGCAAGGTGATAACAGTGTCATATTCAATTACTTGAGAAAAAATTTTTTTGTTCAAAGCAAAGAAGTCCAGTACTCGAGACGGTTGAGACCAGTGTGGATGCTTTTAGTCTTAAGTATCCATTTGAGCTCTTCTTTGTTCATGAGTTGGTTGAGATCTCCACCCCTTGGTGGGATTTTATTGAGTCAATGATTGTCCATTTAATATCCAGTATGGTGTGGTCTTTTTCCGATGATGTGGTCCACAAGAGGCGCATTCGGTGTTTTGCATCGAATCCTGCTCTTGTGCTGACAGATTCTCGTGCCTTCTGTGTTGTCTGCCCTATGTATATTTTTTGACAGGGGCAGAAAATTGCATAAATAACATTCATGTTATTACAATTCATGAAGTGTGGTCTTTGGAAATTGGTTTGTTCAAAAGTGAAGTCTTTCCCTTCCACTGTACAATCACAGACACTACATGAACCACATTTCACATGTCAGTTAATCGTGGGAACCCCCGCAATTCATTTATTGTTCCTCTTGTGTTTTCAGTGGGCAGAGCAGCGCGTACCAGGTGATCCCTGAATTTTTTTAGATTTTTTAAAAGTGAATAAAGGGCGCTCAAGGTTTAAGGTGCCAGCGTTGATTGTGGCCCAATGTTTCTTAATACTTTTTCTGATAGCATTGGAAGCTGGAGAGAAAGTAGTCACACATACTAGCCGGTTCTGAGTCTTTTTTCCTTTGGGTTCCAGCAGTATTTCTCTTGGACAGTACCAAGCCCTTTTTAAGGAGCTCCGGATTAATTTGCGCCGGTACCCTCGGGATTGCAGTTTGTTACTTAGAGTACTTGCTTCCAGAAAGTAGTCCTCTTTTCGAAAACAATTTCTCCGTATACGGAGAAACTGGGAATAGGGAAGTGAGTCACGCAGAGCCCGTGGATGGTGGCTTTGGTAGCTCAGTAGCGTGTTACATTCTGTAGGTTTCGTGTATAGACTTGTGATTAGTTTGCCATCATTATGTTGGATGTTCAAGTCAAGGAACTGAATAGTTTGTTTCTTTACAGAGAGGGTAAAGTTGAGACCGCTGCAATTATTATTTAACCAATGTAAAAACTGCAGTAATAAGTCATAGGATTCCTGCCAGATGAGGAAGATATCATCTATGTATCTCTTCCACAGGGCAATGCCGCTGTGGAAGGGATTCATCAATGTCAAAATACGTTTGCATTCCAGATTATCCATATAGAGGATAGCCAGGTTGGGAGCAAAAACTGCTCTCATAGATGTACCCCTGACTTGGCCGTAGTACTCATCGTTGAATAGAAAAAAGTTTTTAGTTAAACAAATTTCCAGGAGCTGCAAGATGAAGTGTGGGTACTGCATGAGGGCGAGGGCGTGTATCAAGAATTTGTTCTATGACAACAATGAATCAATTTTTGGGATATTGGTGTAGAGCGACTCCACATCCAAAGTACACATTGTCTTGGATGTGGGGTTGAAGGGGTACTCTTCAATCTTGTTTATTATTACCATACTATCACATATATAGCACTCTGTAGCAGGCACACATTCTTTAATAAAGTGGTCCACATATTGCCCCAGGGGCTCCAGAATGGAGCCACATCCAGAGACAATAGGTCTTCCAGGGGCATTCTCAATGTTTTTGTGGATCTTGGGCAATGTATATATCACCTGTGTCCTTGGAGATTTTGTGTTTAGAAATTGAAGTTCCTATTTGCTTAAAAACCAGCAGTGAGACCTTTGTTGGTAACCTGAGCATTTGTGGTTTAATGTTAGAGCAGGACATTAACCTCACACATTTTAATCATACTCAAACTGGGGATTTATTGAATGAATTATTATTTGATCATGATTTGGGTTTTGTAAATGAAATGACTCACCAACCAACGCCATTTGTACCAACTTTCATTGGGAGGGGAGCATCTACTACTATTGACTTTAGCCTCTGCTCAAATGGTTACGGTCATAAGATAGGTCGTTTTAAAATTTTCGATGCACCAATGAGCGACCACTTACCTCAAATACTCGAAATTGAGAACCTTTTCTTGGCACGCCGAAACGATCTGACTCTAGCGCAGGCTGTGCCAGATGTGGCGCTAGGGAGGCAAAACGGGTATACACTCAAGTGGAGCAAGGTGGTACCGGAAGAATTCTTTAAAAAGTTGGTAAATACCTCTGCCGATAGTTTTAAAATTTGCCTGGACGAGGACTCCGATAGTGAACGCATAATAGAGCACTTTAACAGCATTGCATCCACTATCAAAGAGAATCTGAAATTAGTGTTAAGGAATGGGTCTAAGAATACTACAAGATGGTTCGACAGGACTTGCACCAAGGCCCTTACAGATCTTAAACATGCAATTCACCAGGTGCCCGAGACACTGCTCAAATAAGAAATCTAAGGAAATGTTATAATCAGGCACTGACAAATAGGAAGAATGTCATTAAAAGGGTAGCATGGGAAGAACTATGTGCAGCCTCACAATCCAAAGATACATCTGCCTTCTGGAAGGTGGTAAATGCCCCCCTACCCTATGAAAACACCAAAGCTCGCTTGGAAATCGCGATCAATGAGGAGGATTGGGTTGCACATTTTTCCACTCTTTATATGTCCATAGATGATATTGTAGATACAGGCTTAAACTCAATACATGAGAAAGAAGACGAGGCACAAAAACTGTTGGTAACTTTCCCCGAGGTCTTAACGAGTCTGGAAGCCACAAAGGGCAGTAAGGCGGCTGGTCCAGACGGGATCCCGGCAGATTTGTATAAAGCTAATAGCGAAATCTGGGGCCCGATGCTTGTACAACTTTTTAATGCAGCCCTAGTAAGGGGACTGAGTCCATCTTGGTTTACATCAATCATTGTACCTATTTACAAGAAGGGAGACAGACAAAATTGTGCTTGTTATAGGCCAATATCCCTTCTTGATTTGTCAATGAAGATCCTTGGTAGAGTCATTTTAGCCAAATTACAAAACTGGGCAGAGGAGTTTGGGGTAATAAGCGACCTACAATTCGGATTTCAAAAGGGCATAGGAACAACCGAGCAAGGCCTAAATTTATTTATCATCCAGCAGAAATATACTATGATAAAAAGGGAGCGTTTGAATTTTACGTTTGTTGATCTCACATCGGCTTTCGACTGCGTGCCCCATCTTAAATTATGGGACTTGATGTCAAGGCTGGGCGTAGAAAAGCCGATAATTCGATTCCTAAGGGAATTGTATTCAGGAGCCACTGCTATTGTACGCTATGGAAAAGGGGGGGAATGCAGTAGGTCTTTTGGGATAGGGCGTGGCATACGCCAGGGGTGCATTTTGGCCCCCTTCTTATTCCTTATCTACATAAATGGCCTTGAAAGTTGTCTGTTGCAAGAGTGTGGGGATATGCCCATGGTTGGAAAAAGATCTATCCCTGCACTCTTGTATGCAGACGACGCTGTTTTAATGGCCCGTACCCCCATGGCCCTGCAAAAACTGATAACATCTTTTTACAGGTTTATGCTCAGCTTGGTTTAAAAATAAACTGTAGCAAGACTTTTTCAATGAACTGTGGCACAAGCACCAAGAAGCAAATGAAAACGATGTATATAAATAACGCTCCTTTAGAAAGAATATCTTCCTTCTCTTATCTAGGAATCTTGTTCCACGAGACTGGCTCTTGGTCAAGTGCGGTGAAGGCAAGAACGCTCCTGTTCTCTAAGACAATAATGGCCCTAAAGAGTTTCATAAGAAAACTGGGGGAAAAAACGATTAGGGAAATGTTAACTATTCATAATGCAACATGTGTATCGGTGGCATTGTATGGAGCAGGGCTCTGGGGTTACTCCAATATAAAATCACTCCAAACAGTTGAAAATAAATTCTTACTGCACATCCTGTCAATACCAGAAAGTACAGCGACTTTTATTTGCCATGCTGAGCTGGGGCTGCCGTATATTTCAGACACAATTAGAATACAGCCCATTCTTCTGTGGCACAGGGTATGGACTGTAAATGAATGTGTATTAAATCGCGCCATACTCCAGGATGTGTTAAAACTTGGAAAAGTAAATGGACTTGAATGGTTAAATTACATCAGAACGTTCCTGACGGAAATTGACCGTTCACAATATTATGATGATCCATCTACTATGTTACACATTCCTAGAAAAACATTGAAAAAACTGTGCATGGAGTATTTGAGTGAAAAAAGACTGTTTGAAGAAACTAAGAAAAAGACTGTTTCTTCTCATCAGCTAATTTTAACCGGAGACAAATGACAGCCATATCTAACCCTCCCTATGCCTAATTACGATAGATTTCTCTTAACACGTTTCAGATTTAACATTGTTTTTAGATTATTTACTTTTCCTGAAATGAACTCTTGGTCAAATGAACTGCCTGTATGCCCTTGTGATGAATTATCTGTACAATCTAATATTCATGTTTTATTTTGTTGTAAATTTTATACTCTGCCTCGTAGGAATCTTATTGTCCCTATCCTAAAAGAGATGAACTTGCACAGATGTCGCCCAGCGTTTTTAGAATTGCAAAAAATGGACACTGTTTTTACTGTTGCTTCATTATCTGAGTTTTTTAAACAGGTTTTTAAATATCGGAAATCAATTTGTTTGGATGAAATTTAATACTGTACATATTATGGAATACATGAATTGCGATAACTTCTCCTTTCACAAATAGCTGATTTATTAATCATTGTAAATGTATTTTTTTATCTGTTACTTTTATGGTTATTGATTTTTAACCGAATAAAGTACTTTTTGAACTTTGAGCTTTTGAACCTGAGCTATAAGGTTCTGTATTTCTTTTGTGGAATTGGTCGGTAGCCTACAGTAGTGGGCTGTGTAGCTGAGTTGTCGTAGAATCTCTATTTGGTATTTGTCTTTCTCCTGTAATACGATCCCCCCACTCTTGTCTGCTGGCTTAATAACTATGCAGCTAATGCTTGTTTCTCCGCAGATGAGATATTATATGGAATGAACGCTTTTTTGCTTTCCAATTCGGAGAGATTTTTAAGTACTACTTTCTCGAAAGTTAAGATCTCGCTGGAGACCATACTCCCTGAGGGTAGAGGGTGGGCGAAATGGAGTGTTAGTAGCTAGTGGTGTCGAGGGATTGAGGAGAAAGAAGCTGAGTAGTCATATCTTTCTAAAAAATCTAAGGAGTTCCGTCTGGTGGTCGAGGAAGTTAGGGCAAATAGTGGGAACAAAGGAGAGGCCTTTATTCAGAAAAGAAAGTTCACTTGAGGATAGACAGTGTGTTATTATGTTGAAGATGGGTAGGGTATTGTCAGGTAAAGGCTCAGTGTGGGTGGTAGCAATGTGGTATTATCAAGGGATACTCTTACCACTGGTAGTGTTGTCTGCGTGTGTAGCACTCTCCCGGGGGATTTGGCCAACGCTGTGGCTGTTTTCCTCTGCCCCTTTTGGGTTGCTCGGTCTAAGGATTTCTGTGTGGGGTGTCTTGTGCGTCACTTTGCTCTGAATTATCTGAGGATTCTGCCGAGGTATCAGAGAATCCAACAAGGTTTTGTGTTCTGTTGAAGCAACCCTAAGGTCGTTGATTTTGTGGACCACCGTAGGATCTATTGGTGTAATAATCTTTGGCAAGTTAAGTATATGCACGTTCTTGAGAGAAGGATTTTATGTCTTTCTTTACCTTATTAGTTTTTTTATTTTGTTCAATTCTGTAGAATTCGTCAACTGTCTTTTGTACTTCCTCGAAATGTTTCTTACCCTCACTTGTAGGACTCTGATCTTTAATTTGTTTCTCTAAGTCCTGTATTTCAATAGTAACTTTCTTTAGTTCCTCTGTGGCAATATCTATGCCCAGCACCATCCTGTGCCTGGAACATGTGGTGCTGATGTAACTAAACCAAGTGGTATATTTGGGGTTGTCAGTGAATACGCCCGGGATATTGCGAACCTGTAGCCCTACTGGGATTATTTCAGCTCCTAAATATTCTGTCAGTAACCGTATAATGAATTCCAATCGCACTGATTTCTTCTTGCTTTTTTCCAATTGTTCTTCCAGGGAACTATTCTGTGGCCCTGGGGTGTTGTGGTAGTAGGTCGTATCTTTTCTCTATGTCTATTACAGTATGTTTTGCCTTATCATTTGTAGAACTGTAGAACTTGCTTATGTCATTTGTGGAATTACATGATGTAATTGAGAATGTTGGTGTTTTGTGAGCTGTGTGGAGAAGGCGGTTGGTTTCTGGAGAGTTGGGATGTTTGCCCTGCTGCTCCTGTGGGTCCATAGTTTATGAATTAAATAAACTACACTTTTACATCAAGATCGACTGCTGCCCATCTTTATATTGGCGACGAGGGAAACCTACAAGACCCACTGGATTGCTCGGCGAATTGAAACTTTCGGAGTCTTCATTTTCACCTTTTACCGAAAATCAAGCCCAAGACTCTTCTTCTATTTTAAATTCTACTTTACAGCCTTCGTTTTACTGTTCTCCGAATTTACAAGGTACTGTAATTCCAAGTTTACCTTTTTAAAGCGCTTCCCTAGCCTCGAAGAATCCGTTGTGTTTAACTGTGCATCGGAGTTCCAGCGCGTGAAGGTGCTTGACTGACTGCTTTACGTCATCGGCTGATCCTGTTGCGAATTCCTGCGCTGCGCTTCAGTGACCTCAGAGCGTAACAACGCAGTGACGACCATTTTGAGTGTGTTTTGTTATTCTTTTCCTGCGTTCCACTGACATCACCGCGCAACTACGCAAAGACAGCCATTTTAAATATATATTTTTTTGCGCACTTTGTTTACGCTCATCAGCTATCACTGATAGTCATTCGGAAGAAGGTTAGATTTCTCAAACAAGCGGAGAAGTCATTTTCTACTAATTCAATACCTGGTATGTACACTCCTTTGTTGAAGGCATGTTCACATGCGCTAAGGATTAAACGCGAAGGCATTTTCTCAAGCACTGTTTATTGATGTGCATGCTTTCGAATGCTTTCCATTACCAGCGCATTTTCTGTGGTGCGCACACTTTAATTCAATTTTACAACTTTGGAAGCATTGTGTTTTGAGCGCATCTTCAGTGATGCGCACACTTATTATTGTTTCAAGGCATTCTTCTTGTGAAGTATTCTGCTGTAAGCGCATTTACAGTGGTGCGCATACTTATTGTTACTTGAGTCCCTATTTTGGAAGCAATCTTCATTGAAAGTTCATATACTGCTTCTTTTCTGATGAAGTGCACACTTCTCGTTTGACACCTTGGTACTCAACTAATAACTCACTTTATTCTGGTGTTTAGTAGTGTGCACACTTTTGATATAAAAAAGAAATTTTCTTTATTTGGACTTCACCTTTCTTCCTTGCTCTTATTTATTCAGAATTTGGTTATGGCTAATGCGCAGATTTGCAATCAACCCACAATTTTTCTACAAATTCCAGGTAAGCCAAAATTGGAATGGAAGAAGTGGTTTGAAAGTTTCGAGAACTACATTGTAGCTATTGACGGTTCTAAATTTTCTCCAGAGAGACTTAAAGCCATCTTATTCAGTTATTTGGGCTCTGCTGCCATTGAAATTTTTAAGAACTTAATTCCCATTCCACCACCTACTGGCGGTGGTGAAGGATGGAACCCTTATAAAGAAGCTGTAGCCAGGCTGGAGAAACAATTTCAAGATGAGCCTAATGTCCTTATTGAAAGACATGCTTTTCACAAAAGGAAGCAATTTCCTGATTAGACCATTTAAGAGTATGTCGCTGCCTTAAGAGTTCTAGCTGCTAATTGCGCCTATGGAGCTACTGTTGATTGTTGATTACTGTATTAGAGATCAGTTAATTTTTGAATGTGAATCCAAAAAAGTTCAGGAAAGACTATTAGCGTGTCGCAATCCGACACTAAGTGAAGCTATTGATTTAGCCAAAGGAGTTGAGAGATCCATTTTGTCCTCTAAAGTCATTTCTGCTGAAAGTTCTAAAACTATTTCACCTGTTTGTACTGTGCAATTTTCCAACAAAGGGAAGATGGGTTTGAAACAAGTTTCTAATAATAAGTTTTCTTGCTATAGGTGTGGTTCCAAAACACATTTAGCCAATAATGCCAACTGTCCTGCTATCAAAAAGAAATGTGTTACTTGTGGCAAAGTTGCCCATTTTTCTTCTGTTTGCCATGCACCAAAAAAACTTTCCAATTCTTCTAATTCAGTGGTTAGTAATATCGATGTTGTTGAAGAGGATTTGCAGAATATGATGTTAGCTATCTATGACAATATGTTTGAGTATTCTGTGAACAACATCAATCTACCGTTTAAGGCACCTTTAGGTATTGTGTTAATTGGTGGCGTTTCGCTCCAAGCCATGGCTGATTCAGGTTCACCGATTACCATTTTATCTGATGTGTTTTTCAAGGAGAATTGGAAAAACGTGAATCTCCATAAATCTGACATCAACCCCAAAGCTTTCGGCAACTTTGATATTACCATGTTAGGTTACTTTGAAAGTTCACTAGAATTTGAATCCAGGAAAATTTTTACCAAGATTTACGTTGCCATTGATGGTAAGAACATAGTTGGGTGGTTTGATTTAGGCAGACTAGGTGTAATTTTTTGTCCTGGTTCTGAACGTCCTCTGCAACTCAGAGATTTTGATGTCAACAATGTCTACATGGACAAGTATAGTCTTGATATGATTCTCAAAAGACATTCTAATGTTTTTAAAAATGTTGTTGGCCAAGTCAAAGGCTATATGCATAAAATTAAGTTAAAGAAAAATGCAATTCCTGTTCAACATAAGGTACGCATAGTTCCGCTCGGCATGCGTGAGAAATTGAAGGTCCACCTTGATACCTTATGTTCTGAAGGCATTATTGAGTCTACGGATAGTTCTGAATGGGTGTCAGCTATTGTTTTGGCACTTAAAAAGAACCAAGATTTGAGGCTGTGTGTTGATTTGAGGTCTCTCAATAAGAATATTGTTGTTGACACACATCCTTTACCCCGTATTCAGGATATGTTGTCAGCTGTGAATGGTGCCAAATTTTTTTCTATTATAGATCTCAAATCTGCCTATCATCAGGTGCTCCTTGATGATTCTTCCAAGGATCTTACTACTTTTACTACACCCTATGGTTTGTACAGATTTTTAAGGATGCCATTTGGTTTGGCATCCGCCGCTAGCGTGTTTCAGAAGCTTATTGAGAGTTTATTTCATGGCATTTCTGGTGTTCAATCATTCCAGGATGATATTCTGATTTTTGCAGAAACAGGTGATCAGCACAATGTTATTCTTAATAAGGTTCTTGGAATTCTTGGCTCTAAAGGTATGACTGTCAGCAAAGAGAAGTGCAAATTTTTGGTTGAAGAACTAAATTACTTAGGACATCGTATCACGGCTGATGGCATTTTTCCCAAAGAGGATTTAGTCAATACCTTGGATAAAATTAGCACTCCCAAAGACAAAGATTCCTTACGTTCTTTCTTAGGTTTGGGAGAGTACTATTCTAGGTTCGTTAAAGGTTATGCGCTAGTGGTAGAACCCCTCAGACAGCTACTTAGAAAAGGTGTTCAATTTACTTGGAGCAAAGTTCATGATGAGGCTTTTGCCAGTGTCAAAAAACTCATTTCTAAAGCACCTGGTCTTAAGACTTTTGATCCCCAGGGCAAATCTTTCGTCACTGTGGATGCAAGCACAGTTGGCCTTGGTGCTGTGTTTACTCAAGTGGTGGATGGTAGAGAAAGAGTGATTTCTTTTATTTCAAGGGCTATTCGTGGTGCTGAGAAGCACTATAGTACTATTGAAAAGGAGGCCTTAGCTTGTGCTTGGGCTATCGAAAAGTTCAAGAGTTTTTTGTGGGGCAGGCCTTTTATCCTTGTCACCGATCACAAACCTCTTGTTTTCATGATGGATGGTGTCAGGAGTGGTAAGGCGTCATCCAGACTCGTCAGACTGATTGCTAGACTACAAGAGTACAACTTCGAGACTCAACATATTCCTGGTGGTAAAAATGTTACTGCTGATTGTCTGTCTAGACTTCCCCCTTTTGAAGAAGACAATAATGACATTTTAGATCAGCATGAATGTGTTGTAGCTCTAGTCGATGCTGTGAGTTCCTTTGAATCTAGTGTTTCTGAGAAAGTTTGGCTTGAAGCTATGGACAGGGATGTGCTGCTTAGTAAAGTCAAGAAATTTGTTGGTGAGGGTTGGCCTCCCATTAGGAATTTGGAGGATAAGTTGAGGAGTTTTGCTCAGATTGCTGATGAGCTAAGTATTGAGGGTAATATTTTGTTACGTCAAGATCTGTTTATTCCTCCTGAAGGTTTAAGAAACAAGCTCATCAAGCTTGCTCATGCTGGTCATCCAGGTATTTCTGGCACCAAGAGGATCCTCAAAAACTTTTACTGGTGGCCTGGCATGGATTCTGGAATTGAGAAGGTTATTGATGATTGTTCTGTTTGCGTTAGAGCTGATAAACATTGGAAAGTTTCGACTCAACCATTATCTCTCAGAGAGGGTGCTGTTGGTCCTTGGGATAAAATTTCCATTGACTTTTCCGGTCCCTTTGAATGTTTAGGTAGGGAAAAAAGGTTTTCTATTGTGGTCATAGATAATTTTTCGAAGTGGATTTATCTCACTTTTGTGGAACATCCCAATACTGATGCTGTCATTGACTTTTTGAGTTTTATTTTCAGTTTGGAAGGAGCTCCCAATCTCATCTTGTCTGATAATGGGGTGCAATTTGTTTCCAAGAAAATGAAAGGTTTCTTGGAAAAGTTTGGTGTAAAATCTGAAACCACTCCTTTATATTGTCCCAGGGCCAATGGTCAAGTTGAAAGGGCCAATAGGTTTGTTAAAGAGGGCATTCAGGCTGCTTTAGAGAGCGATTTGGATGTTCTACCATTTTTGAAAGAGAAACTGTGGAGTTACCATGTTACTCCTAATTCTTCTACGGGGTTTTCCCCTTATTTACTGATGAGAGGTAGACATGCTAAATCTGTTTTAAGACCTAACTTTGTCAAGGGTGTCAGGGCTGATGTCAATATGCGTAGCATTATTGGTGAGGTCAAACAGAACATTTGTGAGTCGCGTATGGCTGGCAAAATCTATCATGATGCCTCTCTCAAGTCTAAAGATAAGATTATCAAGGTTGGTGACTGGGTTCGTGTTTTTAAACCTTCTTTGTCTAGTAAAGGTTCTTCTAAATTTTCCAATCCGTTTCAGGTGGAAAAGGTAACTGATTCTGCTGTTTTTCTATCTGAAAAGGGTTGGTGGAGCAAGGGTTCAGTTATTCTTCTCAAACCTGGGCAAGAACGTTTCTTTGCTGAAGATGAGGATGGTGGTTGTGTGTGGAATGATCTTATGCAAAGTAAGGTGTCTCGTGCTGCAGATGTATCTACTGATGGATCTGCCCATGATGCTTGTTCTGATGTTGCTGTTTCTCCTGAAAATGTTGTTTCAGGTGAGGGTCCAGGAACGTCTTCTGTTCCTGTCTCTGTTCCTGTCCCTAACATACAGGAGTCCACAGAGTTCTCTTCTCTATTTGATTCCTCCTCTCATAAAAGGATTTCTAAAATTCCTAAGAAGTTTGATGATTATATTTTGGATGTATAATTTATTTTGTTTTCTTTTGTTTGTAAAAAGATACATGTGGTAGTAGGTCGTATCTTTTCTCTATGTCTATTACAGTATGTTTTGCCTTATCATTTGTAGAACTGTAGAACTTGCTTATGTCATTTGTGGAATTACATGATGTAATTGAGAATGTTGGTGTTTTGTGAGCTGTGTGGAGAAGGCGGTTGGTTTCTGGAGAGTTGGGATGTTTGCCCTGCTGCTCCTGTGGGTCCATAGTTTATGAATTAAATAAACTACACTTTTACATCAAGATCGACTGCTGCCCATCTTTATAGATGTCTGTGGATTCTGAAAGTAAGGAGGGGCCCTCCAGAATTTTCTGAATGTAGTCTTTGGAATATAGGGGTGTATGCTCTGACATGTCAAGGGAGAGGGTGGGGGTGGGAAAAGAACAACAAATGTGTGCAGGTAGAGGAGTAAGGGGTATATCCACTTAAAAACAAGTGGTACGAGTGCTAGACCATTGCCATCCGGCGATTGTGCAACATATTGCTACAAGGCACAAGGGAAACCCAGTCAAGCAATTGGTCAGGGACCATGGGTACATACAGTATTTCCAAAGACAGTGGTCCCTAGACAGCGAAGGATGCACATGAAAAATAAATATAGGTCAAATGATTTCTATATTCTCTGGACTGGATTTTAATACAACATATAGTCATGTAGTCAGTTTATCTATACAATACCAAGTGGGACACAGCCTGTGTCCTACTACCACATATAGACAGGTGTGACTTACATAGGGGGAGTGTCAGGCAAGGGAGACAGTCTGCATACGATCAAATTTTGCAGGCTAATAAATTATAAATACACTATTGTGACATTTCATATAGTATAGTCAAAGACATTTAGTGTATATGGTGTCAACGACGTTTCGATCCCTGTGCTAGAATAAAGGGATCATCCTCAGGACATTGTAATTCATGCCTGTGTTACATTTTGTTATCAATTTAAAACCCAGTTGAAAATTAGAAACACATCACATAGACGATACATACATGTAGATTGCCATTTGGAGGAAAAAGGGAGGAAAAATGGGGGGGAAAAAAGTGTATATACATTATATAAGCATTATGTACATATTTAAGACAGGCATGTGTAACCAGTGGATATCAAAAAAATTAGCCATGTGACAAGGTGTCCTAATATCAACAAAGTGTACAATTCACGTGGATTGCAAGATGGTTGGACGAAATTCTCCAAGAGGTAGCTGTCTTGGTGTAAAGAAAAAGGCAGGTTTTGACAATGATCATATGGGGCGGAGTATTGCCTCGACTGTCGGCGTGGACCCCATTTTAGGACCGCCTCTGATCAAACTAATCGTAAGAGTACTTGCTGGCTCCTTCTGCCTTAGTTTAGCAATCTAGATGGGTGTATCGGCTCCTCATTCCCCCTTCTCTATCTCCTTAGGCTCAATCTGCCACCTCAACCAAGTATACCACTTCTAAGGTACGCGGCACCGCAGGCTTTTTACAGTATGCCTCAGTACGTCCCCCTCAGCTCCTTGACCTTAACTTTCCTCCCCTCAGCTGCCAGATTCTCCCAGCCTCGAGAACGCAGCGCATCGTAATTTGCGGCTAGGACACGACCGACTATTAATGCTCACACGATGCTCCATGTAGCATCTTAATCACAATCTGCACTTTTATCACTTACATTAATTTTAATCTTCACTTGCATCAAACTACCGCCCCATATGATCATTGTCAAACCCTGCCTTATCATAGGTAAGCTTCGTAATCCGCATTACTGCACTGCACTCCCTGATACTTTTCGGCAATCCAGCGACTCTTTTCAGGCGCTGGCCACGGCTACGATTTACCACATCACAGCCGCGCATGCCCTTCGAGTTCTTCTTCCCTACCTGTTAATTAAACACCAGCATGTTTTTAAACACACACCAACATGCTTTTTCTTTACACCAAGACCGCTACCTCTTGGAGAATTTCGTCCAACCATCTTGCAATCCATGTGAATTGTACACTTTGTTGATATTAGGACACCTTGTCACATGGCTCGTTTTTTAGATATCCACTGGTTACACATGCCTGTCTTAAATATGTACATAATGCTTATATAATGTATATACACTTTTCTTTTTTTCCCCAATTTTTCCTCCCTTTTTCCTCCAAATGGCAATCTACGTGTATGTATCGTCTATGTGATGCGTTTCTAATTTTCATCTGGGTTTTAAGTTGATAACGAAATGTAACACAGGCATGAATTACAATGTCCTGAGGATGATCCCTTTATTCTAGCACAGGGATCGAAACTTCGTCGACCCCATATACACTATATGTCTTTGACTATACTATATGAAATGTCACAATAGTGTATTTATAATGTATTAGCCTGCAACATTTGATTGTGTGCAGACTGTCTTCCTTGCCTGTCACACCTGTCTATATGTGGTAGTAGGACACAGGTTATGTCCCACTTGATATTGTATAGATAAACTGACTACATGAATATATGTTGTATTAAAATCCTGTCCGGCTGGACAGAGAATATAGAAATCATTTGATCTATATTTATTTTTTATGTGCATCCTTCGCTGTCTAGGGACCACTGTCTTTGGAAATATAGGTAGGTATTCTACATCATATACGAAGTCCAATAAACTGAGTGTAATTTTTGCAATGCGTGGAGTGGCACTGGCATGTCCACTAGTCGTAAGTACTTTAACCAGCGGTGGTCCGTTCTGAGGTGAAACTTGGAACCCCAGAGGAACTGACAACATTTTTCCATTGCCCAGATGGCAGCCATCATCTCCTTTTCAATTACGCTAAACTTCTCCTCATTGGAGGCGAGGGGGCGAGACGCAAAACTGATGGTTGTTACCCCGCCGTCCGTGGACCTCTGTGCCAGGACCGCTCCCAAGCCTCTGTCACTGGCGACTGTAGTGAGGATGGAAAGTGCAGTTTATTCGAAGTCATGTGGAGGCACAGCAGCACAAGTGTCGTCTTTCATTTGCAGAAATTCCTCATTAGAGGCGGCGGACTAGGCAAAGGCATTCTTCTCTTTCAGTATCTGGCGTAGATGGTGCATTTTGGTGGCGACATTTTGCACAAATTTACTGTAGAATTCGGCCATTCACAGGAATGAACGGACTTCTTCGTTGTTCTGGTGTGTAGATGCCGACTTGATTGCTTCCATGTTGGCACGCTTGGGCGATATCCCTTGGTCGCTTATTTCGTGACCCAAGTATGTGACTACGGAGGCTAAATTTGCACTTTTCCCACTCTGCTGTAAGGCCGTTTTGCGATAGTATGCGTAGTACTGTAGAAAGCTTTGCGTCATGATCTGGTTTGGTCTTTCCCATGATTAGGATGTCATCCTGGAAGTATTGCACTCCACTGATGTATTTAAACAACTTGTGCATCAGCTTCTGAAACACCGCTGCAGCCGATGCCATCCCAAAGGGCATCCGCCGGAACCTGTAGCAATCAAATGGTGTGATGAAGGATGTGAGTTTCCTACAGGCGGGGTGCAGTGAACTTTGATGGTACGCCGATGTGAGATCCACTGTGGAGAACCATTTGATGTCTTTGGTCTGGGCCAGAATTTCATGGGTTTTGGCAAGAGGAAATATGTTCACTATGATGTTTTTATTGAGTCCCCTCAGGTCTATGCAGAGGCGCACCTTTCCGTTGGGTTTGCGTGCGACTTACGATGGCGCCAACCATTCTGCACTCTCGATTGGCTCGATTACCCCATTGTCTTCTAGGCGCTGTAGCTCCTGCTGCACTGCTTCCCTGCAGTTGAATGGGATGTTTCTCACCTTGTGGCTTACTGGCACAGTTCCCTCTTTGAGGCAAATTTGATGGGTGAACTTCATGAGTTTGGCTATGGTGCCGCCAAAGACGGCTAGAAAGTCTGCCTTCCATGTACCACTCTCGTATGCATGCGGATGGTCTGTCATTAGTACTTGCGTGGTGCCACCTGGATTTAGTTGAATCACTAACGCCCCTTGGTCTGCCCACCCCAATACCGAGGGACCTTTTTTTGCTACGTACAGTTTTAACTCTGAGGTTCTACCCTTGAACTCAAAACGGAGTGGGCGGAAGCCTACTGTGGGGATCTTTTCCCCCGTGAAGGTAACAGGGTGGATGTCTGTTGGGAGCAGATGAAGTGCCTATGGTGTGTGCGAAGTCCCGTTCCCAGATATGGCGCTGGATGATGGTGTATGGGGACCCTGAGTCTGCCACCATGGACACTTGTACACCCCCTATAGACAATAGACAAGAAGGCTTTTTTGTACTGGAACAGTCAATACCTACAATTTGGTCATCAATGCAAAGGACACATTCCTCCTCATCCTCACCCTCCACCCCGTCTGTGTCAGAATCCTGCAGAACACATTTAACAGATGATTTGCGAGGCTTACGTCTACACGCCTTCTCAAAATGCCCCATAACCCCACAATAAGAGCATTTGGCTCTAAAGGCCTGACAACGTCTATCATTGGCTACGTGCGTGCAACTGCGGCACCTGTACCAGCTATTCTTGTGATCACTGGACGCCTTGTGGGGTGCGGTCACCTTGGGCGTGAGCTTCCTGTTGTGCTTTGCCCCCAACCGTGGGTGGAGTTTTGCTGTCTTGGGAGGTGGTGTCCGGCACTCTGCGGCCTCGCTGGCGCTGTCCTTTTTCACCGCCACTGCACATAGTTTACACAGTTCATCCTTTTTGACCATGGCTATGATCTCGTTGAGGGGTGCATCTCCGCTGACCTCCAACTTTTCCTGTATGTTGGTATTCACAGTGTGCATTATTATCTGGTCGCGCACGAAGTCAAGGCGAAGGGCGCCAAATTTGCTTGGGACCGTCAACTTTTTAAGCACTGCCACATAGTCTTCTACAGATTCAGCAACAGTCTGTTTCCATTGAAAAAAATTAAAGCGGTCTATGGCAGTGCAGACTACAGGCTGGTAGAGACAGTCCAAATCCTCCACCGCATGTTTAAAAACGTCACCATCTTCAGGGAGTCTCGTCTTTTTCACCATGATCTCGTACTCCCTAAGCCCTTTCCGGCCCCAAATTGTGCAAAAGGATTTTCTTTGCGCTTGCTTGAAAATTCCTCTTCGCCCTCGTCTTCCAGAGCAGACAAGTAATTCAGAAAGTACCCCTTCCAGTCTTCCCACTTCATAGCCGGTTCCCTGGTTTCGGTAGGAAGGGGACTGGGTTTGTGAGGGAAAATGTCTGCGCACACATGCTGGCTGACCACTGTGGCTGAGGTCCACCAGGTGTAGACGGGGGACTCCCAGGCGCTGTGTGGCCGGGCAGAATGGCAGACCCAGCCTGGCGTGTGAGGTCATGAAACGCGTGGTCCTGACCTTTATGCGCTAGGGTCGGGTTTGTGTGGCGTGGGGTTGGCCCCTGTCCACTACTGCAGAGGAGGCACACCCTGTGCGTGGATGGATGGACTGCACACTATGGCGGCTTGTTGAGCAAAGAGCTCCTGTGCACTGCTGTAGTTGGACCCTTGAGGCTGCTTTGGCTTCACAGTGAGGTAGCACCGGGTGGTGCGTCTGTGGAGGGATGCCTTAAGTTGGTCTACAAATAAGCACACACTGGCACTTACTGTGAGAGCACTGGGTGTTGTGGGCTTCTACTGAGTTAACTTCTTTTATTCATAACCGGTAGAGTGCCGGGGTCATTCCCACACATAGATCCCTCCGTGTGGAAGATGGCCGCCGGTGCTCCCAGCTTCCCCTGCAGTGTCACGCGGTGTAACCACTAGATCGCTAAACCACAATGCACCCCATGACTCAAGCTCAAAATGAAACGCTGGGTAAAAAAATTTATTTATAACTAAGAGAAACACAAATGTCCTCGGCGTCGCCGCACAAAAAAAAAATTTAAAGAAAAGATCGTGTTTAATTCAATACTTTTCATAAATAGAAGTTTCGAAGCAGGAATCATCGAGGTCAATTAGCCAATCAGGATTGACACATTCAGCCACAGCCCAAATTATAGCCAGTGGTCAGTAGAACGAGAGCCTGTGCTCAAGGAGGAGTAGCGTAGGAGTCTCGTGGCGTTCTGTTGTGGAGACTGGGTTCTTTAGTTTAACAAGCATTTGCAATGCAATAGGTCTCGCATTATTGAAAGTTTGAGCTATTGGCGTTGCAATATTTTTTGCAATGTCGATACCATAACCATTTAGTAATTAGAGACCTATTGCTCTATTTTTTTCAATATTATTTGTTTTTAGTAACCAGCACAGCACAGGCAGCGTGCTGTGCTGCTTACAAAAAACATACACTTTTGAAACTATTCAGTTTGGTGAGCCGCACCAATGAAAAGAAAGGCGCAGCTCGCCAACCTCTATTTTTTCAATATTGTAAGTTTTTTGTAAGCAGCGAAGCACGCCACCTGTGCCGCTCTGGTTACTAAAGGCATATAATATTGAAAAAAATAGAGTTGGGCGATCCGCGCCGGAGAATTAAAAGCACGGCCGCCATTGTTAAAGATGAAGGTGTGCCTTGCAAATGTACAGGGTGAAGCAGGAGAGCTTATCCTGCCTGCAACT
The DNA here is from genome assembly GCF_964263255.1 of Lissotriton vulgaris. NCBI lineage: Eukaryota > Metazoa > Chordata > Amphibia > Caudata > Salamandridae > Lissotriton > Lissotriton vulgaris. Next base: position 717,607,158 of record NC_141695.1, read on the forward strand.
GCAGGTAGTAGAAAGTGGTTAATAGTAAAATAGTGCTCACATACTGTTAATAAAACATACCGAGAAACAACACACGTAAGAGGGCCAGTCCTCATGGGAGGTTACAAAATGAGAAAAGTCTGTACTAAGGAGTGACTATTAAGCCTATTCACGAATCAAAAGCAACCATTTAGAAAGGACAGTAACAAGAGCTGATTGAAAAGATGGGTGGAGAATGGGCAGAGCTTCAACTCCATACCTGAATACAGCATGTCGCAAAGAGATTGCGCAAGCACTGCCTTGGCAAGAACTAAACATGGAGCTGTGAGTGCCCAAAAAAGAAAAATGTTATGGGAGAGCAATGAGCGATCCTCATTCTTCTTAAAATCATAGCACAGTGTGTCAAACATCAATGATTCGTAATTCATGGTGAATAACTTGTCAAATTATACGTATAGATAAGTAAATCTTTCATTTCATCAATAAGGTACCCAAATATGCATAGTAAAAACTTCAATATGTGCAATCATACTAGAGATTTTAATCTGGGGGCACCTTTGTATGGGGGTGATATAAAAGGATAGATTTCAGTCCTCCTTCACCGTAGGGACAGAGTAAGATCTCAAGGTTGCTTAAATAATGCACACTTGAATAAGCAGGGTAAGATTAACCCAACTATTACAATAGTGATATAACTCCTCTACCGTTATCCATGGTTGAGCTGTTATGATTAGGATGTTTAAAGAATCTGTCACTGCAGGTCTGAAGGGGGGAATAGGGACTGGATCTAAACTCGAATTGGACAGATGCACTCTAAATACTTGGCTATGGAAAAAACTATGTAGGGCGAGATGTCAATCCTACAGATTCTTAGTGCTATCGGGTGTTGGCAAGTACCCAAGGTACGGTAGAGGGGGACAATCCAGCGTTTACACTGCCCAGAGCACCAGACAAAGAAGAATAAATGTGCTGTACAGACTCTTTAGCTTTACTACACTCGGGTCCTCACTTACTCCCATACTTTGGGCCTTTCCACTTAGCAGACAATGTGGCTGAAGCATGTTCTCATTCCATATAGGGTGTTAGAAGTAGTCTTAGGGCATTTGGCCATCATATCAAAACAACCTATGATAGGGGAAACACCCGAACAAGCTTACAGATGCCCATCTACAAGACAGGTGCACAAACTGTTCAACGATGTCATGACGTGTGGAAACACTGAATAGGAGGGTCTTTCATTTTATAATGATAACATGGTTCCAAGCGAAACCTGGCCATCTAGGTGGTTGAAAGACCAGTGGAAAGATGACCTGCTCATCAATACCGAACACAACCCGGTACCAGTTCTCCATTGGTCATGTGTTAGAACGGACCTCAATCTATTTCACAACTTGGCCTCTCCTGTCCAGGAGGAGCGTGCCTAAGGCTGCTCATCCGGCTTATACTCTGCCAGGGGATTCAGAACTTCTGTAAAGCTATCTTTGAGAGAAATGCACAGGCAGTCGTAGAAAAGTAGTACTAAAGGCGAAAATTGGACCCTTGCTCTCAATTGGACAAAAGTCCTTATATTTCAGTCTGATTGGCAAAGAACTGTCCACATGCTAACAGGCCAAAGATTCTGTCAGTGGGAAAGTGCGATGACTATTACAAAAAAGCTAGTAGCCTGGAATTTCTTTCATGCAACATAGCAGGGGTAGATTCCAACCTAGACAATCCAAATTGGCTTGCTACTGTTAGACCGTATAATTTTATATGTCTCCAGGAATTCTGGGCCTTAGATTCTTTCCACGTAGATGAGCTTCTCACATACTATACTCCAGCTCTTCCTTCACGGATGGGCAGGGCCAAAGGTTGTTTGATCATTGTTATTTCTGTCATGTGCTTAGCTCTCTGTGTATACCCAGTTGTTACATATTCAGTTTCCCAGTCACTTAAACATCTTGGGGATTCATTTGAACAATAACAGTTTTGATCCTCGTAGCACTAATTTAATCAACAAACTCAATATTGGTAGTGATGTTGATTATTATATTGCCATTTAAGAGTGTAGTCTTCTGATTATTTGGGTGAGAGATTTAAACGCCCATCATTGTCAGTATCCTCCTGGAAAAGTCTGTGGTTTTATGAATATTAGCAGGGCAGATAAGACGCATTTAAGTCAAAATGCATAAGACAACACCCTTAATACCTTTACTATGGAATACAACCTTGTCTTTTCGTTTGAGTTATGTTCTTATTCCCTTCTCTTAGTATCTAATCTATCCGGATGGGGAGTCAGCAGCGTTATAGATTATATCCTTTTTTATGAAGATATGATTTCTTTTATGTGTAATTGTAAGATAGTGCCTAGTTGTATAAGTGACCACTCCTTCCCTCCCACCCCACCTTACTGTTAGAACTATTTGAAGAGAACGCAGAGGAATGATGGGTCTGTTTAAGTGTGGACCCTCTTAAGATCTTAAACACCTTTGTATCATTCTATGGTTTCCGCTGGGCGTTGTTAACTTCCCATATGGGTTCCACTGGAGCCAGGACTTACTGATGGGTTTAATCAGCTTGATCCCCGGCCCACTAAATCAAATCCTCCTGTTGGCATTAGTGCAGTTAGTTCTGCGGTTAAAATTATAATATAATCTTGCAGTTGTGTGGCCCAATTTACTAGTGCCTGTTCTTCTGCCCAGCTGCCCCATCCCCCAAAGTTGGCTAGAATGACCTGCGAAGGAAAATTTAAGTCAACTTGATCTTTCCTTAGAAGTTGCAGAGGTTGTCTCCACAATCAAGAAGAGCCCAAGCAGTAAAGCACTAGGTCTAGATACCATCCATAGGGCCTTCTTTAAGAATAATATTGCCCTATGGACCGTGTTGCAAACTAATGTCATAAGAGCTGCTATCAAGAGCACCCTACCTTAATAATGGTCTAGCTCTACCAACGAACTAACTACTAAACAAGGGGATAGGTCCTATCTAAGGTGTACTAATAATTCAGTCAACCCTTGCTGCCACATTGCAACAAGAATTTTTTTTGATGGTGCTGCAATTTACTTGCTTCAAGAGTCCACAAACCCTTCAAGAACAAAATAATAGGGCACTGAAGAGCATTGCCCAACTGAAGGTGAGAAGAACATCCAGAGTGGCCAAATATAATTTATTGTTAAAAGAAGTTGAATTGTCATAGTGCTGTCACGCTACTCACTCTGCGGTCTTCTTTGAATGACCTTAACAAATGGCAAAATGCCAGTACTTGTCAGCCATCTTAAAATGATTGCAATTACTGGGCCTTTTACCTGAAGCGCTATCAAACTATTATAGACAACAATAGGCATCAGAGTGCTGACGAGACTGTCAAATTAGCATCTGTTCAGGGTGACATACTTTGGTCAATTTATCACAATCCTTGCCCTCCAAAAATGTTGGCCACACGTTGATACGCCTTTAAGGAGAGGACCCGGACTGCTGTGGTTGCAGATTGCTTTACCAATTGGAAGATAAAATCAAATGTTAAAGGGAATTAATGAAAAACTCGATTTTGACAAAGCCATCCACAAGAGAGTAACGACAATATGCTTCAAATTAAGGCCAAAGGGTTTAACATCTTTCAGAAACTGAACTTGTAATTGATTTATTGATTGATTTGAGTTTTGTAAAGCACGAATGAATACCCTGAGGCGTCTTGGCGCTAAGGAACAAGGAAACATTAAGACCACAATGAGGATTTCGTTAGAAGCCAGGTTTTTAAGAGCTTGCGAAAACAGAGAGTTGAGCAGCTGCCAAGTCAGGGATGAGCTGCAACATTTGTGGAGAACATACATAAACACAAAATGAACACAGAAGAATTAAAGTCTAATTTATTTTCAATGTAGGGCGCAATTAGTTACCCTAACATCAGTATATAATTCTACAAAAACCGTTTAATAACACCCTTTCCCACCTCAGTCATTGTCTCCAATACTGCATTGGACAATGTAACTGGTGACTGATCAGAGGTTGCAGTGGGGGCATTGTGTAACCATAACCCCGTGAGCTGCAGCATTCACATGCGATTATCTCCTGAACCGTTGCCTATATACGGGTCAATCAAACCTCACATAGGGCCCCTGCAAAGAATGTTGAAATGCAACAAGTCAAGTCAAGTATAAGTTTATTATGACCATGGTCTTTAAACATGTACAAGGAACAGTATCGCAAGTTTAAAATAATCCCATAAAACGATAAAACATTATAAATTGATCCGATTTAATTTAGACACTTACATACCTTTATACTGTTACCCACGCTAGTAAAATTGCCTTTAAAATAACACTTTGCATTTACAGTTAAAACCCGGTAATTTCCCTTATTTAAAAATAGTTCATTAGATTAAGATTTATACAGTCCTACAGTTATTCCTGGTTTCTTAAGTCACTCAGTACTACTTTTATGTATTTTCCAAGGGCAATGGCGATATCCACGGTGGGAATTTCAGTTAATAGGTCGGCTGCCTGTGCCCTCGTTCTTATATCATATTTTAGGAACACGGGGCGCAGCCACCGTTTCCGTTGTTCCAATAGTGTCAAGCAGTCGAGAAGGATATGTAACAGGTCTCCTTTACATCCCAGGTTACACCTGCAGCACCCTTTCTGATCTAACATTTTCGGTTTCAGATCTTTATTTGTTAACCATGGGTTGAGACCAATCCGCAACCTTAAAATCTCCTGCCTAAAACCACGGTTGGGCAGGATGTCTAGGTAAGGAAACCAATTTTTGTTTGCCCAGGAGCTCATCATGTGTGTTACTGATTTCTTTTTTACTAAGTAACTCATATCAAGCATTCCAGATGTTTCCTTCCCCTTTAGTTTCAACTCGCTCCTAGTACAAAGTAATTGTTGGGTTTCCTGGGACACCTCTTTCTTTAAACTTTTACAAATTTCTGTCAATCTTTCCCTACATGCTTTTGCCCATTTTAGGTCACTCTTTTGGATTTCATTTCTGCACCATTGTGCTACTTTTTGCCCATCTGGATCTTCAAAACGTTTCCAAAGTCTGATTATTGCCATTTGTATTTGTATCTCCCAGGACTTTGTGCCTATTTCTCTTCTTACAGCTTGTATCATAGATGATTGAGGGAGAGAAAGGAGACCTTTAAGGCATTTTCCCTCCACCAAGTCCCAGGCTCCCTTACCGCTCAAATAAAGGATTTCTGCTCCATACAGGACTTGGGGGGGGGGATCATTGCCTCAAAGGCTCTTAACATTGGGCGGTGAGACATCTCTCCATAGTCCCTATTAAACATTTTTAGGCCACATATTGAGGTGTGAGCTTTTGCTTTTTGTGTTTCCAGATGCGTGTACCAGTTTAGTCTCTTGTCAAACCATATCCCTAGGTAGCGATACTCATTAACTGTCTCCAGTTTGAGCTCACCTAGGTACCAGTTAAATCTGCTTATTTTTTTCCCAAAACATAGGATTTTTGTTTTATCTAGGTTGACCGTTAGAAATTTACTGGCACAGTATGCGTTGAAGGCATTAAGTTTTCTTTGGAGGCCTCTCTCGGTCTGGTCTACAATTACCAGGTCGTCAGCATATAGTAGGCAGGGCACCTTGTTACCATCCATTCTGGGGCTTGCACTACCCTCCACCTCTAGAATGGCCGGGAGGTCTGATAGGAATATTGAGAATAACTGAGGGGCTAGGACACAGCCCTGTCTTAGGCCGTTGTCTATAGGTATTTTTTGTGTCAATGAACCCGCCGTATCCTTAATAACTTGCGCCCAATTCCCACTATGTAGTTCCATTATTATGGTCAGAAGATCTCTTGGGATATTTACCTTTAATAGTGTTTCCCATAGGCATACACGATCAACTGAATCAAAGGCTGCTCGGAAGTCAACGAAACAACAGCATAGCTTGCCATTTTGTTCCGTTGACTTCTTTGCCATAGCCCACAATGCAAAACCGTGATCTATCGTGGAGTGTCCCTCCCTAAATCCTCCCTGTTCTATGGGGACAATTTGACACTCCCTTACCCATGCGTTTAGATGTTTCAATACAATTTTTGAGAAAACTTTCTCTCCTATGTCTAAGAGATTAATCAGACGGTAATTTTGTGGTGCCTCCATACTTCCTTTCTTGTGGATTGGCCTGATTATTGCGCCCTTCCAGTTAGGTGGCATTAAGCCTTCTGTTAATATTATACGGAACATCTGCGCAAAAAATCTTGCCCACCACTTTACCTCTGACTTCAATATTATTGCAGGAAGATTGAAATGCAACGTATATCTGTGTGGTATAGATTGTGCAAGAAGAGCACAGCTCAGACGTGAAATTTGGAGGGGAGAGGTACATTGATGCTGTTCTTAGAGGCAGGGTTTGTGAGACCACATTTTGATGGTGGTGGCAATGTAGAGAAGGGTGGTGCCCCTGGGGTTCCTTCCGGGATTTTGTGGTTCAGGATACATAGAAACACCTTGCCAGCTTTGGTGATTGAAGGGAACCTATGGATATGGTGGGGCAGAAGCCGACAGGCGAAGGTTAGATGTAGGAGGGTGAAATATTGGTTCCATGACAGTGCCTTTGTATAATCCAGCAAATGGAGGCCGATTAGTGAAAGTGAGAGAGATATGCGGTTTGAGGATGGGAAACTTGGACAGGGTGAATGGGGACTTAAATAAGTTGATCTGAGGCTCTTGTGTCTCCTTTGGAAAATTACCGTGCCCTTTATGTAGCTGATTATTGGAAGGGACACACAGAGACATCGCTGGTACACCTGCCACGGACAATGTTGGGGCAGGCGGGGGTCGGGGCAGGCGGGGGGTGGGGCAGACGGGGCTGGCGGGGCCCCGGGCTGCTGGACAATGTCAGGGCGGGCGGGGTCCCGGGCTGCTGGACAATGGCGGGGCGGGCGGGGGTCGGGGAAGCCTGATTGCTCCCGGACAAGGTCGGGCGGGCTGCTAGTTAATATATAATGTACTGCAAGTTGTTTTTCAGTGCACTGTCAGCCATTGGCAAGTTCATGCTTTAGTAAAAACAAAATAAATAATTTGGCTTGTTATGCATTCTGCAAGCGTGTGATGTCCGTCGTGTGGAACAAGAATGTTTTACTTGTGAACTATAGGAATCTTTATATATTTCAGCAGTACAGAAGAATCTTTCCATATTTTCTTAGATTTTTGTAGCTGATTGCATCCAGGCACACGAGGTTATAACTAGCATTTCCTGATTTGGCGAGGAATAGTTAGAGAATTGCTTGAAGAGGAGCCTATTTAAATGTGTTATTGTGATACGCTGTGAGCCCGAGGAGGTGAAGTGTGAGGGATAGGCAGTTGCCAAGAGGCCTAGGACATCATAGAGTCTTGGTGTTTCTCAAAGAAGCTGTCATTCAGGAGGATGTACACATTACATCTTGGAAATTAGCCATAGGTTTCGGCCCATATGTGTAATATTTGTGTGGAAGACTGGTCGGCTCCAGTCAAGTACTTTTCATCCTTATAAACAACCTTTACAACTTAGATTTTTTTCCCAGACATCCACTGTGCTATTTAGCCACTCGCAGTAATCTGCTATCAAGTTAATAGTGACTTGTTTCCACTTCTAAATACACAGTGCATGCCTTACCCAATTCATTCTAATGGCTATGTAAATTAGAGAGATTGTTCACATTTATTATTTTTTTGTCCTTGTATGTGATCTAAACTTGTATTTGATTCTTAGCTTTTAGCCACCTTTACATTACCTTTATTCCCGTGATCCAAATGCATTTTCCAAATTATCTTCCTCAGATGGAAGCTGTGTTTTCACATTATGGTTCAGGCACTCAAGGCAGGGGGTATACCTTGTTGGCACCATGGATCAGACACACCATTTAAGAGGGCTGTAATGACTTGGCTTAGCATTTATAATACATCCTGTTCCTATTTACAGAGAGCTACTGACATTTGGTATGTAGTGAGAATGAGGTAATAATCCTTATTGACTTTAAAGGTCAAACCTTCCAATGTGCTGTAGTTTTGAACTAGTTCAATGTTTTAATGATACAAACGGTGAGATTTCTCGGAGAAATACCCAATCTGTGTTCCTTCACCACTTTTCCTATAGCACAGACAACATACCATCACTTCATTTTATTCAGAACCCAAACTGAACGGCAAAAAATATACAGAAGAGCAAAAATCACCCTCTGAGTAACATGAAAAGCATATACCAATAAGTTATACATTGGTGTGTGGAAATCCCTCCTGTGGATGTCTCAGTGTGCCCCTTACAGGTGTGCTGTTTCTCAATCTTTGAGGGACTGTGAACATCATTTAACCTCAGGAACAGAAGTTACACTTGAATGGCCAACACAATCATAGCAACAGGGACTTGCTCTGATTCCAAGAATTGCCTCCTTCTATCCCTTGACCCTGGCTCTATTGCCGTTTGTCACAGATCTCAATGGTACTCTTCCATTTCACCCTGCACCCAGAAAGGGAACGGGCTCCTCTTGTTTCGTGCAGTTTCTTTTATTTTGCCGTGCTATGCTGCCATGCCCGTTTCAACCCACCAGGGGCCTTGATCACATGACACGCTACTATTACCACCCCCATTTAAAGTACGCAGTGCAAATAACCTCCATAGATACAGAAAACAGACTACTCCTCTGAGTTTTGCTCTATTCATTAAAACATTTCAAGTTCTTAGCAGTATATGTGCGTTTTGACAGACAGTTAATCCTTGTTTGCTGTTTTTAAATAGTCATATAAAGTGCTTCTTATTTCCGTATAAATACATACTTAATAAATACATGGTTTATAAAGTATCATAAAAGCTTAATACAACATTTCATGACATAAAAACCCTGTGCAAAATACGCCAAATTAATTTAGTATTAATACATTGAAAATAGAATATGTCCTATACATAGTCAAACAGAATCCCAAAAAGACTATTTGGTATGTGTTCTCCATATTTCTGACACATAATATTTTTGCTGTGTCATGACATGCCTAATCTGTTTCTATTAATAAGATTATTATCTTATTTATAAATGTCTTTTGAGAAGTGATTACTAGGAACTGTTATGTCTCAAGACTACACATAGTCATATTGCCCATATGGGTGGATGCCCCGCTTCTTGACTAATTCAGAAATATGTGCAAAATTGCAAAAATCATGTTGGTTTGGATGTTCTGGTTACTCTCCGACCATTTTCATGCAAATAAAGTGCTAAAAGTGTCTAAAGTGCTATACATAAAACAACTTCTTTTGTGTGATATTTATTGTTTTTGTTGTGAAATGCGAACTCAAGTTCACAATAAAATCAAAAAAGAGGAGAAAAGGAGAGGGAAAGGGGGGAGTTTCTCATCTATCGGGAAACAAGATCAGACTTGTTAAACCCCCAAAGTTGGATATATTTTCGTTTTCATTGGGCCTAAGCACATATCAGTTGTTACAGCTGAGCTATAGCCAATTGTACAAATCCTCAGTGGTATTAAGCCCATGCGGGCTTTTACTGTCCATTTCTAGGTTGAACCTGGTTTCCAACCTTCTAAGTGTTGCTTCCCTATTCCCCCCCCCGTCTTAGAGGCTGGACAGCATCCACCACATAATATTTTAAATGGTCCAGGTTGTTAGCATGAACCTCTTTAAAGTGGCGGGCCACCAGATACGGAATATCTGAATTGGTGATGGCCCGAAGGTGCTGGAGAATTCGCTTGTGGACCTGCAGCTTTGTGCTGCCTATGTACCGCAGTCCACAAGAGCACTCCAGCACATAGACGGCAAATTCAAATTTACATGTGAGAAACTTGTTGATTTTAACAGGTCCAGCCCTGAAAGGGGTCAATATGAAGTCTTGCTCATTCCATATTTGCATGCCTTGCACATTGTACACCGACAAAACCTTGCAGTCTGTCATCCTGTTGCCCCTTGTTGTAATCTCAGGACTGCTACTAACTAAACAAGCATTGACATAGCCAATAGGTCTCACTTTTGGGACTTGATAAGTGTTTAGTTATCCAGCACAATATCCTTGGTGCAACAACATCAAGTGTTGCATAGCTAAAAACTTGTAAGGTCCCAAAGGCAAGACCTATTGGCTATGCCAATGCTTGTTTAAATGTTTTCTGTGTGTCTTTAATATTTTGTAACATTATTTGACCAGCCACACAACGATTAGTAACTCATTATCGTTAAATACATAATTGTGTACGAGATGTCTTGTAAAGCCTTGTAATTCAACCCCTCAAAACTCACAAATAGGGCTATTTCTGCCACAGCTGCACAGGCGGAACGGTAACATGCGCTCATCTCCGCTGGATGAACTCATAAGAAGTGTAATTTTGAATAGCAAGGAAGAAACATAACAGGAAGCTATGTTCAGCTCCCTAATGCCTTAAGAATGTTATGCTCAGTGTATGGTTATCACACACTCATTTCTGCGAGGCATGCTGCTTCTTGTACGTGTCAGCCGATCCGACAGGAGCTCAAAGACAGATGATGCGCCCGCCGCGCTGGCACGTAGACACGCAATGAGACATGACTTTCAGCGCTAACAAGCATGGCGGCCGAAGCCTCTGTGGGCGGCCCTTGTGGGCGTGCGGAGAGACTGCCCAGGGCCCTGAGCTCGAGAGCCCCGGCCACAGCCCCGGTGGTGAATCTCCAAACTGCTGTCTTCCTTGGCAGCGCTGTTTCCGGGTCTTAAGCATGAGCCTGGCATCAAGGAAAGACTTAGGAAAATTCAAAGTGCTCATGCCTGACTGATGCAAAAATAGCCTTTGTCTCAAGAAACGTGGCGATGATTCCAGAGCTTGTGAAAAGAACGCGCAGATATTAATTCACGTTGGCTTCGGTGAGTAATGCTGAATAGTTGTTGTTTGGGAGGAATATCCACCCCTTCCACCTCTTAAGTGAGTGAAATGTTAACGAAGTGTTTCGCTGTATTTGTGCTATGTGTTAAGTGAGGCGCAGAAGAAACGGAATATAAATTACAGTAAGGGTTGCTAGAGGCGGTGTAAGGGTGCAATGGGCAGCAGCAAAAACCGAATCACGATAGCGGTGTTAACGAGAAGGTCGTAACTGAGGATGCCCGCCCACAGGAACAACTGGGGTAGAGAGTCCTGTAGAGAGCTAAGTAGCTAAGTGCGGTGTCTTATGCTTCGTTTAACAAGCGTGCTAAAAGGAGGTGGCAAGGGGAGGGGAGAGAGGAGGGGGCCTGCGCCTGTTTCCCTTGAGGGAGCAAGCAGGAACCATCTGTTAAATACAAACAGATGGTTTTTAAAGCTCACTCCTGCAAGGGAATCGCCAAACGTGCACGCATTGCCATTGAAAGCAATGCAACTCGTGCATGTTTTTGGTCGAAAAAGCGAACCGATTGCTAAAGGTCTTTTCCTATGCAGCGCATGCGCACTGCGTAGGCGAGACCAAAAAATCACTCTTACTGGGAGCCTTTCTAAATGTGATTACTGGAGTCTCTGGAAGCTTATTCCTAATGATCAGATCACTACATACTTGATGCCAGTTCTTTTTGATGATGTTCCTCAATTCATCTATTTGTTTATTATATGTTAAAATCAGCCTTGGAATGGTTTCATCATTTTCTGCTTCTTTTCCCTTTTTGTTTTTTCTGCCTGTTGGTTTTAGCAGTAGGTCTTCTCGGGATAATTCTTTAGTGCGGTGTATTGTTTCCTCAATGGAGCTTTCTGAGTATCCTCTGGCCAAGAAACGATTTTTACAGTCTTCCAGTGCTTTTGTGAGATCTACCTCATTACTGCAAATTCTGCATATTCGCAGCATTTCTCCATAGGGGATGCTGCAGATAGTATGTCTCGGGTGAAAACTGCAAGAATGTAAAATCGTGTTGCCTGATGTAGGTTTCCCATGTAGTTTAGTTTCCAACCTCCTATCTGCCACATATATTTTTACATCTAGGAAACAGATAGCGCTCTCACTGATGTTATATGTGAAGTTCAGGTTGTTATTATTACAATTCAATACCTAAAAAATAGTTATTCTCTAAACAGAATTTTGTACGATCTATAAACATCTTATTGTGCGCGTACAGTTCAATGGGTCTGGTGCCAAGGAAATGTTCAAGGGCTTTTATTCCATCATGATTGTGTATCGAGGTATACAGATTAGAGACGGCCATCAATATCAGTAAGTAATCTTCTTTCCAATGGAAATCATGCATTTGTTTAAAAAAATCTGTAGTGTCCAGTATATATGAAGGAAGGGCCTTTACATGATCTTGGAGGAAGGAGTCTATGTCTATTGATACGTTTTCTAATAAACTCTGTTTAGCAGAAATGATAGGCCTGCCCGGCGGTCGTTGTTTATCTTTGTGAATTTTGGGGATAAAATAAATCACCGGTATTGTTGGGTAATCATTTTTAAGATATTTTAATTCCTCTTGATAAATTAGGCCCATACTTTTCCATGCTAAAAGTTTGGCAAACAATTCTCTCTGTGTTGTTTTGGTGGCCAGTTTTTACTCCGCTTATAGCAGTTACGATCACATAACTTTGAGTGCCTCTTCCATGTATTGTTTCTTCGGCCAGATGACGACATTGCCGCCTTTATCCGAGTTGCGCACTACTATTGAGTCATTATCTCGTAGTTTTCTGATCAGTTGTTGGTACTTATAATGTTGTTTACTGTGATTGTTTTGTGTTTTGAAATTCAATTTTCGTATTTCTGATGTGACAATTTCATTAAAAGAATCAATAGAGTCCCCTGGCATGACAGGCACATTTAAAATTTTTTTTTTTTTTATTTAACATAGCTTATAGTACCAAGTCACAATAATCAATGATCAATAGGCAGATTAGAAGATAACATTGTGGTGAACGGCAACAATAGCACAGCTATACACAAGTGGAATAAACAATTTCATGGTTACTCCTCGGACCCCCCTTCCCTCATCCCTGTACTTTTGCCATAGCCTCCAATTTCTTCATACATCCCCTGCTCTTATATACGGTTTCCTTGGCTCATTGGCACCAATCTAGGTCCCTCCACCACTGTTCCCTTGACGGGGGGTGTCTGTGAGCCCCAACCCCTGGCGATGTTTCTTTTCTCTACCCTGCCGTTTCTCGACCAATCTGTGTCTCCCTTAATCATCAACAGCAACCACCTTGGCTCCAGGGGAACAGATTCGCCCACAACCACATATATCGTGTCTGCCACTTTGGTCCAGAAAGGGACTATTGCGGTACACTCCCATAGTATGTGATAGAATTTACCTTCCCCCTGACAACCCTTCACGCAAAGGGCCGATGGACTCCTGCCCCATTCGCATAGGTGTGTGCGAGGGTAGTATATACGGTGGAGTATTTTCAATTGGACCAATCTGAACCTAGGACTGATTGCTATCTCACGCGTAATCTGTATGGCGTCTTGCCAATTGTCATCTTCAAGGGTACCTATGTCACGGGTTCATGTCTCTCTGAGTTTCACCAATGGGTCAGGCATATTGTTGGAGTTTTCGGTAAATGTTGGACGTGGGCTTATCTAGTATGGGATCTAATAATAGCCTATCCTCCAGGGGGGAATACTCAGTGAAAGAAGAGTCTTTACCCGTGTGGGAACGAATGGCATGTGTAAGGCGTAGGTAGTGATAGTGTTGTGAATCGTGGAGGTCGTACTCCTTCTTAAGGTAGGCAAAGGAGCGGGGGGCAGAACCCTTCCAAACGTCACCCAAGTAGTCTATATCAATCAATTTCCCTCCCCCAAAGCCAGTCATTTGTGACACCTCTCGCAGTTGATCTCCAAGCCAAGGGGGGTTCTGCCGATCAATCTGTCCGTCTACCCCAGGAACCTGTTCACCTCCCTCCAGCATTGGACCACCACCTTAGTGTGCTTGGGCCACTCTTTTTCCACCCTCCGGGCATAGAGCAAAAGATCACTGTTTTCCCCTGGCATTATTAATCTGTCCACTCTGTAGGCCGGTTGGGAGCTGTCTACGTACACCCAGTCATTGACTACCTGAAGCTGAGAGGCCCAGTAATATAATCGCACATCAGGAGCGCCAGGCCCCCATCATACACCCCTCTGGTGAGTTTATTGAGTGCTATTCTAGAAGTCCCACCATTCCAGACCAGTGTCCGCACTGCCTGCGAAATACGCGTAAATACTCCCTGAGGGAAAGGGTACAGTGTATTTTGTAGGATATATAGCAGCCTCTGCAGGGCGAGCTTCTTAAATAGTGCTGCACGGCCCATGAGGGAAAGCGGGAGGGATCACCAATGACTTACATCGGCCACAAGTGGAGCCAACTGGGGTTCAAGATTCTTATTAAAAAACTCCTCCATATCCCGAGTTATGTATACCCCCAAGTATTTGAAGCCATCCGTGACGATGGTGGCTGGGCATCTAGCAGGGACCCTTGGGGGGGGGCCAACAGACGAAAGATCACCAACTTCCCCAATTAATGGTGTATCCGGAGTAGCTACCGAACAGTTAAAAAAGTGTAGTGCCTGCGCTATTGAGTGGTATGGCCGCTCGATATATAATACGATATCATCGGCGTATAGAGAAATACGCTCCTCCCGGTTGTCCGTCAGAGCCAGACCCCAAAAATACCAATCCCTCCTGATCCAATGAGCCAGGGCAAACAGGAGAGGAGGCGAGGGGCAGCCCTGTCTGGTGCCTCTCTTAAGGGGGAACACCCTGGACATAGTCCCATTCACTCTTAACCGAGCCACAGGCTGTTCATAAAGGAGACGCACCCATTCACAGAAGGTTGGGCCAAAGCCAAATTTCGGAAGCACCATAAATAGGTAAGGCCATTCGATGCTATTGAATGCCATTGATGCACCCAATGACATCAATGCCATCTGTGAATCCTCCGTCATATATAGCACTCCGTAGAGACGTCGCAGGTTGTGGAGGGTGCTCCTACGGGACATGAACCCAGGCTGGTCCACATGCACTAAGTCTGGAAGGACCAATAGCAGCCTGTCCACCAGGGCCTTGGCCAGAACCTTGGCCTCCACATTGATAAGCGAGTTGGGGCAGTACGAGGAGCATTGATCTGGTGGTTTCCCGGCTTTGTGAATAACCATTATCGTAGCTTCCTTTTGATCGGGGGGAGCATACCCACCTCTCGAGCTTCCGAGAACATCTGAATAAGGGGTTTGATGATAACATTTGCCTGCCTCTTATAGATTTCTATCGGGAGCCCATTGGACCCAGACGCTTTCCTGGACTGTAGTGAATTAAGGGCCTTACCAATTTCCTCTCCCGTGAGGTCCGCGTCAAGGCGGTCACTCTGCTCTCGGGACAGATGTGGCAACCTAAAATCCTTCAGGAATTCAGCACAGTCGCTCTCGTTTCTGGCGCACACTGGTGAATAAACTCTATCAAAATGAGACGCGAACGCCTCCGCTATGGCCATACTTTTGGATACTGGGGACCCCGACTCGTCAATCACCTCCGCCACCCAGGCGCACCCCCATCTCATCGCTCTAACTAGGCCAGCAACTTGAGGGATTTATCTCCCACATCATAAAGTTAGCGTTGTGTGGCCACCGCATAAGCCCTTGCCTCCTTTTCTGTAAGTGAACAAAGCTCCCGTTGTTTGTCAGTCTGTGGAGGAGATCAACCGAAGAGGCTGTACTGGCTTCCCGTTCCAGTTGCTCAATATCCTGTTCAATTTGACTGATCCATAGGCGTTCCTCCATCATTTAGGCACCAATCAGTGCCTGTGCCTGCCCTCTCAATACCGTTTTATAGGCTTCCCACAGCGTTACATGGGAGGCTACTGAGCCCCGATTTTCCTCAAAGTAAAGCCTCGAGCCCTCTCGTAGTTTGTCCCCAATAGTCTGATCACGGAGGCGCCATGGGTCAATCCTCGGGAATGAGGACTTGTTAATGAACGGGCCCTGAAGTGTAATCCCAACCGGTGCGTGGTCTCAGATCCCACGGGCCAAGATGCAGGGGTCAGCAAAGCTCCCATCTGGTCGGAGCGAGTTAAGTAAAAAGTGTATTGCCTACTGGATTGGTGGTATGTGCGCCACAGGTCGCTGAGGCCCAGCGATGTGACACAGCCCTCTAGGCCCCGTTCCCCCCTGTAACCGGCACATCCCCATATCGGTCTATGTCGGCATTCATTACCGCATTTGTGTCGCCCTCCCATCAGAAGGAACCCCTGGGGAAGATCTGCCAGGAATGAGCCCAACCGTGGAAGCACTGATGAGTGTAAGCCCGGTGGGAGCAGAAAACTACTGTGCGGCCCTCCCACTTCACCGCTGCCGCGGCAAGGCAGCCCACATCGTCCAACCACGTGCCCAGCAGGACCGCCGGCAGGGCGTTGCGGAACAGGATGCCCACCCCCCTTTGAGCCTGACTTGAACCCTGAGTGACCAACTAATTTATAGCCAAAGCGATCAAGGGCCTTTCCACACAGGTGCGTCTCTTGAATGAAGACCACATCTGGGGTATGTCGTTTAAGGTATTGTAGGATTAGGATCCTCTTGATTTTGTTACCCAGCCTGTTCACGTTCCACGTCCATATGGTACACTTATTTTGGGCACCCATTACAGACAAAAAGGGTTGACCGCATCCGATAGGTGATTGGACCCACTGTGTCATCAGGCAGAACACCACATGCTAAAGGACTGTATTAGACTCGAGCATAACGTACAAACCCCTGAAACAAACCCCCCCCCGCCAACACCCCCACCCTGACTCCCCAACGTCCCACTGTGTGAACTGCTTGTTGTCCCATTGCGTCCCCACACAACATGTAAGAAGAAACATGAACTTGCAGCCAGCTAGAAGAATTATACAAAACTAGCGAATGTCCCACCCCCATGAAAACTGTTTAGGGCAATCCAATGTCGCATTACGATGGACCACCCCCGGCTAGGTCCACACCTGGTTATAGTCGTGCACCTCCCATGGCCTCCAGTCCCTGGAGCAGTAACAGAGGAGTCTAATAGTTCTCACCATGAGAGGCTCCGCATGCTTCAACCACCCCCCCTCACAACTATACCTCAATGTTCTTCAAGATACCAGGACAGGGGAAACAAAAAAAGGGGTGGAGGGAAAGGAAATACCATTCAGCCCCAGTTACTCCACAACACCAAATCACTTTATGACTCTCCGTTCAGGGCTCTGACTGCCAGCTAGGAATCTCTCGGCATTGTCAGTGTCCTGCTCACTGAGCCGCTGGTTCGATCTCTGAGGGTTACCCTTCCTTCCTACTGTCCGCCTACCCTCCAACCAATCGTTGGCCTCCGGCGATTCAAAGAAATAGGCCTTGGGTCCATCCATGATTTTGAGGCGAGCAGGGAAGAGCATCATGTATTTCACCCCTTGTTTCCTGAGGGCTCTCTTCACCACCTCTAAGGAACGACATTGGTGCTGGACTTGTAGGGTGAAGTCCGGGAGGAACCGGATCGTGGCCTCCTGTTGGCTCCCTCCTGGAGTCCCTTCTTGCTTGCCCATGGCCACTGTGTATCTGTCGATCTGGTTGGTCTGGCCCTGTGGTCTGTTGCGGCCCATGTCTCAGGGTATAACACCCCCGTCGAGATCCGGGCAGGATGCGAAGGTGGGAGTGACCCCTCCGACGAGCAGATGCAGCTCAGCAATGAGGGGAGAAACCAGGTCCCCCACCACTACCTCGGGCCTGGTTGCAGCAGGACAGCGTATGTGCAGCTGTCAGTCCCCTCAGGGCTAGGCCCCCTCCCTCCAAGTACCTCCTCCAGCGGCTGAGAGCACCGGGCCCTTCCGCCTCAGATTGCAGCCTGCTCCTCAGTCAATTCTAGGCCTCTTCATTCACTCAGGCTCACACTGGTTCTCGCTCCGGGGGGAGCCAACGCCGCGATCACCTGGGTCAATACACGCCCCCGTGTGAGGGGCCCGTCTCACCCCCACGATCAGGATTGTCAATTTGGCTGGCGTCCCCTCCTCAGCCGGCCCGCTGACTCAGGCTGCCCGCTGTCGTCTGTTCTCCCTCGCGGCCCCATCGCTCCAAGCCCGCACTCACCGGACACACTGCAGGGGCCACCTCCCACAGCTCACGACGTAGTCCAGCTGCCTCCTCCTGCAGATCCGGGCACGCCGGCCCTCTCCACGGGCCAAGCCACTTGTCTGGGATCTGCGGTGCGCTGTGCAGGCGAGCTTCCAAGCCAGTCTCTCCGGCCTCAAATTCTGGCTGCTACAGAGTCAGGGCGCCATTTTGCGGGGAGAGCTTCGCCACTCGTGATTATCCGGCCCCCGTTTTGAGTGCAGCAGAGCTCCTTTTTCCGTCCCGAATTGCCCCCGGATGATGTCGGATGTTGGGTCCATGCGCCGACCACTAGTGGAGCTCTAGCAGCAAGTGACCATTTTCCATGGCTGAAAGCCATGCCGTCTCGTCAGGCACAAATTTTGATTTAGGTTTGAATCCTGTGAGTGGAGCTGCAATTATGTTTATTCCTTGCTGTTGCATGCATACTTGTGTGGACTCCTGATTTGCCTGCCCTAATTCCTCATTTTGGAGTGCATAGAGGTCCCGTAGTACACTGACATCTGAAGCTTCCAATGATGTATTTGTATTTTGAGAGGTATCTGCTGATGTTTTTGTCACTGCTTCATCTTGTCTCAGTTGATGATATTTTTGCAGCTTCAATTTTCTGATACATTTGTATATATCAGTTCTTGTTTGAGGATAGTCAAAATCACTCACTGGACAGTATGAGAGCCCTAGTGCTAGCAATTGTTGTTCCACTATGTCTAGATGGGTATTTGAGAGATTGATTATGGTATTGGTATTTGTTGTTTGCTGCATTATTTGAGGCGCCACACTGTTCATTTTCTTGACATTTGGTTGCATTTCAGCACCGCCTTCTCCTTCTTTTGCTACGCCTTGTGTCTCTCCTCTGTTTGGCTTTGAGTTTATATTCCTTGGATGTAATGTCTGGTTCCTTTCCTCCCTTAAAAAATTAAGCTCCTCTGCCAGTGTATGTTTTCACAGGTGTGATCTGGTACCCCTTATGTAACCGGGTTGTACTCAGTCTCTGATTCCGTTTCCACAGATGAGCTTAGATCAGCGAATGATGATGCAGGTTCTAGTTGTCTGCTGGGCTCTGCTTTTGACCCTATACCTCTCATGTACTTGCCACCTCTCTGTGCTGTTTTTGCTAAATCAAACTTGTGGGAGAAGTTGAATATTTGTCCCTGATCATAATCATTTTTATCCCGCTGGAATTTATATGTCTTTTGTGTTTTAATGACCTCTTCATCCTTTTTTATACGTACTAGCATTTCCTCCCGCAATTTGGATATGGCTTCAGTGTTCTCACTCAAGTCAATGTGTTGGTTGAATATATCAACTTCTTTTTGCAATGCAATCCTATCGATATCCACATATTTTACCAGGATCTCTACTAGATTCCTCGAGGACTCCAGATTGCACTCCCCCCATTCTTGTAGCATATTGGGGTTGGAGTTGGCATAACTCGGAGCAAGCATGATGCGAAGCCCCCAGGGGATCCTACCCACCTCCAAATATTTGGAAAGGGACCTGAACTCCCACCATTTAGCTTGTTCCGCTCGCATCCGCTTCTCCAGATTTTTTAAAAGCTCCTTTATGTGTGAATGGCTCTCACTGTCGCAGTCACTGACAATGTCTGCATGTTATTATTGCTGGCCTCAGAAAACAGTTTGGCTGCTGCTTCTTCCCTCCCACGAAGCACGTCGGCGGCCATTATAACAAACTTTTCAAATATGCGCGAGAATGCTGTTTCAACTATATAGCCCCTCGCTAAGCACACCTCTCACCGGACTGTTTTGGAGCTTTCTGCCTTCGTGCTTTAGCCAATGTTCTACGCGTCCTCCGACACAAGTCCCACTGCTCATCCGCAGTCGGTAAGTGTTTTCCGATGTCCGGGGGCTTATGCGGCTATTCTCCTCCCAGGCATAGAGTGACGCATAACTCTGGGTAGTTCTCAAGTTTAGGTGGATAGGCAGCTCCAGTATAGAGCACTCTCAACACCAGCGACACTCTTTGCTTACCTCAAATGTCTGCTTTTCTATCAAAGTCTATAAGTATAGGATTAGGACAGTTCCAATCGCCAGTGGGTATTTATAGTTAGGATGTATTTTCCATAGGAAGAGTGTTTTTTCATTTGCCGATAACTTTTTTAAAGTTTCAAAACTAGTTTGCCACTCACTTCAGCTGTCTCTTGAAGTTCGTGGTGATCCATCAAACGGGAGCCGAGAAAAACGGTGGGCCCCAATACACATTTTACCGATGTTAATTTCCATAGAAGTTTTTTACACAGCTAAAACCTGAACTGCTCAACGGTATTCCACCAAATTTGGCAGAAAGATAGATGATGGTCCTGGGAAGTGCCTTTTTAGGTCAAGCCTAGGCAGCTCGCATGTGCTGCCTGCAAGACCTGCAGTAATTAAGAAAAGAAACATTATTCCCACCTGTTGCTTGCCATAAGTTCACTCCAGTGCCGCTCTTCTTTGCTGCTTCCTAAATTGTTCGTGTTCAAGGCTGAGCAGCGCCTGCAAAGTACAGTTTCCTTATGCTTTCATTCTGTAACTATTGGGAGAACTCTTTTGTTTAAATGTTTGCTTTATGCCCTTCGCTGCTTTATTTTTATTTCCCTTTGGACCTGCTTTACGCCTTTTATCTCACACCCCTTGCGTTTTTTATCCTACTTAAAGCCCTGCAGTGCAGTGCGCGATGGCTCCATCATGACTAGAGCGTGCACACTGGAAGGATTTGCAGAACTCATTATCTGAAATAGGCAGCTACTAGTCTGTGTGAGATTTTCTACCAATAGAAGCCTTTTCATTTATCAAATACGTGCGTCCTTAAGTTCAAAACCTTTTGTCCGTCGCTGTTTTTAAACAAACCACTAAATATAAACCTCTGTGATAAATGGTTTCTGCCTGTTTGTCTGTTGCACAGACATATTTCCTCCTTGGGCATCGTTGTTCCTATGATAGTTGACTGAGGTACTTTGTTAGGGGATATTGCCTCCATTTTATATGAAAAGTCACTGGAAAAGTTGAATTATACAAACATCTCACTCCCAGCAGCTGTAAAAAGAAGATTTTTGATAGTTTATCTGTTATGCAGCGCTTTATACTGCAGATTTTTAGTTGATAAGTGCCGTAAACAAGTGTCACTGTAAGTAAATGTAAAGGCCCTTAATTTACAGAACGGATGGAAGGCCATCCTTGGCAGTGCTTCAATATCGTGTTCTGCAGGGTCAACATGGTGGGTGTGCTGGAGAGAGCGTTTTACTCAGCGAGCCATCTTGCAGGCTTTTTAATGGTCTTAATCTTGCTGGCTACTTAAATATCTTAATTTCAGGCTGGTATCGTGTAAAATCTTTAGGAAAGTGTCATGTAATCGAAATGGAACAATTCAGTGACCTACAAGGTTGATATGGTTTTCAAGTAAATAGCAGGTTCAATTATATGTGTTTTTGGTAACCTCTGGGACACCACTCAGGGAGAACGACTTTACGAAGATATGGATGAGTGCCCCCAATGTTAGCTTATTTGTTTGGAAAATTGTGGTTTGCTTTGTAAACGAAACACAGCCATTTATAGTATGTACCAAATACCCTTCGGTTTTAGAACGTTATGAACGTAAGCAATAAAAACTTTCTGCATTTATTTAGCCATCTTAAGTCTGTGGTAGTCTGACCGTCAAATATATTTTCATGTACTTTTGACTTGGATGGAATTCTTGGAAGAAGGAAACCAGTACTTCAAGCTCTGGCGAAGCACTGCCCAGGTGGGTAGTGAGTGCATTGTCTGTTCACAGTCCTCGCACATCAAGATATGAGGGGTCCACCATATCCGGTCTGAGAAGCGCAGTGAGTGGCCTGAGTATATCTGCTGGATGATGTCATCAGTGATGTCACTTAAGATGTCATGAGTGATGTAAAATGTAAGGTCATAAGCAGTGCATTGCAAGGGTGTAAGTTATAGTTAGCTCAGGTAACTATAACTGCTGAATTTCACTAGTTTTGTACAAGTGAAGTCTGAGCCTAACTATAACAACCCTGTAACTTTTGGGTTTTTTCAGTGAATTTCTAAGTTTTTTAAAAATCTTTTTTCCTTACTATAACGTCCCTGTAACCTTTGGTTTTTTTTGTGATTTTTTTAAATATATATATATATATATATATTTGTAATAGGACCTTGTTTCCATAGGAAAAGCGTGTTTTGACTTGCCTATATCTTTGTCGTCGATTAATGAATCTCCACAAAAGTTTCCCCAAAAAATTGACGCTCCCTTCAGCTGCAGTCTTGAACATTTCAGGGTGATGCTTCAAGGGACACGAATCTTCTGTGGATCCACGCACCAACAGGAATTTTGTGATTGTCCACAACCTGAGAGAAAAGTTGCGGCCGCCATTTTGTTCATTGGGATTAGGTTCCCAGCGTGGAAAATAAAATTAAAAAGTGATAGAAAAGGTTAATGTAAAGGTATCCTTACCCCATGGGACTAATGGAGGTGTCTGTGAGGGTCCCCCCATGGGGAAGAAATTGTCCGAAAACCTTTTTCTTCGAACAGGAGGATCCATGGTTCTTCCCTGATTCAGGTGAATTTGTGGGGATGCAGACCCTGATTAAAAAAAACAACATACACTCACTCACAGACCCACAGACGTACTCACATACTTACACACCCACACAACCACTTGCTGTAATCTGTCATCAAGTTCAAATCAAATCAAAATCAAAAATACTTTATTCAGATAGGGCCATATCCATAAAAGCACATTGAACAAAAGTTAATAACACAAATGCATGATCACAATACAAATTAGATGATATTTAGGCATAGCTATACAGTATTTAAAACATGTGTTTAAATAAATACATATACATAAAATCAGACACATTTCAGGGGTTACATATCATGTTACGGGCCCGCACGCCAATTTTCAGAAAAGTGCAGACACGGAGGACTAACTCTTCATCTGAAGGCATCTACCAGACTGATGTACATATTTTTTATATAAAACCTGCAGAAATATAGAAAATGTAAAATTGTTTGGCCGCTCTGTCCATCACATGGGCTGGGTAGAGAGTCATTATTTGCATGGGGAAGAAATTGTCCAAAAACCTTTTTTTTCCAAAACAAGGATCCATGAATCCTCCTTGATTCAGGTGAATTTGTGGGGATGCAGACCCTGATTTAAAAAAACAACATACACTAACTCACAGACCCATGGACGTACTCACATACTTACACAGCCACACAACCACTCACACACCCAATCGCAGTAATCTGTCATCAAGTTAATACCGACTTGTTTCCACTAAATACACAGTGCACACCTTACCCAATTCATTCAAATGGCTACGTAAGTTTGAGAGATGGCTCACTTTTATTATTTTTTTTGCCCTTGTATGTGATCCAAATTTGTATTCGATCCTTAAGTTTTTGCCACTTTACATTACCTCTATTCTTGTGATCCAAATGAATTGAGCAATGAAATCCTATTCTTCAGGTGGGTGCTATGTTTTTCACGTGGTGGTTCAGGTACGCAAGGCAGGGGGTATAGCTTGTTAGCACCATGGACCAGACAAACCTTTTCGGAGGTCTTTAATGACTTGGCTTAGCATTTATAATAAATCATGTTCTTGTTTACAGAGAGCTACTGACATTTGGTTTGTAGTGAGAATGAAGTAATAATCCTTATTGGCTTTAAAGGTCAAACACTCCGATGTTCTGTAGTTTTGAACAAGTTCAACAATTTAATGATACAGACTGTGAGAATTCTTGACGAAATACCCATTCTGTGTTACTTGGCCACTTTTCCTATAGCACAGAAAACACATTGTTGGACTTTGCCCTTTTTGCAGGGTCGTCCCTGAACTTTTTGCCTTCCTCCTCTATTTTTTCTACCCTGTTGTTGGCTGTTTTATGACTCTGGGCGCTTTACCACTGCTGATCATTGCTAAAGTGCATATGCTCTCCCTATTGTAAATTGATGTATGGATTAGTGATTCCATGATTGGCCGATTTGGTTTACTGGTCAGACCCTAGAACAGTGCACTGAGTGTGCCCAGGGCTTGTAAACCAAATGCTGCTAGTGGGCTTGCAGCACTGGTTGTGCCACCCACAGAAGCAGCCTGTAAAAGTGTGTATCAGGTCTGCCATTGCAGAGCCTGTGTGCAGTCTGATACTGCCATGCTGACTGGGCAAGTGCACCCACTTGCCAGTCCCTAAACCTTCCCTTTTCTTCATATCAGACACCCCCATGGTAGGCCCCAGGGCAAGGTGCATTGTAAGTTAAGGTAGGACATGCCCTTTTAACATTCTGTGTTTGAAAATACCACTTTTAGAAAGATGGTATTTTCTTGTCTAACTATCCAAGCCTGCCTCCGCTAGGGTGTGTATTCCTTGTCTGGAGTTTGAGTGACAGGGCTGGGAGATTCCAGGAGACAGGGTGAGTCAGCACAGGGCTGAATAGAGAGATATGCATGTAGATGGGTGGGAGTTGCACCTGGGACCTGAATAGGGCTCTGCCTTCCCTCCACAATCCTGGCTCCACCCCCTGTCGTGCGTCTGATGTCTCTGCCCTGCACTGTGAAAGGAAAGAAGGAGCCATGTCAACAGATTGCTCCAGGGCTGTGCCTTTCCTCCACAATGCTGGCTCCACCTCCTGTGGGGCGTCTGATGCCTCAGCCCTGAACTGTGAAAGGAGAGAAGGAATCATGTAAACAGAGTGCTCCAGAACTGGTTTGGACTAGGTAAAGGCCCCTCTGCCCTCAGAGGACAAATGGTTTTGGTGTGTAACTATTTGGACCCTGATCCCAGGAATTTAGATCACTTTCTGGACAACAACAAGAAACCTTTGCTGAGGAGAGGAACCTGAAGAAACCGAAGAGAGGCTATCCCTAAGATGAAGTGCTGCATGGGGGATTTGCCTGCAGTGGTTGCCTGACACCCAAAGAAAGGAGAAAGGAACTTTGTGTGCTTTATTTCAACTTGTGAAGGATCTCCAAGGGCTTGAGAAAAGACCTTACCTCCTTGAAAGTCTGAAGGACAACAGAATTCAACCCCAGCTCCCCAGATTTCTTTGGAAGTGCCTGCTGCTGTCGCCCAAATCTAACACGTATCATCACTTCATTTTAGTCAGAACCCAAACCGAAAGGCAAAAATGCACAGAAGAGCAAAAACCATCCCTTGAGTAACAGAAAAAGCATATACCCATAAGTTATAAATTGGTTTGTGGAAATCCCTTCTATGGATGTCTCAGTGTGCCCCTTATAGGTGTGTGTTGTTACTCAATCTTTGAGGCACTGTGAACATCATTTAACCTCAGGAACAGAAGTTTACTGATACTCCCCATTGCACTTGAATGGCCAAGACAATCATAGGAACAGGGACTTGATCTGATTCCAAAAATGTCCTCTTTCTATCCATTGACCCTGGCTATAGTGCCATGTGTTACAGATTTCTATTGGCGTTCCTCCCTTCCACCTCAAAACAAAATTATGATTATATATTTTATATGTAATAAAATAAATAAAACCTTCCGGCGGTCGCCAGTAGGTAGTTATAGTTAGTATGTATTTTCCATAGGAAAAGTGTTTTTTCATTTGCCAATAACTTTGACGTCGTTTGATGCATTCTCGTGAAACTTTCAAAACTAGTTTGCCACTCACTTCAGTTGCTGTCTTTAAAGTTGTGTGGTGATCCCTCAAGGGAGGGCTGAGAAAAATGGCGGGTCCCAAAACACATTTTCCCCATGTTAATCTTCTGGACTCCTCCCAGTCCTGATCCCGCCCCAATCACAGCATCCGAAACTGCCCTGATCGCTGCCACTGACTACATCAGAACCCTTCTTGACATGGGGTAAACAGCAGCCCTGATCGTATTCGACCACTAAGTAGCGTTCAATGCCATCTCCCACCACACTCTTATCAAGAGGCTTCATCACATAGGAATCCAAGGAGACGCGCTTAAATTGATCGCCTAATTCCTCACCACCTACCACTAATCCCTCAGCCCTACACTGTTTAACACCTACATGACCCCCTTGACCAACATCCTCAGAACCCATTGACTAAACATCATATCCTATTCAGACAATACCTAGCTCATCATTTCACTATCAGAAGACCCCTCACCACAAAGACCAACTTTCACAGGTGTATGATGCGCTTTTGCCGACTGGATGACAGACAACTGCCTCCCCATTCAGGAATGATGCCAATTCAAGATGCTGATCCACACAAAGCCCTTCACAATCAAGGACCAGCATATATTAACCCCCGCATGAACTTCCACCAACCCTCTAGACACCAGTGCTCCGCCTCACTCTCCCTCACACACATCCTCACATCTGTCAATGCAACAGTGGAGGACGCTCCTTCTCCTACCTCGCTGCGAAGACCTGGAAACGATGTCTCCTTTCACTTTCGTACTTCATCCTCTCTTCTGGAATTCAGGAAGGCTGATCAACTAAACCCTCCCCGAAGCAGCAAGGCTCTCAGCGCTTAGATACCCTTGCGAGTGATTAGCTGTGCTTTGTAAATCCTATTTGATTGATTGGTCTTATGTATTGTTTCTTACAAATATCACTGTGTGTGTGTGTGTGTGTGCGTGTGTGTGTGTGTGTGTGTGTGTATGTATGTGTGTATATAAAATCCCTACTTCCAAGACGCAGATTAGGGCACACATCAGGGTTCCAAAAGTTCTTTTTTTTTTTAAAAACAGCATGATGCCTTTCGGCGAGTGTGCCTTTCTCAGTTGCTTGTGACTCCAGGGCTCATTTACACTTTTTTTTACACTTGCTGCCTTGCTCTGATTGGAGGGAGCACTGCTAGCCACATATTCATTCGAGAGAAGACTGCTGCTCCTTTGAGCAGCCTGCATGCCCCAGCATTCCACTATTCCTCCTAGGAACGCTGTTATTGATATTCATGTCTTTCTTTCAGCCATCAAGATGATGTACTATTATATCCTGAAATGAGTGTGGGCTCTCCATTTCATATGCAGTCACCATCAAAGTTCCATAAAGTTAATTCCGTATGTTGCCCCTTGAATCATTTCCAAAATGCAATGCATTTCTTATACCCCTACATCCTGCCGCATATCTCCAACTTGAAACAACCCTGAAGGCTCTGTTTAAGTAAACTGTGTCTCACCATGCAGTCATGGCCTGTAAATAACAGCAGATATC
This sequence comes from Lissotriton vulgaris, assembly GCF_964263255.1. NCBI lineage: Eukaryota > Metazoa > Chordata > Amphibia > Caudata > Salamandridae > Lissotriton > Lissotriton vulgaris. Next base: position 717,634,250 of record NC_141695.1, read on the forward strand.
TGTTCCTCTCGGCTGCGGCAGTTCAGATGATTTCAATTTCTTGAAAACAATATAGGTGATGAATCTGGAGAAAAACGCCAGTCACAATGCCACTGATGCCTCTGAACAGCTTGAGGATGGATGCCCTGACATGTCTGTGGCCACACATAAGTACCTAACATTTATACATATATAAACCTAGAGGCAGTGGGTTCGCAGCTGCTGTGGCCGCGTGTGGGCTTCCTTCGGAGTTTTTATCGCAGGACCTTTTTAAAACCACTTACATTGTCTGTACCTTTACCTTGCCGCTGCTTGCCCCCTTAACTCATTTTCCGCTCCCCTAGCCCCGGTCCGGCACGGCTGAGTGCCGCTTGACTCGAGGGCGGACGGGGTTGCGGCCGCCATCTTTGGGGGGCAGTGGTAACTTCTAGGACAGCGCTCTAGTCATCGCGCACCTAGTCTACAAAAGCGACGCCCCATGCGAACGCGCAGCGGACGCGCTAGAACCTAGTGGCAGTGGGTTCGCGGCTGCTGTGGCCGCGTGTGGGCTCGCTTCTGAGTTTTTATCGCAGGACATTTTTAAAACCACTTACTTTGTCTGTACCTTTACCTTGCCGCTGCTTGCCCCCTTAACTCATTTTCCGCTCCCCTAGCCCCGGTCCGGCACGGCTGAGTGCCGCTTGTTCCGGAGGGCTGACGGGGTTGCAGCCGCCATCTTTGGAAGGGCAGTGGTAACTTCTAGGACAGCGCTCTAGTCATCGCGCACCTAATCTACAAAAGCGACGCCCCATGCGCACGCGCGCAGCGGGCGCGCCAAAGGAGCGCCAAAGGCAAGCCCGTCAGCGGCCTGCCGGGGCAAGGGGCACCCCATTATGACCAATTTTTAACCTACCCCTCTGAGGAACTTTACCTCTGTCAAGGCCCTTGGTCCCTTAGCCCTAAAACCACTGCCATATTTGCTAAACTTGGCCTTACCCGGCCTCACTCCACTTCCCCCTACTCACCTGCTCTGCCTCCTTCACCATTCCCACCCCCTCCCCTCCCAGAACCCCCCCCGTCATCCAGACCAGCGTCTACTGTTTCGGCCTTCCTATTAAACACAAGATTGGCAGTCAAGCACCACCTTGAGCTCTTTGTGTTCCTTGACTCCAACAAACCTGATCTTTTGTTTTTGACAGAAACTTGGTTTTGCTCAGATTCTCTCCCCAATATCCTCGCGGCTCTACCTTCCTCCTACTATGACCTGCGGGCCGATCGGCCGGCAGGCAAGGTAGGCGGAGGCGTCGCCCTGATTGTCCGTTCGGATCTTCATTTCCAAATACTTTCTTCCCCGACCATCACAGCAGTCGAATGTTTAGTAATGCGTTCTGCCTCCTTCAAAATTCCTGTCACCTGTGTCCTTGCCTACCGCCCCCCCCACTCCACTCCCCACTTCATTGCTGAGTTTCAGGAACTGCTTGCCACACTAGCAGTTAACAACTCCTCTGTCCTAGTACTTGGTGATTTTAACTTCTGGCCATTTTATCCCGCGGAAGACGAGGTATCTAAAGATTTCACTGATCTCCTCCTCAGTTTAAATTTTATTTCGCATGTGTTCACCCCCACCCATATCAAGGGGCATACCCTGGACCAAATCTGGTCATTAAATATTCCGGTCACATACCCAATCATCACGCCCTGTCTCTGGTCCGATCATTTTCTGATTTCGTTCTTTCTATACCTCAGCCTGATTAAACGCCCCTCCTTTCCCAAAAACACCAGGGCTCGTAATTGGAACAAGGTCGACATCCCCTTCCTTTGCTCCTCCCTTCAAGACTCTTATCCTGCCCTAGAGGAGCTCACCCCCTCATCCCCAGCTAGCTGCCATCAATGTCTGGCTCTCTAGGACATGCAACCAAGTGGCCCCCTTGAAACGTGTCGCAGTTAAACGCGCTCATAACGCCAACAAATGGTTTACTGATGACCTTAAGGGAAAGAAATTAGCTGTGCTTCAAGCCGAGCACGCCTGGAGGCACGCCTATTGCCCAACACTGAAAACTCACTACTCCCTCATGCTTACCATATATAAAAAGGCAATTCTCCTGGCCAAGACCAACTATTATTAAGGCAAAATACTCTCGGACGAAAATCGGCCAAGGGAAATTTTCTCCACCGTCCACGAGTTAGCCTTATCAGACAGAACTTCCCTTAAACCTCCCCCTTCTCAATCCCTCTGTGATTCTCTAAACAATTTTTTCATTGAGAAAATTGCAGCCATCAAAGCTAACATACCTCTACCTTCTTCTTCCCCCCCTGCTTCTGAACCTCCACCCAACAGGTTCCACCAAGACCACATACCCCCTCTGACCAGGTAAACTCTATCTTCCCTGTTGGTCGGGGTTAAATCCGGCTCTCCCTCTGATGTATGCCCACCTTTTGTGCTGAGATAGATCTTCCTAGCTTGCCCCTCCCCCCCCCTTGGCTTTTCTCAACGACTCCCTCAGCAAAGGCTCTGTCCCCGACCTTCACAAAGCGGCAATAATAATTCCCATCCCGAAAAAACCTGGTGCTGACCCCTCTTCCCTTTCTATCGTCCCATTTCCCTTCTCCCCTACCTGGGTAAGATCCTGGAATGCCACATCACCACTGTCCTCGGCTCTTTTGTCGAGAACAGTGGTTGTCTGGCCTCCTGTCAGGCCGGCTTTCGCCCTCTCCACTCCACCGAGAGGGTTGTGGTCTCAGTCCTGGACAGACTCAGGGAGGGGATGGATGCCAACCGGTCCCAAGCCCTGGTCCTCCTCGATTTGTCCGCTGCCTTCGACACGGTTGACCATTCCATTCTTCTCACCCGTGTTGAGGCAGCGGGCATCAGGGGGCCCCCTTTGGCTTGGCTCACTTCCTTCTTGAGAGACCGCACCCAGGCCGTCCATCTAGCAGACTTCTCTGCCCCTCCACGCAAGGTGCAGTGCGGCGTCCCTCAGGGCTCCTCCCTCTCCCCCCTTTTATTTAACCTGTACATCTTCCCCCTCATTTTTGCTTTACAGCAACTGGAGGTCACAGTCTTCAACTATGCAGATGACCTCCAGTTGATTTTTAACCTTTCCCACTCCCCCGAGTCCACCCACAATTTTCAATCGGGTATGATTTTCATCAGGGCCCGGATGAACTTCAACCACCTTAAACTTAATCCAGATAAAACTGAGGTGGTTCTCACTGGTGGCACATCCAGTCCCTGAACCCCCACGTTCTGGCCCCCCTCACTTGGTGCCCCTCCCCTACCTTCTCACTCAGTTAAAACCCTTGGGATCATGCTGAACCAACATCTTACCCTGCACTCCCAGATTAGTATGGTGGTATCATCTTGTTTCTTTACCCTTCGCACCATCAGGAACATTTCCAGATTCTTTTCTCCCTCTGCCTTAAAGCTTATTCTGATGGCAATGATGTTATCTCGCCTAGACTATGGTAACATCTTGTACAACAGTGTCCCGGCCTATGCCCTTCGACGCCTTCAGTTGGTCCAGAACCAAGCCGCCCGCCTCATTCCTGGTCTCCCTAAGTTGCATCACGCCACCCCATTATTAAAGAACTTGCATTGGCTGCCCATTAGAGAGCGGGCCTTCTTCAAACTTGGCTGCACCATGTTTCAGGCCCGAGCCGGAACTGCTCCCGCTTTTATAAATTCCGAAATCAAAAACTACACCCCGGTCAGACAACTCCTTTCCTCCACCCAGTCCCTCCTCTTCGTACCATGTTTCAGGAAAAAAAGGATGGGGGGGATGAAATTCGCTGTACTTGGTCCCACTTTCTGGAATTCCCTTCCCCTCACCATCAGATCTATACCCTTGTACTCTTGACTTCCGCAAGGCGCTTAAAACTCATCTTTTCCTGCAAGCCTTTCCGCCTTAACCTTTTGCACCCCTTTCTCTAGGTTAAACTGCATCCTCAGCTCCAAGAAACCGCTAGGTATATCTGTGCTTAATAAATGTTTTTAAATTCAAATTCGTATATAAAAATATATAACACCTACTGGCAGTCTCCAGTTGGTAGTTATAATTAGGACCTAATTTCAATTGGAAAAGCTTTTTTTGACTTGCCTATGTCTTTGGTGCTGGTTGATGAATCTTTACGAAATGTTCCCCCAAAAAGTGTGTTTTCCCATGTTAATTCCCATAGGATGCGCAGTCTAACCTACAGCCCAACATGCTGGACAGAATTGTACCAAATTTGGCAGAAATGTAGATGTTGTTACGCAGATTGTGCTTTTTGTTATTTGGTTCAAATCCGTTCAATTATTCTTGAGAAATGTAAGTTGAAAATCTTAGTGATTTTTGTGGCTGCGGATATTTCGTTGCAACACCGCTGATAATCGCGATTGTGAGCACCAAACAAAATGCTTGGCTTGCCGCAACCTGAACAGAAAGTTGCTGCTGCCAATTTATCGACCGGGGAACAGTTCCCAGGGCTGCACATTTCTGTGGCAGCTGACATAAGTTGTCAGGGTGGCAATAGTCTGACCCAATGTTTGAGAAATGGGGGTGTTAGTGACACAAGACAACTGTCAATGTGGCCCCCCATGTACCGTCACCGGGACATTGTGACTATCAACGTCAACAGAAGTATTGGTGAAAATATTTTTAAAAATACACACAATAGTTTTTGTTTTCACATACCCACTCAGAAAAGCACTCGTACAATGATGCAGCCACTCAGACTCACTCAGACACTGACACACCCTCTCAGAGACCCATTCAGAGACTCATGCACCCACTCACATACTTACACAGGCTCATATATCCACTTACAGACCCCACTCAGAGACTTATGTACCCACTCACAGACCCACCCAGATCCATGCACTAACTCACAAACCCACTCAGAGACTCATGCACCCAGTCACATACCCACTCAGATACTCATGCACCCACTCGCAGACTCACTCAGACACTCATACACCCACTCATAGACCCACTGCGAGACTCATGCACCCACTTACATACCCCCTCTAACACTTATGCACCCAGTCATGGACCCACTCAGAGACTCATACATTCATTCACAGACCCACTCAGTAACATAGAAATTCACTTAAAAAACCAATGGTTACAGGGATGTTAGGCTGACATTTCACTTGTACAAAACTAGATCAGTTTAGCAGTTAAAGTTACCTGAGCTAACTATAATGCAAGCCCACACAATGCACTGCTTATCACCTTCCACATTACATCACATATGACAGGGTCAGCGTCATCACTCATGACATCTCAAATTATGTCACTGATGACATCATCCACAGTACCGCTCGCACATCCACTCATACCCCCATACAATCTATTGTACATCCAGTCACACACCCAAACAACCACTCACATAACCATTCACAGACTCATACCAGTGTTCACACAACCATTCACTCTTCCATACAGCAACTCATACAACCAGTCAATCCCCCTTGCAGCCAGTCACCTAGCCTCACTCTCACCTATACAGCTGCTCACACACCCACTTATTTACCTACAGTCACTCACACACCCACTTATCCATGCAGTCTCTGAACACAGCCACTCACTCAGCCATACAAGCACTTACACACCCATACAATCACGTACATATCCAGTCACACATCCTCTCACTCACCCATACAGCCAATCACACAGACACTCACTCTTCAATACACGACTCGCACACCAACTCACTTAACCAAACACCCATTCAAACAGCCAAACACTCATTCAAACAGCCAAACACTCACCCATACAGCCACTTACACACCCAGTCAAGCACTCATACAACCATTTATACACCCACTCACTCACCCAGACAGTCACTACACAACCACCTACTAACACATAGAGCCACCCACCTCCCACTCACTCACCCATACAGCCACTGACACACCCACTCACTCACCAATACAGCCACTCACACAGCAACTAACACACCCACTTATACACCCACTCACACACCAATACACACAAAGATTCATTCAGTCACTCACATAATATATGTTAAAAATAGTATTACTCAGCAGTAGTGCACCTAGTATATTAATCTAACTTTTGTAGTCGGTTAGTATATATGTTTAACAATCATAAACTCTTAGAAAATACTTACACTGACTAGATGATGCCATCAGGGATGTCATTTGAGATGTCATGAGTGATGTCACTGACCATGTCGTGAGTGATGTAATATGTGAGGTGATCAGCAGTGCATTGTGGGGGGGGTGAGTGTATATATATATATATATATATATATATATATATATATATATATATATATATATATATATATATATATATATATATATAGTCTCCTTCCTGGTTGACAGCTGGAACAGAACGAACACGGACCACAGGATTCTTGTTCAATACCGCTTTGTTTATTCATGCATCTCTCACAAGCAAACGGCAGCCATTAAGCGTTTCATCCCTACTTGGGGGGACTTGATCACATGACGCCTATATATATATATATCAAACACAAAGAGTTGCCTCAGTGATGGAGCCCACGCGAGTGAAAATTCCTGTGGCAATTTAATTGAGGCTGCAGTAAACACAGGTACAACGCAGACAGCACAGTTCATACCGAAGTCTTTAGCCGACGCGTTTCGGGCTCTTGCCCTTGGTCACAGGCTGACTTTCAACTGCTTAGCAAACACATCAGCATAAGCCTGTGATTCAAATAGTACCTGTCTCAGTGGGCGTTGCTGCCCCGCACCCTCCTGGTACTCGTAGTGCTGGCTCAATGAATAATCCTCAAGTGAGTTTGGCGTGCGTGCTGTGAATACACAAATTAATATCCCAAGTGGGTTGCTTCTGCCCTGTAACCACTGTGAAGCTGCCATCAATAGTCTCAATTCGAGCGCTCGTCCCCAAACGGCAATCACCGGATCACATGACGTATATATATATATATATATATATATATATATATATATATATATATATATATATATGTATATATATATGTATATATATATATGTATATATATATGTATATATATGTATATATATATATATATATATATATCTATATATATATATATATATATCTATATCCAGGTCTCTGCTTGAATCGGTTTTGACCACAGGAATCACGGACCACCACGCAGCATTACGAGTGTCACAGGTAAGTTTATTATCCTTTGTACAGGTTTTCTTTGGCACGACGCGTTTCGGGCAGGAACTGCCCTTGATCACATAGCGGACATGCAGTAATGATCACCTTTAAATAACAAAACACTCTTTTCTCATTCGTGGAATCACCACGTGACCCAATCATGAATAGTGAAGAAATACTATGGAAAAATGTGCTCTATATCGACTGGGTTAAAGCACTATTTATCTGCGACTGAAATGCAAATTAAGGCACATCAAAGCATACCGATAATCATATATGTCAGTAACTTATTACATTATATATATATATATATATATATATATATATATATCAAACACCAAACACAAAGAGTTGCCTCAAAGATGGAGCCAACACAAGTGAAAATTCCTGTGGCAATTTAATTGAGGCTGCAGTAAACACAGGTACAACGCAGACAGCACAGTTCATACCAAAGTCTTTAGCCGACGCGTTTCGGGCTTCTGCCCGTTGTCACAGGCTGAATTCCAACAGCTTAGCAAAGACAACAGCATGAGCCCGTGATTCTAATAGTACCTACCTCAGTGGGCGTGGATGCCTCGCAGTCTCCTGGTACTCGTAGTGCTGGCTCATTGAAAATTCCTCAAGTGAGTTTGGTGTGCGCGCTGTGAATACACAAATTAATATCCCAAGTGGTGTGCTTCTGCCCTGTAAAAACTATTAAGCTGCCATCAATAGTCTCAATTCCAGCACTCGTAACCAAACGGCAATCACAGGATCGGCGTCGCCAGGGTCCGTCAGCAACATCGGGGCTCTTATCGCGGCTAGGCTCACTGCTAACATCAAACACAAAGAGTTGCTCAATGAAGGTGCCCACCCCAGTGAAAAGTCCTGTGGCAATTTAATTGACGCTGCAGCAAACACAGGTACAACGCAGGCAACACAGTTTATACCAAAGTCTTTAGCCGACGCGTTTCGGGCTCCTGTCCTTTGTCACAGGCTGAATTCCAACAGCTTAGCAAAGACAACAGCAGGAGCTCGTGATTCAAATAGTACTTGCCTCAGTGGGCGTTGTTGCCCCGCAGCCTCCTGGTACTCTTAGTGGTGGCTCATTGAATATCCTCAAGTGAGTTTGGCGTGCTTGCTGTGAATACACAAATGAATATCCCAAGTGGGTGGCTCCTGCCCTGTAAATACTGTGAAGCTGCCATCAATAGTCTCAATTCCAGCACTCATCCCCAAACGGCAATCACCGGATCGGTCAGCAACAGTGGGGCTCTCATCACGGCTAGGCTCACTGCTCAACATCAAACATAAAGCAGGTGTTTCCAATCAAAGGTGGATGTGTTGCATGCTGTATGCGCATGAACAAGGGGAAACCTGAAAAGCGTAGAGCCGCGTAATGTGATGGATGGTGACAGCCAGCATTTTGTGGAACCTTTGTTGGCAGAAGATATCCTCAGCGGTAGCCCCCTCACTCTGGACAACCTTTTTTGAATATTTGAGCAGCCTTTGCCGGTCGTGAGGAGGCCCGCCGCATGTTTGCGGATCCAGGCACCGGACTTCCAAGTGCCATCGTGGAGCAAAGGTTTTCAAAACACAGGGGTATGAATTTTGACAGAAGCTGCTCTTAACCTAAAGGTCAACCCACTGTGGTGTTTATTGCACATTTTTGGAACATTGACACCAACCCACTGTGGTAAAATGCATTGATTGGACTGCTAATACCATAATGCATAATCTTGCACATGCTGAGTATGACGCTAAGACACTCCCACTGGGGCGGCAACTATTGAATAAAGCAGGTGTTTCCAATCAAAGGTGGCTGTGTTGCATGCTTTAGGCTCGTGAACAAGGTGAAACCTGAAACGCGGAGAGCTGTGTAATGTGATGGATGGTGACAGGCAGCATTTTGTGGAACCCGTTTTGGCAGAAGATATCCTCAGCGGTGGCCCCTCACTCTGGGCAACCTTTTTTGAATATTTTGAGCGGCCTTTGCCGGTCGCGAGGAGGCCCGCCGCATGTTTGCCGATCCAGGCACTGGATTACCAAGTGTAAGCATGAAGCAGAGGTTTTCAAAACACAGGGGTATGAATTTCGACATAAGCTGCTCTTAACCTAACGTCAACCTACTGTGGTGTTTATTGCACATATTTGGAACATTGACACCAACCCACTGTGGTAAAATGCATTGATTGGATGCTAATACCATAATGCATCATCTTGCACATGCTGAGTATGACACTGGGGTGGCAACTATTAAATAAAGCAGGTGTTTCCTATCAAAGTTGGCTGTGTTGCATGCTGTAGGCTTGTGAACAAGGGAAAACCTTAAACGCTCAGAACGGCGTAATGTGATGGATGGTGACAGACTGCATTTTGTGGAACCCGTGTTGGCAGAAGATATCCTCAGCGGTGGCCCCCTCACTATGGGCAACCTTTTTGGAATATATATACTCATATAAACTCCTGAGCCTGGGGCTCACCTTTTGCCCGAACACCAATTTGGAATATATGCAAACCAAAATTGATCTTTTCTGGTTTACCAGGAAATTGAAATTACATAAGTACTTCAAGTTAAGACCACATATCAAGGGACCACCGAAACATGGGACGAGATTGACGGCTACTGATGCTTTGATAGGCACAGATATGCCATGTATTAAAGCTATGGAAGCCTTGAGAACTGAGATGGAACCTGCATGTTACAGGCATGGATATGGTGCAAAGGGCGGCAATACAGGGGATTGAACAGGAGAGGGAAGAAAGCCATTTTAAACCTCTTTCTACATTTATCCCACAGTCGCCATGGGACCCTATTGATGCTTTCGCAGAGGCCATGACGATGGATCTGGTAAAGCACAGGAAGGTTACCAGTACGAACATTTGTAACATCACAGAACCCCAGAAAAAAGCCCTGCAAGATTTGATGAACGACAAGAAAATTGTCATAAAACCCTCGGACAAGGGGGGAAATGTCGTTCTGATGACGAGAGACTATTACCAACAGGAAGCTATGAGGAAATTCTTGGACAAAAAGTATTATACCATCACTACTAAGGAAGCGTATGAATCTAGAATCAGAGAATATGACGATTTGGTTGTAAAGTGGTACAACCTTTCCATGCTAGGGAAGGATTAGCATACCTTCCTGCGCAGCAACAACCCCATGACGCCGACATTTCATCATTTGCCCAAGCCGCACAAAAACAATATCTCTCCCCCAGGCCGTCCCATTGTGGCCTCCATTGATGGACTGACAGAAAACATGTCCAGATTCGTAGACAATTACATCTTTCCCCTTGTCTTGAACTTGGAATCTTACATTCAAGATACTAAAGACGTTTTAAACAAAGTGGCAGTTATGAACTGGGAGCCTGACTATCTATTCTTGGTGATGGACATCACCAGTCTTTATACCATCATTGATCACACTCACGGCCTAGCTGCTATTGAACAGTATCTAGTCAAACGTCAAATCCGTTTTGCACAACATAATATCATGATCCTTGATTGTGTGCAGTTCTGCTTAACCCATAACATATTCTTGTTTGAAGATAGGCTATACAGGCAAATCTCTGGTACGGCGATGGGCACCTGCTTTGCCCCCAGCTACGCGAACTTGTTCGCACAAATTCAGGTGTTATGGATAACTGACGCTCATGTGATGTATAACATACAAAAGTCTCAGCTCTTCGAATTATCTGGCTGGTGCATCCAGGTTAATGAGGGGTAACACCCACCCCCAATAATTTTCAACAAAAGTTGAAAAGTCCAAGTAACAAAAAGCCACTGGAGCACACAGATAATACAATGCAAAGTTGCAAAAGTAACAATTCAAATTCTTGACTCCTCAGTATTGTTGTATAACAGAAAGGTCTTTTATTTTACAAAGTCCACTCCTTGCGCCAACGCGTTTCGCCTAGGTTCAAGACACCTACGGCTTCGTCAAGGCTGGAAATAATACAGAAAACTTATATTTGTAACCATTTCTTACATTTTTGGTTATTAAAACCAACCACCATATTTGACGGGCAGACCGTGTCAGGACTGTAAACCACCTAGGTGCCATATAATCATACATGCTACTGATCACAGCATAAACGTGAATCTGAACCTTGAAAATCAATTTATGAACAATATAGATTAAAGTATTGAAACATGTATAAATATTAGTGTCCGATGTTATTTCATAGAGCCATGGTGTGCCATCAAGTATATTTATTATGTACAACCCAAGTGCACGTGAAAGAAAACAAATTGCATCAAATTGATGCCAGTACCTTCACTACGTCAGGATGTGCCCTGAAATCCAAATTTTAAGAAATCTTAAGAATACCTGCCTACATATTCAAGTGGCATATTGGGGTAGTTAGAAGTGAAGATATGACTGGATAGTATAACCTACCTTAGCATGTGTCCCCTCCTATGTAAATATCGTTGTCAGTTCAATGTCAAAAATTGTATGATATTTTCCTGCAACTGTCTCCCGTTTGCAAATTATTCCTGCCCAAGAGTAACTAAATCCAAATTAATGGCTCCATTCATATTATAGATATCACACACTGAGTTAGTATAGTCCGTGTGACTGTACTAGATATAACGGGGTTTCAACCGCTTACCTCCAATCGTAGAAGCTGGGTAAAGAGGTCCAACACTTGTAGTGGATCCAGTACCTTTAATGACTTGTATCCCAAGGTCCGAAATGTAAGTCTCACTGCGAACCCAATTAGGAAAAAGAATTAGCCAGTATCCCATCAGGAGGTAAGAGGCTGATAAAGATAATCTATATCTGCAAGTAAATCCCCTATCTACTCCTTACCGTGTCCGGATACGCGAACTTGTTCGTTGGCTGGTGGGAGGAGCAGGTGCCCAGAAGCTGGAAGGAAGGCCAAGAGTGTGGGAAGGTGGTACACTGGTACCGCTACATCGATGACTTGTTCATCGTGTGGCAGGGGACCAGGGACACGGCAGAGAAGTACATTGAATCTCTCAATGATAACAGCTACAATGTGCACCTGTCTGGGACAATTAGTGGGGTGGCAGCCAACTACTTGGACCTACGGGTGTACGTTGAGAATGGCCATGTCCTCACCTCGCTGTACCGTAAGGAGACAGCGGGGAATTCTATCCTTTTCGAACTATTGAGAATTAAGAGGAATAGTACCCAAGATCGGGAATTTGAGGGGGCTGCCTCAGATTGCCTGGCCCGCTTCCGCTTAAGAGGGTATGATGAATAATTAGTGCAGAACACACTGAGGAAAGTTAAGAGGATCCCCAGGGAGGACCTGCTCAAAAAGAAACCGGGTGGGACCAACACCAATGAGAACTGTATGTTTAGGATGATAACACTTTATTCCACGGTGGCCGGCAACCTCAAAGCAATGATGCGCAAGAATTGGCACATCTTGCTTACTGGTAGGGTGCTGAGAGAAGATCTGCCACCACATCCGCTAGTGACCTTTACCAAGGCTAGATCTCTGGGAGATAAGCTGGTGCATAGCCATTTGGAAGCTCCTACCATCCAGCCCAAAACCCTAAAGGAAATGAGTGGGTTCTTTCCCTGTGGAAAGTGCAAGGCGTGTGCCAACAGCCGGAGGGTGCTTCACTATGATATCCCGGATGCAGGCAGAACCAACAAGATCCTTAAATTCATTACGTGCAGCACTGTCTATGCCGTGTACTGTCTAGTGTGCCCATGTGGCTTACGCTACATTGGTAGTACTATTAACCAACTTAAGCTAAGAGTGCTCGAGCATCTTAGGGCAATAGACAGAGTGGACCCTTCCTACCCAGTAGGCCGGCACTTTGCGGAACACCACAACAAAGATAGAAACAAATTACGTTTCTTCGGGCTAGATCATGTTCCGCACAATCCACGGGGTGGGGATAGATTGAGCAGGCTGCGACGCCTTGAATGAAGGTATATCATTGATTTGTCCAATAAGCACCCAAAAGGTATGAATAGCGGGAGGATATGGCAGCCCACCTCGGTAAATAATAATAATTTCCATCTACTGTACCAGATAAGGATGACCGCTTATATTATCTGGCTCTGCTCCTACTGCTATTGGCCATGAACATAACTGAATGTCTTATTTTAGGACTATGTTCTGAAGCTGTGATCTGTTGATATGATGCTGATGTCTTGATTAAGTTCTATTTCGATTTATCTGATTGAACCGTTGTATTGTTTATGAATTATTCCTCAGAAATTGCCTATGAAGTTTTCATTATGAAATCTTCTTTTATTTTCTTGATTAAGTATTCTAGTCTTCTCTTTTCCCAGTGGCAGAGGTTTGGCTGTTTTTGCTTTATGGTGGTTATTTTATTTTATCCTCTGCAATTGCCTGCTTATATTTATACAATCATGTATTGCAGTTGATTAGTGTCTTATGAAATGTGCTGAATATCTCTGCATAATTCCAAGCATGTGAATGTGTGTGTAGAGAATTACATTTTCTGAATATCTACACACATTCTGGGACTGAATAAGGATATTTCTTGGGGGACATAAACTTTTGATTTCCATCCGGTTGGCAGCCCCCTCCTTTTCACCATGCCTAACCACTGATAATAAGCCATACACTACACACGCTGTAGGACCACCTTGTATGCTGATTTATAACCATCCATTTCTGTCGTAGGATTCCATTACTTTGACCAAAATGAAGATAATGCCAGCTCGTCATCGATTTAATTCATTGTTTACTTTGTATTGTGGCCCACCCATTTTCATTTCAGGGGTCCCTCACCGATACCCAGCAGCAAAGGCGGTGACAAACACTCCCTTTGTACAGCTTCTTTATGAATTGGGCTCGGAATAGATACTCACACAGACACTGCCCCAGTGCGGTTGGTGGCCTCACTTCCTGCCCATCTGACATGCAGGCACCTTGTTGGCACTATGACTGGCCAGACCACTCACTTCAATGAGTTGGCCTGCTTCACCAGATAGACATCAATGACACTGAGAGCAGCAATTCATGGAAGTCGGAGTCCGGGCTACACCATTTGGTGTGATCAAATCAATCCCCGCATTATAGGCTTCACTGACCTGCATGTGTTGCTATATAGTGGAAGGCCTGGCTCGGAGCAAAATTGCTTCCCATGGAACTCCCCTGGGTCTGATGGTACAACTGTTCACTGTATTGAAAAATGTTCTCAGTAAGGGCAAGTGTGACATAATTCCATGTTGAAGCTAACTGGTCTAACGCAGTCTAAGATGGTGCCCATGTTTCCTTGACACGCCCAGGATTTTTCCGCCACCCGAGAGTGATTAGCGATAATTACACCAGATAAAAGCAGAAGACTTCCCTCTTGCCCTCACTCCAGAGGCACTTGAGACTGGGTGGGTCTCCGGTGGTATGTCATAAGGACTACGTAGGTACTGTACTTCTATTTGACACTATTGATTAGGTTCAAGGCACTCCCTCAATTTATTATTATCTCAGCGCAGTCTTGAGGAGGCAGACTCAATACCCACATTGAGTAAGCAATGTGTCCTCTTTGTCTACAGTGTATGAACCCATCCTTACATATATGAACCTGTCACTTCTTTGTCACATGTTTTACCCATGCTTGTGTTTTCCTCACCTTTGTGAGATGATCATGGTTGTAAGCATGCCAATGCTGCATGCCACTACATTTGTATAAGATGTGTTCTTTTATTGAATGATTCAACTTGTGTTTGTGTTTTCCCCATCTACTTTATCTAGTCAGCCTTTTTGGCATTATCAAGGTACACCAATTATGATACTACGTGTTTGGATTCCATGCATTTCACTTTTGGTACCAATGGCAAGAATCATGTTGACCTTCTAATCTTCTTTTTTAAGCCCTCCCCCCTCAGAGATTATTGCCTCTACTGATGGTTAACACATTTTTATTCAGACAATCACACTCACTGATAAACATTATTTTTAGAGATTTGACTAGTCTATTGTAGTTCACTACTCCTTACACAGTGGTTCACACCTTTATCAATCTACAACCAGGGTCCCATACCTGCGTTTCACGTATGGTATTGGAAAAAGATCTCCGATAAAGAGCCTCCTTGAGGGTACCTGTTGGGCATTGCAGCGCCGTCCGGATCAGGAACAAGCCCTATGATGAAGCATGACACTTGCAAGGGTGTGTGAGGGTCCTAGCTCTAAAACATTGCCTATAAGTTACGCCTGACTGCTTTTGTGCCAATCTACCAGAGATTTACACACAGGTTAATTAAGCAACTTTTGTGGTTCACCTTGACAAGGATTGTAGTTATTTCCTGACTGGGGCTTCCACCTCTCTCAACCAAAAACCCAATATTTAAAACTTTTTGGTCAGTAGTGGGTTCCAGAATTTGTGTGTGTGTGTGTGTGCACTCCCAATCAGTGATGTTAAACAAAAATCCCAAAAGCAATCTGACATCAAAGTAAATTTTCTTTTCTTAATTCTCCTTATTTTTTTATTTGGCTGTTATTTTCTTTTGTTCCAAAGTTAATGTACACCTCACAACGTTTTTGCTGTAATGAAGATGGAGCTGTTCAGCAGTGACAGTCTCTGCAAGGTAGAACAGTAGAGGTTCTGCAAGGAGAGGGGGCGAATGTAGGAAGGAAGGCCACCAATGTGGATTTCCAGATAGCCTTCAGAGCCTTTGAAGAAGTCAGGAGAATTCACGTCACATGAGAGGAGCCAGAGGATCATAACTCTGAGGATGAGGAGGAGCACTTAGAGGGGGAGAAGGATGGCCTGGCAACAGGCCCTAGGCTGCTGCACCCTGCAGAGGAGGAGGAGGACAACGTGCCCACAGAAGTGAGATCCCCTGCCAGGACAAGGAGCAGTTTGTCTGCCTGAGAAACTGGAGGACAAGAAAGCTGAGAGGGGGCACAAGTTGCAGCTAGTCAATTTGTAACTGTAGTCTACCAAGGAGAAGGCAGATTCAAAAAGGGCCTGGGGGGAGAAAAATGCTGAGGCAGAGAGCCTTGGGAAAGGAGAAGGCTGAGGCAGGGCGAGCGTTGACAGAGAAGTAACTAATGCTGGCTAATGAGAGGAATCAGAAGGAGCAGGACCTAAAAGCAAAGCACCTCAGAGAGTCCAGCAGCAATGGTGGCAGCAATATCCCAGTCCCCAGTGGAGACAGAAGGGTCCCCATCCCCAAAGCTCTAGTGCCTACATTTTTTGTTGTGGGAGATGATGAGTTTGTCATTGTGATGTACAAGACACCAGAGAACGATTGGGGAGCCAGTTTTTTGAGGCACCTTCCCAGTGAAGGGAGGGATGCATTACTGGCCC
The DNA here is from genome assembly GCF_964263255.1 of Lissotriton vulgaris. Classification (NCBI taxonomy): domain Eukaryota; kingdom Metazoa; phylum Chordata; class Amphibia; order Caudata; family Salamandridae; genus Lissotriton; species Lissotriton vulgaris. Next base: position 717,650,582 of record NC_141695.1, read on the forward strand.
TAGGGAAGGGGGGCCAGGATGAGGTATCCATCCATTCATGAAGGACACCTTTGTCAGGGAATATGTCCTACCCTTGAGAAGTGTAGGCAGATGTTCAGGGAGAGCCAGAAGCTGCCCCACTAGTCTTGAGTAAATTATATGGATTACTTTTGAAAGGCACAGGTTGGTTGGTTGGTTGATGTGATGTTGGTGATTACAAACAGCTGAATAATCTGATTTCCAGAGAGCACTTGTTCAGTAATTGTTTTGCCGAGCTGTGCCAACACCTAATGGATAGCGAGCTCACTGACTCCAGGAAGCTTGCTAAGAAGGTGAACCACTGGTTCTGAAACAGCCTCCATAAGAAGGTTTCTGGGGATGAGGGCGGATCATCAATTGGTCCCCCAACAGAAAAAAGGGTGGAGACAGAAATAAAAACAAAGAGCTCTATAAACACCCCAAAGCAATTTTCAGGGGAAGGATTGCCATTCTCAACCATCGCCCCAAAAAAGCAGGTTCCCTGAAAAGAAATCAGACAAAGTTCAACCCCAAATGCTATGATGTCTGCAGATACGGGCACATCAAGGGAGATTCCAAATTGCCCGAAAAGGCACAGTTCCACACTTGTGGGCAGACGCCAGGGACAGCTAGTGTTGGTAAGTTATCCCTGTTAGCATGGGGGTACACAGAGGTTATCCTAGTGTCCTTGGGCGACAAAGAAATGTAGCCTTAAGCCTTCATGCCCACCACTATTTCCAGGTATAAGCAGTGAGGCACCATAAATGGGCAGTGGGTGGAGGCTGTGAAATATACATGAGCCAGTACTACTGCTGTTAGGTGTCATCTTGTGTCCTCAGAGCAGTTATGCCTAATGTGTTTCATCAGGTTGTTGGTAGCAGTCACTGTCCACTAGCTCTGGTTCCTTTGAGGGTTGCTGTGAGTCCTACCATGTCAGTGGATTGACTACTTGGTAATGACTTGAAGCACCCCATCTGGAAGGAGGTGGAGCTCTGGTTCCAACTGGAGATGTTAGGGTTTCCTGGGTGGGCGAGCCTGACCACAAGCTCCATGGCAGCCCAGAGGGTAGTATCGAGGGCCAGGAGCCTGTAAGAATGGCACAGGAATATCCTACTCTTGAGGGCCTAAGGTGTCAAGCTGAGGCCCAGACAGCTGGTGACTCCTCAGAGATCACCTGATGTCATGGGAGAATGACCTCCAGTAAAATGAGCCTAAGGTTCTGAGCCTGGCACAACTCATGTGCGGGTTGTCCCCCAGTGCTACACGGTCTTCCTACTTGGTCTGCCTCATGATGTAACCCTGTGGGACACTGGGGCGAGACCTGACCATTGCCAAGCTTTTCCCCCACCTTTACTGGCCCCAGATGAAAGTGAGCTCAGGTGTATTCTGCCTACCTGCCAGGGGCGCTAACTTCATGACTTCCTACATGAAGTCCATGTGGGATGAGTGTGGAGTAGCTTGCAAGCTCTCCACTCTCTATAACCCTCAGATCAATGTGCTTGTTAGGAGGTTCTTCAAGACCCTGAAAGGCATGATTATTATTGGCCTATCAGAGCCTTTGAGACAGAAGTGCGACATCCTCTTTCCAGGCTTCTTATTATTCTTCTTTTTTAATGCATAATGCTCGCTGCTTCCCCTGGAGTTTCCAGGTGCAGGGCAGATAGGAGGGGTGCATAGGAGCAAAATATTTTAAAAAAGCCAGATCTTAAGGCCTAAAGGGAGGTCCAAAGAAAGGAGTGGGTTTTAGTCCCTCTGAACTCCTGTGTGTCTACCCTTTGAGAGGGCCTCTCAGCCTTGTGAAGGAGAAGTGGGATCAAGGTGGAGGCCGCCTACCTGATGGACCTCAAGACCCCCAGGAACTCCTTAAGGGTCCTGCATGTTAATTGTATCAAGCCGCACAATGAGAGGTCCAAAATCCCTATACTCCTGGTGACAGATGATGGGGTTGAAGAGGAGAGTAACCTCTCCCAGACCTTCTGTCTTCTAAAGAGCTGTATGGTCAGTGAAAGGTGTCACCCTCTCCCCTGCCCTGATCTCAGAACAACAGAGGGACTGTTACCACTTGCATTAACAGTTTATCTCCCTGTTACTAACCCGTGCTAATGTGTTTGTTCTCTCTACCAAAACACAGGTAAAATTGCACTTAATTGGCACATTTAATTTACTTATAAGTCCCTAGTATATGGTTCTGCATGTACCCAGGACCTGTAAATTAAATGCTAATAGTGTGCCTGCAGCACTTATTGTGCCACCCACTAGAGTAGCACCTCAAAATATGACTCGGGCGTGCCATTGCAGCCTATAGTTCAGTTTCAAAGTGTGAATTCAACCTGGCAAAATAAATCTTTTTATATAATCAAAGTGAGAGATAAGGATGACTGGGTGGCACCCCATAAATGTTCCTGTGGTTAATAGATCCAAACACAAAGGTGAAAATATGGTATAATAGATTTATACCATATTTAGGTAAACTTAGGCTCTGAAACCAGATTCAGTTCTTCTAGTTAAAGTAGCCTTACCCATATAATGTGGCATGCTTTATCATAGGCTTCCTACCCCACCATAGTAAGCTAATACTACCAGAGCAAACTCGACCTATAATTTGTGAGGGAGTTGTTCAAAATAAATACAAGAGCTGGATTAGACAGGGATCCAGATGTTAAAAATACCTTAGGTTAACCCATGGGAATTCTCGTTATCAAAGGGTACCCTAGGTATATATTAAAAGGGGATGTTTGTGGGTGTCATGGCCACTACATCCAGTAGTCTGCCAAAATGTTTCTGCCCATTTGAGGCGGTCTATGGAAGGCCCAGACCATTCATTCATCAGGGCAATGAAGATATAGGATACAGTTGGTGTAAACATCTACGTGCTGGTGAAAGAAGGATTTCTTACCGTCACCATTCAAATAGGGTGGCTAAGGGTAGAGTACCACACCAGATATTAATTCTGGTAGAATTAATTTTCTGTGGAATAAAAACAGAGGCAGCACACATGCTATTCACAGGTGGCACTGCAAACTACACACTTCACTTGTGGAATAAGAATTCTGTGGAAAGGTAAAAAAACATGCACACATTCATGCATCCTGACTTACCCAACTGTGCGCTGGTGTTTACAACATGATCAGAACCGGGTGGGCACTTCCTGTAGCCATAAATTTATGGGGCATAATAAGGTAGCCATGTAAAAAATACAGACAATACTCCCAGGGGAACATAAATATGTATTGTATGGTAAATTGTCATCTGTGCCATCTCAGAGAATGGGGACACATGATTGATTTGTAGGATTGTGCCGTAATTATTGTTAGTTGGAAAAACTAGGAAAAGTAAGGCTTCTACCCTGCAGACCCTGGTTACTATATGTGTGGGCACGTAAGGTCGTCTCATGCACCATAATGATTTACTAGGAGTAGGTAGTCCACAAAAAGGAATCGAAAAAATTACAAATGTTGGACACACCAATAGCTTACATTGCTAGTTTGCTAATGTATGAAGGAGAAAGTGGCTAGTAGCACCTAATAGTTCTACATTTTTGAAGAAGGGGGTAGCTTGTGGTATTAGCCCCCACTTACATTAATTTATTTCCATTATCAAGGGAGGTGTTAGGTGGAGAACCGAAGCCACATCCCGTCAGTCTGCCATTAGGAACATAGTGACTGAGGAGGAAGCAGCCTAAGAAGTGGCAGCCACCATGTTGGGGCATGGCATTGCTACCACTACGCGGCCAATATAAGAAGTTCAACTGATGTGGTGCCAGCTGATTGGAGATCACCACAGGGTATGTTGGGAAACGTAGCTTCCGGTGTGTCCGTCTTTTTTTAAATAAGAGCTTAAAATAGTATCTTGATTAAATCAGCGCACAGACTCAATCGATTGAAAGAGAACGTAAATAAAGGGTAATTAAAAATAAACCTTTTCCAAGGCCTAAACCTTCTTTTTTAATAAATGTGAGTCACCTCTAAGGTAGGCTCTAGAAAGCACATAGGGCAGGGTTTGTTGTAGGATATTGTATGTAGAAGTTTGTGTTTTACATGTCCTGGTAGGAAAAAACTCCTAAACTAGTTTTTCACTACTTGAAGGGCTATCTCTCTCATTGGATAACATTGGGTTACCTTATTACTTTTAATCAGTGCTAACTTCTTATTGGGAGCAGATAGGAATACCATGTTTAGATTCATATAAATTGTAATTTAAAATGCTCTATGAAGGGAAAGTCAGATTATAGATCATACATTTGAAACTGCTACTTTAGAAAAGTTGGCATTTTCTTGCCCTAGCTATTTGGTGCCTACTATCAGTGTCCTACTTCACATTACTGTAAATGGCTCAGCGTATTCCTCCCAGACAGTGAGCCATAGGAGGACTCGGGGTTGGCAGGATGAGTGGGGGTGGAGATGCCTCCACTACACACACCCACACATCCACCCACCAAGGAACCTGACACTAAGTTGTTCCACCACAGACTTCTTTAAGCCTTGGCAGGGGAAGAGAAAAACTTTCCAAAACAAATGTGGGGTTATCCCAGGATGACCCTCCACCCCTTCAAAGGCTGGCACCAGGTGTAAACATTAGATTCTCTTAAAGCCCCTTCAGTACACTCCTGAACCTGTGGAAGATTTCAGAAGGACTGACCTGCTGCTACCAGTGAACCACCTTGCTGCTAGAGGCCTGGAACGATCCCCTTGAACACAGGGCCACTAGAAGTGGCTAGTTGGCTGGCTTCCTGTGTAAGCTACAGGGACATACCAAGCTCCAGAGACCCTGAACCCTGCACATAACTTCTGCTCAAGTGTGTCCTAACTCCCCAAGTGGAGCCCCACAGGTCCTGGACCCTTGGTTGTGGTGTTGGTTATATTGCTCCTACATCACCCTAACACTTTGTGCTTGAAACATTTTCCACCCAAAAATGCTAACAGAAGTCCAGGCCTAACTGTTTGCTGATCGACCCAAGGTGCATTGCCAATCGGCCTAACTCTGCGTTAGCTCCCGTTCTGTTATTCTCCACAGCAGCAAATCCTGTTCAGCTGGATACTGGGCAAAAGTATCCAGCCTCGTGGAGCCCCGCTACAGCTTGCAGCTTTGTCCCACTGGGGATTTTCAACTTCCCAAAATTTGACAAAATTCGAAGGTAGAAATCCATACAGAGGCTCTCCAACGATGATGCCTCCTCCTCAGACACCGTCTGGTGCCTTGCTCCCCTGAACTTTACATTCTCAGGAACTTTTCTTCAAAATATTGTCCAAGTCCAAAGGTAAGCTGAGATCGGGCCCTATCCACTTCGCGTTTTTCGACACATGCTCCATCGTGGTCGGCCTTAGGTTTTGACTTTGCGACTGTCTCATGCGACCCTATAGCTGCAGCTGGTGCTTTGATCTTTCAGGCAATATTTCACACTACAACATTACAAATTCCTAACTCCGGTTCTACTGATTGGATTAAATTCATTTTGTTGTATTTGAATTATTACATTGTCCCTTATTTTTCTAAATTGTGTGGGATTTTTCCTGTGTTGTGTTTTCCCTTTATTACTGTATGAATGCTGCATACATTCTTTAGACATTGTCTCTAAGTTACGCCTGAATGCTTTTGTACCAAGCAACCAGAGGGTTCAGTGCACACTCTTACATGCTGAACATTTGTTGGTCTGGCATACTGTTTGGGATGCCACAAAGGCTCTCATGACAAGAAAGTTGATCTAATGCACAGGTACATTTATTTGAATGGCAAAGCAAAGTAAAGCAAAGTAAATAGCCCTTGTTTCCCGGATCCAGGCCATAAAGGCCCAACATAAATATGTTTGCTCATAGGCTATCTACAAATCTCTTAGGCTATCAGGAAGTTAGAGAAACTCTTGCTTTCAGAAACAAACGTTAAATTACTGTTTCTCAAGCAAAAATATTATGAACAGGAACAAGACTGACGGTCTCCCCACCCATAAACCTAAATAGTTCCAAATGAGAAATAGCATAAAGAGTATTGTTGACAATGATGGTAGGTGTCTAGGGTGCTTTACCAATTTTGTATATCATGATGCATGACTGGGGTGTGAACCTGAGACTCTAGATAATTACCTGGTTCATTTTGAGCTTTCCAAAAATTATATTGCAATTAGAGGAACCTATTTCATAATAAGAGTTGGCTTTATGGCCTTATTTTATTTAAAAAATGTTATACTTACTTTACTCACCAATGTTTTCATTAATTTCTTACATACAGAGGTTGTCACCAACACAATGATGAAATGATGTAAATTCTGACCCTTATATTGAAAGACGCCTAATACCCCGAAAAACTGTAGTTTCTATGGTCCAATAACCTTAATAAATCAAGACTTAACATTTTACCTAAAAGTTTTGGTGTCCTATTTAGATCAAGATAATGTCAGCCTTCCAGGCGTATTTCATTAAAAGGACATACATGGTATAAAATCTGCCTTGAATTAATTGTTATTGATATAGAAGAACCTACCTACATATCATTGACTCTGCATTCACTCTGTACTGACAAAACATTAAACAGAGTCAAATGGGCTCTGTTGGCTTGACTGTTAAACAAAACCGGCTTGGGCCCAAACATTAAGAAAGACATTTAAGCCACCTTTCAAGACCCAAAAACCAAAGAAAGTGTTAATAGGCAATACCCCGACTGTACACCTACCAAAGGGACGAGAGAGGGCTGCCCCTCTTACCTCTTTTTTATTAAGTCGAACCTGGACAGCGCATGCTTTGTCTGCAAGACCTGTAGTAAACAGTAAATGGAGGGTAATCCCGCCTGCCGCTTGACATTGGTTCACTCTGGTGTTGCTCTGCTTAGCTGGATCATTATTGGCTGGCGATCTGATATGTCACTTCCGTTTTGTGGGAAGCAGCACCGACCAACTACAGTTTAGTCACGCTGTAGATCGGTATCTCTTTAATTTTGGAAGTACTTCATCGTCTCAGTGTCCCCGGCCTGGGAAACAAATGCTTGTTTACTTTCCTCCCACTCACTTTCGCCCTTGTTCACTTTGCTCCCACCCCCTCCCGTTGTCCGCATCCCCTTTGCTACCGCCCCATATCTACACAGGCATACGTTTTATCTACACAGGCGCCGTGGTTTATTTCAGCGCAGCACCCTAATGCAGAAAAAGTGTGCGTGTAGGTTTTATCGTGACACAGGCGCCGCGGTTTGTTGACTTCACTCTCAGCCACACACATACTTTTCATCTGCACAGGCGCCACGGTGTGTTTCCGCGCGGCACTCTAATGAAAAATTGCGAAATAACAAAAGTGGGCGTGTACGTTTCATCTACACAGCGCAGTTTGTTTCAGCATGGCAGCATAATGAGGAGATGCAAAACAACTAAAGTGGCTGTGACATTAATGTGAACGGAAACATTGGGAAAAATACTGCACACAGTCTTTGGTACGAATACAGCCTACAGGATTTTATTTAAGTGATGTTTATGTCCATGCCTCTGAAGTGGCCTGTCTGATCCGGTCCGAACGCTGCTTCGGTTGATTCGGTGTTGGATCTTACACTGGCTGGGGACCCGGTGGCTCGACCAGGCGAGGTACCAACAGCGTCCCTACAAATGGAAACAGACTCATCCGGGCGGGAGAGTGACATAGAGTCACTCCATCCTTACAGTGCCTCCGCTCTCACGTTTTGAAGTAGGTTGAGAGGGTTGCACTACTATATGGGGGGTTAGGGGGGCAGCCGAGCATCGCGAGGTCTGCCCCCCCCGGGCAGATTGGGAGGGGGTGGGGCCAGACGGGCGATGCCATTTTGTGGCCTTGCCTACTTTGGGACTAGCCCAAATGTAGCCCAAAGTTGAAATAGTAGCCCAGGCTACATAGGGGGTTTGTGTTCTCGCCCAGCCACCACTTTAGGCTCTGGTGACCTGGTGGCTGGGAGCACAGTAGTGTAGGTTTTTGTTTGTCTAGTGTAGGTGGCTGAGGCCTACTTGAATAAGGAGCTTTATTGTCATTTCTGGTGGCTTGCAGTGTCTGGCAATTCAGCGGCATAGCGGAAGAATATTTTCGGGTCCTGAAGGCCATTCTCCTGCTAAGCGAAGCGGGCCGCATGGACCTTCTGGTGGGCCCCCGGGGCGGTGCGCACCCCGTGAGGCGCTCGTCGGTGGGTGTGGCGGCCGCCGTCATGGCCTGCTCGCCGCCCCGCAAAACCTCGAGGAGGCAGGTGAGTGGACGCGCGTATGCTAGGAGAGTGGCCCTGGATGAGGTTATGCGGGCCCCGGGGACGCGGGCAAGGGAGTGAGGCTGGGGCAGGAGGGAAGAAATCTTAGTTGGGAAGCGCTGCGTGCGTCTATATCAGGCCGCTCCAACAGTGCGTGAGCGGCCGCGGCTGTTCAGGAGATGAGGATGGGGCCCGGGGACGGCTATAGGGAGGCCCGGGCCCTCAAAGAAAGCGGGAAAGAGGCATTCAGGAGGGAGCTGAAGGGGAGAGAGGAGAGCCTCTCCCCAGCCCGGGCGCACACTGACAGGAGCCGCCCGCGAGGGAAAAGGCCAGCCCCCGCTAAGAATGCGGGGGTGAAGGACGCGAGGCAGGCGGGAAGGAGTGAGGTGGGTGGGCACCAGGGTCTTACTGGCAGCCCAGGATGGGGATCTTCTACTCAGGGGCACGGGCGGAGTGGTGAGGCAGGGGATGGGGAGGGCAGTGGGACTGGGACTTGGGCAGGTGGAGCAGAGAGAGGCTTTGGAGATTAATAGGGCTGGGGGAGCGGGGGATGGAGGGCAGAGGTGGGGGCCATGTCCCCGTTGTTGTTGGAGTCCAAAGGTAGCGAGAGGGACTGGGGGGGGCTGGATGTGTTCGAGTCATGGGCGGAAGGAGTTAGAGACGCCCAAGGGGCGGGAGGGAGTACGGGGACCAGGGGGGGGAGGTTTCTAGGTCCCCGCGTCAGGAAGGGCTGATGTGTGAGGCGATGGGGAGGAACGGGGGGTAGGCAAGGTCATTTGGGGTGTGGAGGGGGTTCCTCTGAAGACGGAGGGGCTGGGGCAGGAGGTCTGGTGTGGAGTGAGGATGAGTAGGACGGGGGAGTGGAGGTGGACCTTAGCGCGGTAGGCAGGACGTGGGCGGCTAGCACTTTGGGGGTAGGGACAAGGTGGAGGGGGATAGGCAGGGGGAAGTTAGTGGGGTCCAGCACACCAGTCCTTCCGTTTGTTTTTCAGGAGGCGGAGCGTCGCGGGCCACCTTACTCGGGAGGGCTGGGGATGGCCCACTGGCGCCAAGAGAAGGGAGGGCTGATCCTCGGGCGGCGTGCCCGGTACCGGCGAGTGACTCTGTCGAGGCCGGCAGAAGTAGGCCCACAGCGGGCTTTCCGGCCCCTACGCCACAGGCCGCCACAACTTGGGGACCAACATCGGAGTAGGAGCGACGTGAGAGTTGTTTTTAATGTTGCTAAGAGGGTGCAGTCGGCACCGTCGGCCAGGAGAGCTGGTTGTTCCAGGGATGTTGATTTGGCTGATGATGAAGACAGTATGGAGGAAGGAGAGTTGAGAGACGGAGGGAGTGAGGGGGGCCGAGAAATGTTGTCAGTAGTATGTTACAGGTGTCACGGCGCCAAGCGGAGCCCACGGGTCGGACATCACGCTGGGAGGACAGGTCGGCCCCCCTGGAGGGGAGGAGCAGAGATCGGCGTGCGGCTTCCTTGGCTCCAGGTAAACGGGCGGCTGGTGCGGCCACTGTTATGGTATTGGTGGGGGTGGGGGCATGGGGGGCAGGTTACGTAAGGGGATGTATGTGGCTGACGGGTTAGGAACTGACGAAGCGCTGGAAGGGGCGCTGGGGGTTGCAGGTAAGGTATCTGAAGGCAAGGATGGCAAAGGTGCGGGGCTTTTGGCAAAACGGGAGGACCCTGAGAGTAAGGGGTCCGGGGGTGTCACAGCAGGACACGGCACAACGGGGGAGTCAGGTGTAAAGGTGGAGAGTAAAGAGTTGAATGTAAAACGGTTACCAAATGTGGGTATTAGGAAGCCGTTCGGGGCGCATCTGATGTTGGCTATTAAGGAGCGTATATGGAAGGGGGAGTATGTGGAGATACTGAAACTCCTGCACCGGGAAGTTGGAGCGAAGGAGGGTTCAAAGGAGGAGGAGTACGAGCTACAGAAAAGTCTGAAGGTGCCACTCACAATAGAGAACTGAACGGCAGCTTTCCTGATTTATGCAAGCGTATATTGCAAGAAATTTCCTGAGCGGTCAGTAGCCATGTTTAAATATATGGATGTCATTAGGAAGGCCCAGATTACTGGTGGGGGTTAAGCCTGGGCCCAATATGACTGAGGAGTTAAGGCCCCGCATGGCACCCTGAGGCCAAATGGGGTGAGCTGGACACGGATTTGTGGCAGCATACAATGGGGTTAGCAGGGTCGGGGAAGACCATATTTTCTTTAATAAATGTCTTTATTAGGTTTACATCTCCAGCCCATCAACAACACCTGGCAAGCCGTATATCGATGATTATGATGGTGGAGGTTCCTTTATCTACCACATTTGCAGTATCAATGTCACTTGAACAAAATAGAACTGTATGAAATCTCCCCCCCCCCCCAACCCTGCTGCCCCCCCGCCCCCTCCCCTGCTGCCGGGTCCATAAAAATAAAGTCTAAGTCACCTACTCCCTATGTTGGGTCACCGTGTGTCACTCCTTCCTGGTATGGATTCTCCCCCCGCCTAGAGGGCGCTGACTCAAAATTGCCCTGTGTCAACTGGGAGTCCTGTCCCACCATCTCCTGAAGCATTGCCCCCAAGCCAGTAGGACCTCAGGTAGTTTGCCATCCCACCTGGTATTCCGCATGTGCCCTTCCTCTGCCAGGGCCCACTCCTGCAGATCCGCCCTCCATTTCAGCAGTGTCAGGCCCTGTTGGGACAACCAATGGATTGCAATGCGTTGCCGAGCTGTAACTAGGCCCAACATTAGGAATCTCCTGCTTACTTTCCGTTTGGGGTCCTGAGGGATCAAGCCCAGGAGACAAGCACGCGGGTCCAGGTCTATTATCCACCCCGTCACCCTTGTCAGATCCTCCAAGACCGACACCCAGTACGACTGGAGCACAGGGCACGCCCACACCATATGTATAAAATCTGCATGCACACTGCGACATCTCGGGCAGTGGGAGTCTTCAGTGTTATTAATGGCATGGAGCCGCTTGGGTGAGAGATAGGTCATATGTATAATATTATGTTGGATTTGCTTGAAACGGTTACTCACTGGAGAAGTGTGGCTCAGGGGTTAGAGGCGGCAGACCCGGAAGCTGAGATCGGCCCTGGACCAGGGTTCAATTCCCCGCCTCGGCGGGTCTGGGCTCAAAAATTCCACGGACTCGATAATTCTCGCTCCGGTGCCTTCTCGACTCACGGGTTCACACTCTGCGACTCTGGGCAATAGCTTGCTTAATCTCCACAACGGCCCCTCGCGGCGGGATGCCTGGCTTTCACCTTGTGGATACCCTGCCGGGGTTATCTCACAGGGGAATACCAGGACGGGTTCCCTAAGCAAGCGCCGGGAAACCCTTTGTGGGTAGCTGTGCGCTACATAAGCTCAAATACATTTATATTTACTGATACTTACCGCATACTTTCGTGTATTTCACAGGTGAGTCACAAACTTACAGCCCCCTGCCATCGCTATCACGGTAACCAGAGTGCGGGTGTGCACCGGAGCCTCCGGAACGAGGGCCAAAGTTGCCGCGCTGTCACTGCTATTTTAGTGTATTGGAGACATTGCCCCGGTCCCAGCTTGAAGAAGGTCACGCCTCCTGATAAGTGATACATTTATCATCCGGATAAAGGTCGGCCAGCATCAGGCAGCCCCCCTCCTTCCACTTGTCTGTTGACATGACCTGTTCCATCCGGGCAAAGGGTGGCATCAGTCAGAGATCCATTTCAGGGGCGAACGGCCTGTCTCAAATTAGGCGCCTTACCACTCGATTCCATATTGTGGCCACCAGCGGCAACAGTGTGGGGCCGTGGTCTCGTCGCCATAGCAGCGCTCCCAATTGCCCGCTCCCATAAGTACCTGCCAATAGGGACCTCTCCCAAGAGGGGTCCGTATCTAGTCATGCAATAGCATGTTGCAGTTGTGACGCAAAATAGTAAAGTTCCAGATACGGGACTTCTAAACCCCCTGCTCCCCACCTACGTTGCAGAACCTCTAGACTCACCCTACACCGCTTCCCGTTCCACAATAAGAAGACCAGCAGGGAATCCAGTTCGATAAAGACCTGGTGCGGCAGTTCATAAAAAGACCTTTGCATTGCGTATAGACAGTGCGGGAGGACCACCATTTTAATTAAGGCGATCTTCCCCATCAAGGAGAGCTTAATGGTGTTCCAGAAGGCAAAACTCCCCTGCAGACCCCGGATTATCCTCCCCATGTTGTGCTGGAAGAAGGTTGCTGAGTTCTGCCCAATCCATATCCCCAGATAGCGAAGCGGGTCGTCTGCCCATGGGAGTCCCACCTCCGGGGGTTAGACACCACCCCCACCAGTCGGACTGCTCTCCAATCGCGCAAAGCTGGGATTTTGCTTTATTCACCGCAAGACCGGAAGCAGCCGCAAACTGCGACAGTGCGGCCAGCAAGGTTGGCAGCGACTGCGTCGGCCGATTCAAGTAAATAAACGCATCATCAGCATACAGGGACACCACGTGCTATATGTCGCCCACTTGAATGCCCTTACCCTCAAGCACCGTGCAGAGATTACATGCCAGCGGTTCCATTGTCAGGGCAAAGAGTAAGGGAGAGAGATGGTACCCTTGACGTGTCCCCCTCGTTACGGGTATTATGTATCGACCTGTGCGGACCCTGGCCACTGGCTGAGTATAAAGCAGTTTTATCCACTTTACAAACCCCTCCCTTAATCCCATTTTCAAAAGTACCTTCCAGGGATAAGCCCAACGGATCGAGTCGAACGCTTGTTCGATATCAAGAAATACTAGGGTGTTCTGCTGGGCACGTCCCCACAAAGCTTGCATGACGTGGGCTAGGCGACGAATGTTCCGCAACGTATTCTTGCCCGGAATAAAACCAGACTGGTCATCATGGACCAGCCCTCTGAGATAGGGGAGGAGTCTACTGGCCAGCACCTGACTGATAATTTTCAAATCCACATTCAGCATGGATATAGGCCTATACGAACCAGGAAGAAGAGGATCCTTACCCGGCTTGGGGATCATAACTATCATTGCTGCCCGCATGGATTCTGGTCGCAAACCTCAGTCGTGAGCCTCCGCCATAATTTCGAGGAGCTTCGAGACCAGGACCCCCCTTGAAATCTTTATAGAGTTCGGCGGCTAATCCGTCCATCCCGGAGGACTTTGCTGTCTGCAGGTGGGGTATCGCGGCTCGTATTTCCTCCTCCCGAAGGGGGCCACCCAATTCCTCCTGACTGTCTGCGTCAACACAGGGCAGCTGCAACCCCTCAAGATATATTTCCACGCCTTCGGGGTCCGTGGGGGTGTGAGACTCAGTGGATATTTTACATAAATGGGACTGAAATACGTCATTGATCACCTGTTGGGTATACACCATCTGGCCCATATCATTCTTCAGTGCCAGAATTGGGTGGGGCTGAGTTTCCGCCCTAATCAGACGTACCAGCAGCCGTCCAGCCTTGTCGCCCTCTGTGTACCATCTCTGCCTGCTGGCCGTTCTATTAAATTTGCAGAGCGAGGCCCACGTGTCCCCCAGTTGCTGGGGCAAGGCCGTCCAGTCAGCCAGCCTCTCCTTTCTGTGGGAAAGTCTTTTTCCAGCACCGCCAAACGGTCCTCATACCGGCAGAGATCCCGTTCCAACACCCTTTTTATCCCCACCTCCGTGGACAAACAAATCCCTCAAATTACCACCTTCATAGCATCCCATTCAGTCGCCCTGGTGCTAGCTGAGCCCCAGTTCACCTCCAGATACGCCTCGAGCCCCTGCAAAATAGATTCTTTGTAGGTAGGGTCGCCCAAAGCCTCCGTGTTGAGCCTCCATAGTGGGATCTTAGGCCGTGGTCTGTCTAACGAGTATGTGAGCAGGAGCGGGGAGTGGTCAGACAAGTAGCGAGCCAAATATTGGATCTCCGCTACTCGGTGCATTGCCGTTCCCTGGAGAAAGAAATAGTCCAGTCTACTATGGATATTGGCAGCAGGCGTGTAGCACAAGTACACCCGATGAGCTGGGTTGCGGTGCCTCCATGCATCTAACAGTCCATAACTCTGGAGCATCTGGCCCATCGCTTCCCTCATCCATGGCTTGGCATCTAATTTTGGGGGGGTACCTATCTAATTCCCCGTCAAGGGCACAATTAAAGTCTCCTGCAAGAAGTAGCTCTGTGTCTGGGTCCAGGTCTAACTGTCCTAGCACCCGACCCAGAAACTCCCCATCATCACTGTTCGGAGCATGAACATTTACCAGGCATACACTACGCCCATGTAGCGCCCCCACCACCATCACAAACCTTCCCTCCGGATCCTGTTTAGTGTGCATGGCCTTGAAAGGGACTCCCGGCCCCACCCATATGGCGGAGAAGTGTGGCTCAATGGTTAGAGCAGGCAGACCTCGATGCAGAGCTCTGGCCAGGGACCAGGGTTCGATTCCTGCCCTGGCAGGTCTCGGGCTCATTAATTACCCTGACTGGATATTCTCACCTCAGTGCCTATTCTGATCATGAGTACCACCCTGCAACTCTTGGCAATAGCTTGCTTAGTCTCCACAATTGCCCCCACAACGCGAGGGATGCCTGGTCTGCACCATGGGGGTACCCAGGAGTGGACACTTCACAAGGAAAGCCAGGAAGGGTTCCCTTGCGGTATTCGTACAAGCGCCGGGAAACCCACTGCGGGTAGTTGTGCACTATACAAGTACAAAACCATTTACATTTACATATGAGTGCACCTCTGGCGAACCCGGAGTAAGATGTGGCGAAAAACTGCCCCCGCCATCTACGCTGGACATACTTGAGACAGTCTCCCCAAAGGAGCATCTCCTGCAACAATGCAATGCTTACCCCATAGCGCCAGAGATAGGTGGCCACCCTAATTTGCTTAATCAAGTTATTGAGCCCCCGGACATTCCTTGTTATCAATTTATACCTTTGTGTAGCACCTGTCATGAGTCAGCAGTCTGGGATATCGGAGCACCCAACTAGCATACAAGGGACCCCCCACCACATGGCAATGCGACCCCCCAAAAAGCAGGCAACTTATATATCCCATAACGCAGCTATGGTTAGGCCCCGCAGCACCCCCCACACAACCAGAACAAGAAACCCCACACCCCCCACCCACAGGCAGTAGTGCTGCATTCTCCTAAGCCAGTCTCGGTCAGAGGACTGAGAACCCCACCCCAAAGCTCCACTAACCTATTAGATCACCTGCCTCAACTTGTAATTAATGAGTAGAAAAACACAACAATGTACGTGCACAAGTCCAGAGGAGTCCCTCTCCTCCCGTTTGGATGTTCAGCCGACTGACTGGTACCACGCAGCCCCGCCCGACCAGTGGTCTAGCCCGGCCACCTCAGCACTCTACAGCCGGCCAGGTAGTTCTATTCTTGGCACAATAGTGTAACCTCTGTAAGAAACAGGTGTCAAGCCCCCCTCCTCTCTCTGTCCCCCGAGTCTCTGGGCGAACGGCCCCTTCTATAAGTCACTCGGGCCTGTAAAGTTCCCCCTGGGTCGAAGAATAAAGATACTCAGACTGTCCAAGACCCCATTTTTCTCGCTCTTACCACCGGGTCCACCAGTCATTTGTCTCCTGAGATCTTGGCCGGGCTGGGGCCACCTCCCAACTCTGACTGTGTTTCCTGTACGAAACACAATGGGGAGAACTGGATCTGGGTCGGGATTGCCTCCAATTCCGCCATGAGAGTGCCATCCAGACCCACCGTGATATGTCCTCCCTCCTCAAGATCAAGTCCTCTCGGGGGTTGATCTCCCTCTTCACGTCGTTGGTTCCGTCGTCGCCCACTCTGACGTCTCTGCTCCTGCCAGCCCTGTGTGTGGTCGTGGCCCGCCAGGCCCAGCGAGTCCATCCAGTCATCCTCGTCCGACTGGTTGTCGAAAAAATGTGTCCTGTCGCCGTGTTGTACTCGGAGCCTGGCCGGGAAGAGCAGGCTATATTTAATGTTCTGGCTTTGCATCCATCGTTTAACCCGTAGAAAATCATTTAGGAGATCTTGTACCTTCCTCGTATAGTCTGGGAAAATATGGATGTCGTGATTGTCAAATTTGGGCGGGCCTGTTTTGTGGTCGTGGCCCGCCAGGCCCAGCAAGTCCATCCAGTCATCCTCGTCCGACTGGTTGACGAAAAAATGTGTCCTGTCGCCGTGTTGTACTCGGAGCCTGGCCGGGAAGAGCAAGCTATATTTAATGTTCTGGCTTCGCATCCGTCGTTTAACCCGTAGAAAATAATTTCGGAGATCTTGTACCTTCCTCGTATAGTCTGTGAAAATATAGATGTCATGATTATCAAATCTGGGCGGGCCTGTTTTGCAGATGTGTTGAAGGATCAAGTCCCGGTCCCTAAAATTGAAGAACCGGGCTATTATGGCCCTAGATGGGGATCCCGGCTTTGGCGGCGGCCCCAGGGTCCTGTGAGCCCTCTCCACTGCAAACATTTTGGAGAGCCGCAGGTTTGGGAAAACCCTGCCAATCCAGTCCTCGAGGAATAGGTCTGCCGCCGGACCTTCTGCCCGTTCCGGAAATCCCAGGAAGTGAAGATTGTTCCACCGGGACCACCGTTCCGCATCTTCCGCCCTATCCTCCAGCCGGGCCGTATGATCCTGGAGAGCTGTCTCTCCCTCAGCTGACAGACCTCGGATTGCAATGTGCTTAGGTCTCCTTCTGTGGTGGTAACCCTGTCCGCCACCTTCCTGAGGTCCAGGCGCTGATGGTTGATGACCATAGCCATCCCATCCATTTTGGTTTCCAACGAATCCCTGGAGTCAAGGATCGCCGCTAAGATATCGGCTTTATCCCGGGCTGCCGCATCCTGATGGGTCTCCATCTCCCGGTCCATTCTGGGGCGTTCCGCCGATGTTGGGCCTGGGACTGTGTAGTGCACGATTTTATTTGACTGGGCTCTGCTTGTCTGCCGGTCTCCCCATATTAGCGCGGCTGCCCGAGGGTTCTTCGCAGGGGGCCCCTGTTATCCCGCGCAACCACGGCTGGGACCGCCTGGTGAGTCTTGGCCAAGCCTCTGTGTTAGCTACGCAAGTCCTGCCGCTTCGATCCATTATTCGCCGTCAATGGAGTCCGGTCCAGCTCTCGCGCCACCCCTGGGCCCGGCAGAGGAAGTCACACCACAACACACCTGCAGCCCTGGGGCACCCCAGCCAGGCCACCTTCGGCGCAGGTCAGGATACTATCGCCTGAGTGGATGCTGCTCCCCACACATCGGCCCCGCAGGGATCTCACCTCTAGGCCCCAGAGTCCCATCCACGCATCAGCCACGCGTCGGTACACCCCTGCTCCACCCCGTCAATGAATCGGGGATCACCAGGGCACCCCAATGCACGGAAGGGAGGGGGGTCCCCTGGACCGCCCGGCAGGCCTCAATGGGTCCAGTCCAGTTTACGGGCCTCCGCGCCGCCTCTAGGCACCAGTAGCAGGGGCGCAAGCGGGCCACACCGCACCAGCCTCACCTGGGCTTAGATCCCCAGTCACCAGGAGCTCTCACCGTGGGCCCGTTCTTGATCGCATCTCGGCATCAGAGGACCGGCCAGGTGCACCAGCACTCTTCAACTCCCCTGTCTCAAAGCTCCATAGAGCCCAATATTCCTCCAGAGGTGGGGGAAAAGTCACCCAGGCATGCGGTCCCTGCCGACGGTGTTCCGACTTCGGGTCTCCCTGTCGCCCCCGGGCAGTTGCAGCCGGGGCGGGAGCAGGCTGCACCTCACCGGCCTCGCATAGATTTAGACGCCGAGGGGTCCGCGGCGGTCAGCCAGCTGGCTGCACGATGCCGCCGAATAACTGCACTCGCCCGCCGGGATTCGCTCTCGTCCCGGCCCTCAAGCACGGGAACACCGCTGACCTCCGGGGCTCCCTCAGTCGCCCCTCACAAACTCCGCAGCACGGGCCGCCATCTTCTGGCTGCAGGCTCCAGCGGGTCCACCGCGGGCCACGAGAATTCCCTCAGTTGCTGGCAATGATTTCCACACGGGGGGTCCGGGGGGGGCTCCTCAACTCAGGATCGAGCTCGAAAATACCACTTCTCTAGGATTATTGAGGATTTTTTAGCATTGGGTACAGGAGCAGAACGAAAATATGTCTAGCCGGCCATTTTGTTAGGCCACGCCCCCGGGGGAATACCATATTTACGGCCAGCATGCTACCCATAGTTTATCAGACCTTTCAGGGCCGCCCCACCCAAGGAGGGGTGGGGGGCGTGGGTAAGGGACAGTCAGGATTCAAAGCGACCTGTTGGGACTACAATAAAGGGTCGTGCACTCGAGAATACTGTAGGTTCAGACATGAGTGCTCGGGCTGTGGGAAGAGTGGGCATGCCCTGGTTAAATGCTGGGGAGCTCAAGGTCAGCAGCAGGGGAACCAGCAGGGACAGTCGGAAGGGTTTAGGTCCGCGAATCAACAACAAGCCGCAGTTCGGAGAGGGGCCAAGGTCAAAGGGCTCGTACACCGGTTTGAGTAGACAGGTTAGTTGCAGTCCTGCAGGGATATCCAGACTGGGGGCTGCAAAAAAGCTGCGGGTGGGGTTTCTGGAAGAGTTTAGACTAGGTTACGACGGACCAAGGACGAGGCGGTGCAAGAAAAGCTGGACAAGGAAGTCTGTGAGTGCCGCATGGTCGGACACTTTGAGGATTTGCCTATGGTTGATTTGATAGTGTCCCACATTGGGGTAGTGCCAAAAAAGGATAAGGAGCAGTTTAGTCTCATACAACATTTGTTGTGGGCCGAAGGTGGCTCTGTAAATGATTTTATTGATGAAAGAGAGGCAACGGTGTCATATTAATCACTTGACGCAGCCATGTCCCTGGTGGTGACCGTGGGCGCAACGGCGATGATGGCAAAGTGTGACATCAAGTCGGCTTTCCGGCTGCTTCCAGACCACCCAGACGATTAGGGCTTACTGGGGATCCAGTTTAACGGCAACTGGTGCGTGGACAAAGCACTGCAGATGGGCTGCTCCATGTCTTGCGAACTGTTCGAATGTTTCAGTACGTTCCTACAATGGTTGTTCACGGAACGGACGGGTCACCAACGAGTAACGCACTATCTAGATGACTTTTTCTATGTGGGCACCCTAGGTTCCACGGACTGCCAGGATGCACTGGACAGGTTCCAAGAGATCATGGACGAGTTGGGTGTGCCGTTGGCATCAGAAAAGACAGTGGGGCCAGGTACAGCACTGTCATTTCTAGGCATTGAATTGGACTCGGGGCTATTGAGACCCACTTACCAGTGATAAACTGCAGCAAATGTTGGGGCTGCTGGCAACTATGTTGGCACGACACAAAGTCACAGTGACGGAGATACAGGTGCTACTCGGTCACCTGAACTTTGCATGCTGAGTTGTGAGAGTGGGACAGACTTTCTGTAGGCGACTAGCCAGGGCGTTAGCGGGGCGGAAGCCGCCGCATCATCATGTGCGGCTGTCAGCGGGAGTGAGGGAGGACTTGAGGATGTGGCAGTTCTTTTTGCAGAACTTCAATGGTGTGCCAATGATGCAAGGCAACGGCATGGTCTGGGATGTACAGATCTTTTCAGACGCAGCAGGGAGTGAGGGATTTGGACTGTTTTAGCAGGGCAAATGGTGCACGGGAAGGTTGCCCCCCAAATGAGCGGGGTGGTCGAAGCGTAGCTTTCCTGGAATTTTTCCCACTGGTGGTGGCGATCTCGCTTTGAGGGGGGACTTGCTGACCCACAGGAGGATGATGTTCAGGATAG
This sequence comes from Lissotriton vulgaris, assembly GCF_964263255.1. Classification (NCBI taxonomy): domain Eukaryota; kingdom Metazoa; phylum Chordata; class Amphibia; order Caudata; family Salamandridae; genus Lissotriton; species Lissotriton vulgaris. Next base: position 717,670,465 of record NC_141695.1, read on the forward strand.
ACAATATGGCAGTGGTACAAATTGTGAATCAATATATGTCAACAAAGGGAGAGGTAGGGAGAATCGAGGACACTCTCTTAATCCCCGGTTGAATGTAATACAACAAAAGAAGAGAGGTCTAGTCAGTCTTAATCGAGAAAGGGCTCACACGAGTCACGATAGCGGGTAAATTGGCGGGGATTGCCTTTATCGGTAAGCTTCTGTGGGGTTATGCGCTGTCAGCAGGGGAACTTGGTTCGCGCATGTTGGAAGGGTGGGCCCGGGAGTTTGGGCGGGCGACTCGGGCCAGGAACCCCTGTTGTGGGATCTTTTAGAGAAGGTGCTGCAGACGTTACCACGGGTATGCAGGGACGACTGAGAACTTTGCCTATTTTCCACATTGATGGTGTTCAGACATTCAGATGGGCCGGCGACAAAGGGGTTGCAGCTCTTGGCCGTATTGAGAAAGGCCTTGTCCCTTCTGGGTTTGGATGGAAAATGGTTTGGCACTCATTCTTTCAGGATTGGCGCTGCGTCGGAGGCGAACAATCGGGGGCGAGGGGACATTATGCGCTTGGGCAGGTGGTCGTCGGACTGTTACCAGCGTTATGTGCGCAGCGCTCCCAGCCAATTGTAGCGCCGTTGTGTATTTTCCCTGTGTTCTGGCGTCGTAGCACACCGAAGAGGCACTCGGTCTCTTCGGTGGGGCCCGATGATGAAGCATGACACTGACCAGGTCGGTGTGTGAGGGCCTTCCTACTCAATCTGAGTGACTGTGTTAAAACCCTCCTATTATTTGCTCCATATTTCTAGCAGTCCTGAGACTGACTAGACCTCTCTTCTTTTGTTGTATTACAAATTGTGAATCGGCAGTCTGCAAGGGATGCGCAGGTTCTGAAGTTGCTGAGAGTGTTTGTGCTAGGCTGTTTGCGGCATGATATTGCCTTTCACGCAGTGCACGTGCCAGGGGTGGACAATGACATAGCCGATGCTTTGTCTCGTTCACAGTGGGGGAGAGTCCGTGGGTTAGCCAAGCACACGGACAAGACCCCGACCAGCATGCCGCCGCATTTGTGGTCCGTAGTCAACACAGGATGTTGCCGCTGGTTTTAGGGTCCCTGGCGCAATCAACGAAGGTGGCATACACGTCAGCATGGGAGGAGTTTGTGGCTTCAGGGGTAAGGCGGTGGTTTTCGGCGGCGGGGCGGCAGGAAGATGTAATACAGTTTATCCTGTCCTTAACCGAGAAAGGGCTCACACGAGTCACGATAGCGGGTAAATTGGCGGGGATTGCCTTTATCGGTAAGCTTCTGTAGGGTTATGCGCTGTCAGCAGGGGAACTTGGTTCGCGCATGTTGGAAGGGTGGGCCCGGGAGTTAGGGCGGGCTACTCGGGCCAGGAACCCCTGTTGTGGGATCTTTTAGAGAAGGTGCTGCAGACGTTACCACGGGTATGCAGGTACGACTGAGAACTTTGCCTATTTTCCACATTGATGGTGTTCAGACATTCAGATGGGCCGGCGACAAAGGGATTGCAGCTCTTGGCGGTATTGATAAAGGCCTTGTCCCTTCTGGGTTTGGATGGAAAATTGTTTGGCACTCATTCTTTCGGGATTGGCGCTGCGTCGGAGGCGAACAATCGGGGGCGAGGGGACATTATGCGCTGGGGCAGGTGGTCGTCAGACTGTTACCAGCGTTATGTGCGCAGCGCTCCCAGCCAATTGTAGCGCCGTTGTGTATTTTCCCTGTGTTCATTCCTGTTTCTCGTTTCAGGTTCGGTGATGGGTCCCCTCGCCAGGGAAATATCCATTTGGATCGTGGGCCATTATTTTGTGAAATGGGCTCAAGTCCAGGCCCGCTCCAGATATTTTGGGGAGAACCTTGGATTGGTTGGAAAGGGAAAGGGGGAATGCTCTTGAGAGAGCTTTTGGATGTACTAAATAGGATGTTGGTGGCTGGTAGGTGCCCCAGTGTCCTGGTTATTCACCTGGGTGAAAACAACATGGTTAAGGAGACGGGTTTGGCACTGATGAGGTGCATGAAGCTTGATTTGGAGGTGATTGAGCGGCAATGGACCGGGTGCGCAGTAGTGTGGACGGAGTTTGTATCGCGTAGGGTTTGGAGGGGGCTGTGAACCCCGGTGCGGTGGACAAGGCCAGGAGGAAAGTGAATGTGAAGATGGTGCGTTTTTGCCGCCATTTGGGTTTTACCAGGATCAGGCACAAAGATATTGGATACGACACACCAGAGTTTTTCAGGGGTGACGGGGTCCATCTTTCACCGTTCGGAATGGACTTGTATTTGTTGGAGTTGAGGGAAGTACTGGCTAGGATGTTGGGCGTGTGCAGGGGATGAACAGGGCATCTTTTGGAGGGGTGTATAGGGGGCTAGGGTTTTCTGCAGGGATTCGGGGCAGGGAGTTAGGGCTAGGGGGCGGGGGGGCAGAAAAAGGTGGAGGCGGCGTATACGCCTACACTCCTGCCTTTTCCGGGGTGGCAAGGTTGTTTGAAAGTTGCCAAGTTTGGCTGGAGTTTTGTAGTTTCTGGTTAAGTTTGGGGAGTTTGTGAACAGGAGCAGGGAAAGGTTAAGCAGGCTGGAAGTTTACATTAGAGGTTCGTTAGTTACAGTTGCAGGAAGGCAGATAGGATTTTAGGTCATGGGAGGTTAGGAGTTATAAATGCTATATTGAAAGATTCTGTAATATTATTGTTATTGAAAGTTATTTATTGTATGTTGCAGGGTGGTGGTTTATGATGCGGGGATCGTAGGGGTGGGGGGAACAAGGGGTCAGGTAATTTGATGTATGGAGAGGTTTTAGTTTTGTAAGGCAAAGTGCCAGTGTTAATAACATTGTGATATGCACCTGTTTCAATAAAGCCGCCTTTTACACACACAAAGGGTTGTCGGTGTGGCTTGCCCCCCTTCCCTCCTATAGGGGAGTTTGGGGGGCAGCCGAGCATCCGAGGTCTGCCCCCCGGGCAGATTGGGAGGGGGTGGGGCCAGACGGGCGCGGACATTTTGTGGCCTTGGGCTACTTTGGGACTAGCCCAAATGTAGCCCAAAGTTGAAATAGTAGCCCAAGCTACTTAGGGAGTTTGCGCTCTCGCCCAGCCACCATTTTAGGTTCTGGTGACCTGGTGGCTGGTTTTTGTCCCCGCCCACCCTCCCTGGGCTTAGGAGTTTTTCTGGGAGGCTGTTACGGCAGGTTTTTTATGGCAGGGGCCTTGTTGGAGCAGGTGCATAGGGGTTTGAATTGTTATGGAGTTGTCGCTTGGAACAGGTGCTGGCGGGGTTGTTTGAAAGTTGGCCAAGTTTGGCTGGAGTTTTATAGTTTCTGGTTAAGTTTGGGGAGTTTGTGAACAGGAGCAGGGAAAGGTTAAGCAGGCTGGAAGTTTACATTAGAGGTTCGTTTGTTACAGTTGCAGGAAGGCAGGTAGGAGTTTAGGTCATGGGAGGTTAGGAGTTATAAATGCTATATTGTAAGATTGTGTAATATTATTGTTATTGAAAGTTATTTATTGTATGTTGCAGGGTGGGGGTTTATGATGTGGGGGTTGTAGGGTGGAGAGAGGGACAAGGGGTCAGGTAATTTGATGTATAGAGAGGTTTTAGTTTTGTAAGGCAAAGTGCCAGTGTTCATAAAATTGTGATATGCACCTGTTTCAATAAAGCGGCCTTTTACACACACAAATGGTTGTCGGTGTGGCTTGCCCCCCTTCCCTCCCAATCTTCACTTACATCATTTTATATCATTGGGAGCCACTAAACCACTGCCCCACATCTCCACTGCTGCAGCCTCCCATGTTAGAGGTACGGCAAGGAAGACATGCAGTGGCAAGAAGTGGATAGGCAGCGCCGCTGCTACAGCATACCAAAAGTAACACACAACGAAGTGTACTTTTCAAGGTAATTTGCTTACACTTTTATTTTAAAAAGTACACACAGGGACTTACTCTAGGTTTGTTATATAATAGTCAGTAAAAACGATTTCCGTTTCTGTATGTTCTTCTACCTCCCGAACAGCATACTCTCTGCCTCTTTAAATTTAAACGCCATCAGTGCGCTCGTCTGAGCAGTCATGTATTTCCACCCCTAAAAACTGCAGCTTTTCTAAAGATTTCTGAAATAAATCCCGTAATTGTGACGCAGTAAGCACGGTTAAACCCAGCAGCAGCTGTGACTGCTTTGAGACTCAAATGGTCAAAAGGTGCCAAAGTATAGTCTTACCTTGAGACCTTATGCACATGTTTCTGGTGTTAGCAGATGCAAATACTGCAGGGAATGGAGACCTGCGGAATAATTTGTGGGAAACAAATCCCCAATGAGTTAACTGTCAGCCATGTCATAGTGCGAAAGCAGTCTGGGGGGGGCAGACTATTGTGACGTGGACAATGTGCAAGAGTTGTTCAGTGTACAGTTCCGCACAACCTTCTCACCTTGGGATGTCGAGCTATGGAAGATTTATTTTTGGAAATTGATGTCCAAATATCCACAACAAAACAGTCCCTATGTTCTTGAAACTTTGTACAAGCATCTATATGGCCAGGGCTGCCTTGAAATCTCATGGTTTGGAAGAATAGCATGCCTTAAAATTTATTTTATACAATACTCCTCTACATTACCCAAACACTGCCTCTCCAGTTTACACAATTGATGCTCAAATTAGTCAGTGAAACGAAACCTAACAGCATTTACGTGGGGCAACAAAACTCTTAAAACAGCAGAGTATCCGTAAGGCTAGGGTATGGTTCCCAAATGTAGAAATGTACACGTGAGCAGCCAAAATAGACCCTGCTCTAAAGTGATCTACGCTCCCATACTAGAAACCATGGGTGTAAGTGGAAAGCGAATCATCTATCACCCATATGAATCACATGTTTTGGTTCCCACCTAAAGATAGCCCTCCTTAACATCAGTAAACATTTTATTAGAAACACGGAATTTGGTTATGTATAAAGGAACAGTCACAAGTTACCAGTGACACCTGTTGTCCAAAATCTAGGCTTTCTTCCAGGTCCTACTGATCACTGAATCCTGACATTGAGGCAGGGCTCTCACAGTTGGGTGAACTATGTTCTAGTGCTTTAATTCTTTTGTACAGCTGATTTTGAGTTATCCTATGCAGATACCTTTAGATTTCTTTAAGTCCTTCATTGGTTACATACTGATATTTGCATGGAAAAACAATGTTGTGAGAAAACGCATATTGAATTTTTCCATGAGGGTTGGGTCACCAAGGTTGAATCTCATTCCTTCTTTGTGATGCTGGGGGATAGGCAACTGCCACATAACCATAAATGCTTGACAAAGTGGAGGAACTTAGCATTGAGATCACAGAAAATAACTTGAATGTTTTATGGGCAAGTACTGCAGATATATATTAAATCTTAACACATTGGTAACTCGCTTCAGTATATCCACACATTATATTTCGCTCTCCTGATGGGTGTTGGAGGGGATGTGAAAGTTGTGGAACCATGACCTGTTGCCAAATTCATCGTTATCGGATTATGATTTTACTCCTTATGAATTATTTCAGTACATTTCACTACCCTCAGACCTACAAATTATAATGTTTGGTTACTCCGTAAAAGTCCATTCTTACCTTTAACAACTTTCATGGACAAATTGTTAACTAACATGCAGTTAATGGCCCCTTTGTTGGTAGCACAATTTGAAAGTTACAAGATCCTCCATCAGTGAGTCTTTGGTGGACAAAAATATAGTACATATACACCATTGGCAAGCTCACCACTGTAGTTCTCCAAAAGATATAAAAGTTTGAAAGAACCTGGGCCTTCCTCACCTCAAGACATTGAAGGGTTCCCATAACAAACAATGTACCAGTGTCTATGCCAAATATAATTATTAGATGTGACCTGCATTGTCACTTCCTTCCAGCACGACTGTAAGATGAGCTAAATGATAAACCAAGAATCTTGCTTTTCATGTGTGTGATAAATTAAATGTAGCTTGATTACCCTGTCCACTACATTATATTGCCATGCTGTTAACCTGTCCTGAAACGAAGAAATGTGTAACCTCTCTATTCTGATTGAAAATAATAACGTAGGGGCCGATTATGATTGCGGTTTTTCCACATCCTTCGGGCCGGCGGAAGCCACCGCCGGCCCGGAGGATGCGAAAAAACCGCTGCAGAGCGTCCAAAGACCCACCGCCATATTAGGATGGCTGGTGGGTCTTGAATTTTGTCCGCCGCTTTTCCGCGTTGGTCGCATTACGACCGAGGCGGAAAACCCCTAATATGGTGGCGGTGTCTAACAGACACCGCCAGCCATATTAGGATGGTTGGAAAGACATGCTTTTCCGCGGCGCCTTTTCCGCCGTGGAAAAGCATACAGACTTTCACTTCGGGGCCCCATTGCGGGCCCCCTGGGTGAAGGGGGGTTGGGGGGTGCACATGGGGGGTACCTATGCATTTGCGTGCACAAAGCAGCAGGCACTGCGCGGTGCCTGCCGCTTTGTGCATGCAAATGCGATGCATGCATTTTTAGCTTTGTGGCGGGTGCAGCTTCAAGCAATGTTAAAGATAGAGGATGTGACCGCCACCCTGGCGGTCACATCTTAATCTGCTCGGAGGGAACGCCGCAGCCCCTGCGGACGTTCCCTCCTCCTCAGGGGTCGCGGATGGACTCAAGTCCGTCCGCGATCATAATTGGGCCCTTAGTATGTATCTGCTTCAGAAATAATGCTGTAAGTTCCCAGTCCAACCTCTGAAAATCTCTAAAGTTATCAAACAAAAGTTCTGAAAACCAGGGTAGGTGGATTGAAGAATCAGAAGAGAGCTTCTGAAGCACTAGGACATAAGCTCTAGATTTCCAACATAATTATGTTTGTCATCTGGCATTTGACCTGGGCCCCTCCATCAGCCGTAAGACATAACTGAGGACCATCCCCACTTTTAAAGATGGGCATAAGCAACAGAAAAAGAACAATAGTTGGGTTTTCAGTCTTGGCACAAACAGATTCTGGCACACTCTCCCCATCTGCTCATTATTGCCATGAAATTCCTGGATCCACCTTTCAATTGCTGGAGTTCCTCAAGATCCTGATGCTCCAGTTGATAACGTAATTAGTCTGCTCTGGAAGACATGCATTTTGTGAACAGTACACAACACTAAATCTTGTCTTTCAGTAGTCACTAAGAACCTTCTAGGAGTTGCAGTCAGTTGATATCCAGTCATAGTTTGTCTCCTGACAAGTTTGCTGAACTAGATAAGTCTCCCACCTTGTGCACCCCTGGCCAGCTTGCTGACGTGACATCCAGCTTGATCATAGTATTTGTTGCAGATACATGTGATGCAGCTAGCTACCTCTGAATCTTGATCCTGGCTTTCTCAGACAATCTCTCCTCTTCCATTTATCCATATCTTTTTCTCTGATGCAGTATCATGATTTCTGCAAGGCCTAATAATAGAGTGAACCTGTCAAACTCGCTGTATAGACATAGAAAGGAGCCCATCAGTCCTGACCATGACATCCTCTGAGCCAACAGAGAGCCTGCTTCTTAATATAAGCCATCCTGTCAAGTGAAAGGAAGAGCGTCCTCGACACCATGTTCAGTTTGGGCATATGATTTGATTTCTCCCAATTGACCATGAAGCTCAGACACTCTGTAAGCTTAGCATCTAGACGTAGCTGAGAAATGACTACTTCTTGTTCCTGAACATCATTCTGATCCCTTTGCCTCCCCATCACCCATCGGATCACCTTTAAGACAGGTTGCATAATTTTCAAGGCTCTTCACGGAAAAAGCCCTAGGTTCATCAACCAACTCATCAACAAACACGTCCCGACCCGCGAGCTTCGGTCTGCCCACCTATCCCTTCTCACGGTGCCGACATTTAAAAAGAAACGACTCGGCGGATCCAGTTTCGCATACCTCGCCCCAAAAACCTGGAACTCTCTGCCTTTGTCTATCCGGAGCTGCTCCAAGCTGACAGAGTTCAGGCGAGCATTGAAGACCTGGCTATTCAAACAAGCGTACGGCTAGAACATTACACCTTCTGACCCTTCATTATCCATCTCTCATCTGCTTTCTTCAGCGCCATGAAACCCCTGGGTGTCCGCGCGCTTAACAAATTCCGCATATAAATAGAAATAGAAACTGGCTTCTGGAGCTTCATAAAGCACCAGCTGGTGGACGATAGGCTACGTAGAAGTACCTTGAACCCCAAAACTGTCCTCTAGGTAAACTGGGGTAAGCTTTCATGTGGTAAGTGGCATATTTATTTTATGCTGGCCTTGCCAATTAAACCCATACTCTCTGGTGAGGCCCAATATGTATCCAATTTCAGTCGGTGAAGTAGGGCCTTAATAGCACAGAGCCACAGTTTCCTGCTTAATGGTTTGGTCACTTCAGGGCACAGCCTTGATTATGAAAGGATGCTCAGTGATGATGGGCGTCCCTCAAGCTCAAACGCTTTATACTGGAGCATGCAGGCCTATCTTAATCTGGTAACGTGGAGACCAGCTTTGTGCTAGACGTCTGTCAAAGTAGCTGGAGCAGCCAATTACAAAAAAATGAAAGTTAGTTCTGAGATTGAGTGTGCTTGTATGCAGAGGCACCACTCCGCTTACCTGCATGTGTAGATATAGTTTGCTGGGGCAGCCCTCCTCTGGTCAATGATTAGGGGTCAGATGGCACTAGTTCCACTAATTTGGTGGCCACTCAAATCAGAATTTCTCACTGGTGCTCCACAGCGATAGCACAAATTGTATTTCCGAAACAGTCAAAGGACCTATTGCACCCATCCCATGAGACTGTCTGTGTTAATCCCTAGGATCTCAGTAAGCAGCACCACAAATCTAGTCATTTGTCCTGTCAAGACCACCATGACCTGCTGATGCCTTTCATAGGTCTCCTGGAAAACATGCCCATAAACATGACCATCCTAGGAATTCGGGCTTATGCAAAACATTCCCTTCCACAGATGGGCCAGAACATTCTGTCAATGTCTGTAGTCCATATCCAAAGGCTTGTGGAGACAACTTTACATGTCACTTGTCATCTTGGACATGGACGGCCACTCTGTGCACCAATAATGCCTTAAGTCGAACATATCCTCCAAAGGCCTTTCTCCTGGCCAAACAAAGTCTTATCACAATTTGCTCTTGTACTTGGTACATGCCATTCATTCCCTCCTCCAAGTCCTCAGAGGGATCATCACACATGATTTCCTCCTCATCTAATGAGGTGTCACTTCTTTCCTGGACCAACAGTCAGCAAGCTTTCCATAGCTTAGACCTTTTTGCTCTTCCTCTGTTCCGAAATGTTCGTCGTTATAAAGGCCCCATTCAGCTTCTCAAACTGTCAATGCTTCTCTGAAAGGACCTTTTTTCTCGAGCTTCTCAAAGCATTCATACTCCTCTGAAATGGTGGAGCAGGCACTGTTCTTCTGTGTTAGCTATACGAAGGGGAGATAAAAATGGATACTCCCAGTATGCGGGCAAGGGAACATGCAGTGGCTTTACATATGTTGATAGACGACACGACACAAAGTATTGTCTTGGCTGTCTCCCGCTACTTGCTAATAATGGAGAGGACCAAGCTTATGATGTGCCGACTTAATTCGGGCTGTGACATAACAGAAACACGGGGTGTCCTCAATTATCCTGGTCCCCTTCATGCACAACACATTGGTAAATTGTCTGCGTAATATAATTTATGTCCCCTTTTCTGGCCCAACTTATTGACATTATGAAATATTTTATGTTTATTGTTTTCTCTAATAATTGTATTATGGTGCTCGCTTGTTATAACCAATTACTGTTGCTCCTGTGAGTGTACGCTTGCTCCAGTTTTAATGTTAAACATATTTTATACAATGTTTTTACTTGTGCTTTTATGGCTTGTACCCTAAATAAAGTTTTGGCTGACTAAAATTGACTTATTTTTTCTACTGCTTGTCTCACTTAGCAGGAGGCTCTGTCGTCCCATTGTGCATGGATCCATCCCTCACACTTAGGGTGGAGTTGCCATGGGGGGACAGTTTGTAAAGCTGCTGCCCACAGCGCTTCGCAAGTGAGATGACACCTTTCTAAAGCACCCCTGAGGCAAATGGTGGATGACCTGAAACAGATTAAAGCACAGGAGTCTTCTTACTCCATATCATATGTTGCTTGTGATAAAGAACTAAAGCTGCTGTCAGATGATCTTGCCGTCTGTCAGCCAATACAGGATCAATGACACACAGGACTGCCCAGACAAAAGGTAAATTATTAGTTGCGTATAATAAATCAACAAAAGGAAGATTGTACTGTCCCAGGAACCTCTTTGCTAATTCCTGAAGACCTTGCCGGACTAGCAGAAAGCTCGCTCCCTAGAAGGCTCAAGGAATCCTCTGCTGAACCGATCCACCACGCCGTCCTGGGCTCTTACTCCACAGCGGTGAGATTGGTTTAGGAGGCTAATGCGCGGAACCAGGGAGCAGGATGCATGTGAGTAAATGTGCTGTTTGGACCACACAATCGGGGGAGCTCCTGCTGTCAATCCACAATGTCAACAAAGGTAACCCCAGTTACTTAAGAAAACAGTCAAAATAACAGACTTTACTTAACTGGCTATAAAGCAAACAAGCATTTACAATGCAATGGTTTCGCCTTTGCAAAAGTTAGAGCTATTGGCATTGTAAATGACGACAATTTTATTTATGTGTTGGTTTTGAAAACAGATTAAAAAAATGGCATTGTAATTTACATTGCCAACAGCTTAATCTCTCGCAAACGTAAGACCTATTGTACCCTACTGGAAGAGCTCAGCAGACAGCAATTACTACCACACACACACACCCAGAGCCACACACACACACACCCAGAGCCACACACCCAGCACCACACACACACACACACACCCACCCACCCAGAGCCACACACACATAGAGCCACACACACACACACACACCCACACCCAGAGCCACACACACCCACACACCCAGAGCCACACACACACCCAGAGCCACACCCACACACACACCCAGAGCCACACACACCCAGAGCCACACACACCCAGAGCCACACACCCAGAGCCACACACACCCAGAGCCACACACACCCACACACCCAGAGCCACACACACCCACACACCCAGAGCCACACACACCCACACTCCCAGAGCCACACACACCCAGAGCCACACACACCCACACACCTAGAGCCACACACACCTACACACCCAGAGACACACACACCCAGAGCCACACATACCCACACACCCAGTGCCACACACACACACACACCCAGAGCCACACACCCACACACCCAGAGCCACATACACACACGTAGGAGAGCAAGCACAGCGAGGGGGCAGGGAAGCAAGCACAGCGAGGAGGCAGGAAAGCGAGCACAGTGAGGGGGCAGGGAAGCAAACACAGCGAGGGGGCAAGGAAGCAAGCGCAGCGAGGGGGCGCAGGGATGCAAGCGCAGCCAGGGGGCAGGGAAGCAAGGGCAGCCAGGGGGCATGGAAGCAAGCGCAGCCAGGGGGCAGGGAAGCAAGCGCAGCCAGGGGGCAGGGAAGCAAGCACAGCCAGGGGGCAGGGAAGTAGGCACAGCCAGGGGGCAGGGAAGCAAGCACAGCCAGGGGGCAGGGAAGCAAGCACAGCCATGGGGCAGGGAAGCAAGCACAGCCATGGGGCAGGGAAGCAAGCACAGCCATGGGGCAGGGAAGCAAGCACAGCGCCCCCTTGTGTCTTTTCCACAGAACAATTCGTGGAGAAGTCGTCATGCGCCCAGGTCCTGGGGAGCTCTCCCTAATCTTGACATTGCAAATAAAAGAAACATCCGTAATCTCGCTGCAAAAACAAGTGAGTGTGTGTGAGAGTTTGTGTGTGAGAGTGAGTGAGTGTTTTTCCACCGGTGGCCTCGATGTTGTTCACGCTTAAGATATGTTTTGTAAGTACTGCCCCATTTTCTCCTGTCACAAAGTCATGCAGATTGACTAACCTTATTTTCCAGATACAGCAGGAGCGATGTAGTTGCTAATTTCACTCCTCCCTAGGAACGGTACCTCTAGTGAAGGTAAACAATACCACTCCCCTAAGAGGACCTCACCCAGGGAAGGGGAAAAAGTAGATAAATAAAACATAAAGGACTGGCAGCCATAAACCATCAACAGGACTCGACACCAAGAGAAAGCTCAGGCTTTGGATCCGTATTCGAGTTCCTGCATAAAGACAATAATTGCACTCCTCTCTGGATTACAATAACAACTAAATGTGAACGTGTAGAAACTCACTTACTGAAGAAGGCTGCCACAAACATTCCATCAGAAAAGGGCAAAAAAGGAAAAAATAAAGAAAAATGCAAAAATAGGAAACAGTTTACGAACCCCAGAGTAGAAAAGATAATGGTTCTCTATCAGCAATAAAGTTCAGTCATGAGAGAACAGTTACTTATCTTCCTCCACGTAGCTTTTCTCTGTTTAGCTGATTAGAACCGAAAGACAATGATTCTTGCTCCCAGTGTGCTCCGAGAACCAAATCCGAGCTTCTCAACAGCTACGACAAATCCAAAGAGTTCAGCCGCTATCCATGCTCCAGAAACGAGGCTATATTATCATGAAAAAAGTCTCTGCAGCCGCGTAAATAGAGAGCCTCTGACTCAGCTCTCCCAGCGCGGCTCCCAGTAGAGGTCAAAGTTCACCAAACGCCACGGAGACAGATAGCGAAGGAAAAAAAGTACCAGCGCGCATCCGCTGCGCTAGTCCAGTCGAGAAACTATAATCCAAAGAGCAGAGTAACACCGTACTCCGTCAACAAGGGTCCAGGTCGATAAGCACAAGGCAAAAGGCAACACCACAGGTGACAAGCACCGAGGGCTTACCGGAAGGCACAGATATAGGAAGCAGGAAGAAAGTAAGCGGGAGAGAGCGAAAACAGACAACACAGCAAGCATTCTGGGACATGTAGTCTTACTAACTGTGCCTAAAACGTGACATCTCCTCATAAAGGTGCTGGTCATTCCTACACCTGCAAAAGTGGCACAGCGAAACAAGCCTTGATGCTGGTCATTTACGTTCACTTGTGTATTAACATATTCTTCTTCAAAACTTTATCTCTTATGTTATCGTCGCCAGTAAGCAGGGGCGTAGCTTCGGGAGTTGGGAGAGTTACACCCCTAATAAATACATTTTCTGGAAAATGGTTGGGAACAGAGGTTTTCAGTCTGGTATGCTTAGGTGAATGTCGGCTTTTACAAGGAATTATTACAAAAACACAAAAGCACACTCTCCTTCTGCTTTGAAAATCTGAAACCCACCCCCATCACCCTAATCTTATGTTTAAAATTGTTTACTGTCTTGTGCCACTCCTCCCTCAACATTTCTTAAGTAAAAAGCAAATTCGTATTACATCGAACGCCTCATACAATGTTATATATATGCTCAAATTAATTACCCACTTCGCTACCAATTTGATCAAAAACATTCTCTTCAAATTGTATTGTTAGGGTTTAATTAGCCACAAATCACACATCTCATTGTTCAAATTAAAAAAAATACAACGGAACAAAAAGTTTAACTTAAAATCCAATTTGATCGCATTCCTAAGTCGCTGGTACAAACTAAACTTCCCCATGCCCTTAAAAAATAAAATCATTTGACAAACAAACCGTATTCACGTTTGCGAGCGGGCGCTAAATGCGCCCTGACATCTGTATTAACCCGGCATAGATTAACCATTGTACACATGCAGACACCAGGGCACCATGGAGATGAATAAAGCAGCAACACGCAGCCAGTCCCACAACTTCCTCAGAGAATGCACGCCAGCTCGCCTGCGAATGAGGGGGGGCGGGGGCTCTCGCGGTTTTTAAGCAACAATGTGGAGACGCAGCAAGTTTTCCTTCAAAATAATCATAATTCCGCACTAGGTAAACATGTATTCATTTTTTCCCTACTTCTGAGCCGAGAAGTGTCTGCTGTTAAAGCCCTAAAAAAAAGTTAGCATGGCCCAAGGCAGCTGACTGCGACACAGCTGCCCCACAGCAGGTGCATTGTTCCCCAGAGCTTACCTCCCCAGAGGCTGTGCGTGCTCCTGGAATAACCCCTGGGCAGACTTGGGGTGGCCGGAGCCTGGACTCTGGAGATGTGAAACAGGGAGGGAAGAATAGCAAGTGTGTGAGAGAGGGAGAGCGCCAGAGGGGGGATGGAGAGGTAGGCAGTGCTCGGTTTGCTAATTACACTGCAGGCTGGAGAGTCAGCTGCTCTTATTTCACTGCGATGGAAATGCTACCTCCAGCTGTGCTCCTTTTTAATGCCATATGTTCATCCAAATCAAGCTACCAGCCGACCACAGCTTGCTGCCTTTTTTAAAGTTCCAGCAGCCAGGCGAAACCTAACTAGATTTTTGAGTCAACAGAACTGTCTAAGGAAGGGGGACACTTCAAAATGCTTTGTTAATTACGCTCTTCTTAAAGATAAAAAAACACCCACACAGGAGTGACGAAGTAGTTATGGAAACCGCTGGCAGCCAAACACTATGTTTAAAATTGTTTACGGAAGAACCAGAGTTCAGCAGCAATCAGACTCCACTCCCACCAGAGACACAGACAGTGGGAGGGGGGCGGGAACGGGCACACGGACAGCAGGAGGGGGGGGCGGGATGGGCACACGGACAGCAGGGAGGGGAGCACTCACCAGGACTTTCTCTGGCGGCGTTCGGCCTGGAGGAATGACCCCAAAAAACTTAAAAAAAATAAATAAATAAACCACCGCCCACCGCCGCAGTGACGTTCACAAAGGGGCAGAGAGCGAAAAAATTGCCGGAACGCCCACGAATCTGCTCCCACAATGACTGACGTATCTCTGTTCCAATGGCTAGCCTCCATTTATGGAGCTAGCCAATGGAACAGAGAGGCGGGACAAAGCCCCAGACTGCTTCTCAAAAGATTTTGCCTGCGCGAACGCTGCTGCGCAGCGAACGCCAGGCGAAACCTAAAAAGAAAGAAGCAGAAGGAATAGTAACAAAGGACTGTATTGGACTTTATCAGTAGTGTTCGAAGTCCATTTCCATTGACTTTTTGGGAAATATGGTCTGTAGTATGTTGACGTTATTATTGCTGCTATAGTTTTGCAATAAAGGAAGAACAGCATAAACCTCGCTTATGTTCTTGCCATAGAATCAAACCTGGCATCCGAAGATGCGCTCTGTTTGTTTGTTCAGAGTGCTAGGTTGATTATCAAGTGGTTGTTCAGCAGTCTAGTGCTTTTCATCCTAGGTGCACCGAGGGGTTCAGCTTTTATGGGTTGTGTCGCCGTTGTTGCTCGCTGTGCATCAGATGCTAATGCACAAGCACAGCTTGCGTTATTCTGAGTTGTTGTATCTAGTGCTTTTTTCACATTCCCCTAATCCTTGTCAATTTGAACTGCCACGCACCAATTTTATTTCCTACTGCTGCGCCCGACTTGTCTTTTTTTAGCTGCATTTTCTTTTACAAATTTAAATGAATGCCTTTATTGCCAAGGGGTCAGAGGAACTGTCACTGTATGTAAAATAAACGACATCGTTTGATATATGATTATTCAATTATGCAAATAATCTCTAGCAAAGGCAAAGAAGGTCTGAGAAAGTAGACAATTTTGTCCCTGATGGCTGTCTGTAGTAGAGATACAGCATGACCAACATAGCAGTTTCTTAGTTGTACAAATGTTTTTGGCTTCCCAAGATGTCCATTTCAAGCTGCTGAGATGAGGTGCAGGTCCAAGACCCTGCCATGCGTATTCCGCTCCTAAGTATTCTAACATGCAGTCTATACATTTCTTTTTCTCTCTGAAGGAGTGGGCGTTTTCAGCTTTGCAAGATATGACAGTCATTTCTATAGTGAGAACTACAAGGGCAAATTGGATAAAGGGAATTCCGTCATCCGAGGAAACTACTCCGTGTTTAATGGATACTACTCCCCTCCCATCACTGGGATGCTACTCCAGCGGTCCTGCAAGGTGGGTGTTGGCCTGGGCTTTCATTGTCAAAACACGGCACCATGGATCATTGTTGCACATTGTGGAATGTATTATGGAATGTATGTGTACAGATTGGTTTTATGATCCTGCTGAAGTGAAGCTAACAAAATGCCTATCTGTTTAAACATGACTGACAAACCGTATTAGACAAATCTAGTGTCACATTTCCTCCTCTTCTTGATTTATGGCCATTTGATGGATATGTATTCTTTATACCCACCTTACATTTCCCCCAATTCCTTCCTTAATTCAGTCACCCTTTTTAGGTCTCGCCTGAGCCAGCGCATGCGCTGCTCTGCGAGACATTTAGTAAGCGGCAAAAACAACGGTAGGTTATAGGCTTGCGCTTAATTGTCGTACGTAATTTTGAAACATATAGGGCTGCTTTTAGGGATAAAGATGACGTCTATCAAACTGTCACCATTAGATGTAGAGATCCACATCAACAAATATATACACATTGTATCCCGAGCAAAATGAAAAGTGTGATAGGCAAATTATGAGTCCAAAAGAGACCAGAGGCTGAATTCTTGTGGTCACTCTCACTTGAACCTGCAATTTACTCGATTGCATGACTTGATCATTACCTAACGAGGGGCGCAACAGTTTTTACGCTTGGAGTGTGAATTTACGTGGATTTCCAATTGAACGAATTATTCTACGTCAAAACGTGCCTTTAGGAACTGGTAGTTACCGGTGATACCAGTATCTCACTACATGTGTTGTTGCCCTGATGAAGTCTGTATGCATATACTGCTAAATAGACGAAACACGTGTTGGCTAGGACACATAAGGATGCTGTTTTGAACATTAAAGAAGATAAACACTCATGCGGACTGTAATGTCTCTTTTGGACTCATAATTTGCCTATCACACTTGTCATTTTGCTCGGGATACAACGTGTATACATTTAGTAAGCGGGCTTTTAAAAGTCCGACCACAGCTTTTTGGCTGGCATAGAACGTGCGGTTACGCGTACAATAGCGAGCAGAGGCGCCATATGGCTTTCCTCTCTCGTCATGTTGTGCGCACATCGCACGCTCTATGCCAGCCTGCTTTCACTTTTGCTGTCACAATTTTGCTGACGCGCGTCCACGGCACAGCCTGCATTCTGCTGAACAGTGCATTAAATCTCCCACTTTACGAGTACCAGGATTCAAATAAAACTAAATGAACACGTCACTAACATTCCAATAACTTTAACAGGAAGCAGTTGCAGTGATTCTTGTCGCAGATGTTTCAGTTCTGCAAACGTCAGTCACATTTATGTTCCATTATCTGTGCCTCAGCCCGATTTAGATAGAATGATATCGTTTTTATATGCGCACGTTCTGTGAGCTAACGTCATGTTGTCACCTCCGAAGATTAGACTTCAACACATTTAAAATGACTACTTATCGCAACTTAGTCCATGCATGCAACGGAATATAACAGTCCATAATTACATATACAAGACTCCCTGGACTTAAACCTTTAGAGCACATAAATGGAATAATGGAGAGCCAGTGTGTGTGTGAAAGACAGTGTGACAAACAACATCTTCACTTGTTTCACTTGTATTGTGGCTACAGAGACAGGCTGCAGAAATGCAGCCACATTTAAAATGCAGACGACCCCGATACAGCATCATAAATCACTTGAGACCCTATGTTTTCCTATAAGGGAGAGTAAGCATTCCAATCCATTCCAACGACTGGAGACGTGCCCATGCTATCAGGTTGGAAACGGTCTATAGTCAAGTAAATATGCAAACCTATAAAAACTATATGATATTCACCAAAAATTATATATATATAATTGGCCAGTAATAAGTGAGAAAGTCACCCGACAAATAGAATAAAGTTATTTCTTTTATTTATTTTAAGATTCTTGCAAATGTTTTTATCTTTTATTAGTATTTTTGTTATTTATAAATATATTTTTTCTTCACATTTTTTTATATATCAGTTGATTATATAGTTGATGAACATTTCATATACATAAGATATTAAAACAGTTATAGACAAACATAAAATGAAGAGCAGACAATTAGTGTTGGCAATACGGCAAGATGGTTCACAACGCGCGTTTCGGCCTATATAGCCTTCCTCAGGTGGCCGTATATTGCTCTGAAATTTTAAGAAACATATTACGAGTGAGACTTAAACACTTTTATACACTGGACACATACATAATATATAGCTATATACATTGAATCACCACAACCAACAATTCATATACATTTTTGAGAAACAGTTATAAATGATCAACAGTTAGAGTGCATTTGTTCTTATAGGATAGCCTCGTATGTACAGAGCAAATTTTTATATATATCATCAAATATTGACTTTTCTCATTCTTTATTTGTCCACTTTTTCTTCTTCGGGTTACACTATTTTTATTTCACATCATTATATGAGAGAACCCACACCGTCACCACATTGTCACACAGTTCAGTATCTGTATCTGTATCTGATATTTAATTAACATCAATGTAGGTAGCATGATAGCTTATTTTCAGTTATGAGTCAATGCTAAAACTTAGACGATATGGTTTACATATCACTATGTCTTCATTCACGTTCCATGATAAATAGGTACATACAGATGGAAATAGTTGTATCATGTAGTCTAAATAATTGTGCCAATTTGTATTTAAGGCATTAGTGCATGGCGTTTTACGCATATTTCCACAAGGGATATATATACTTACGAAGCCAATGGTGTCCAGACCATGAAACACAGGCTAGAAAAGGTTGTTTATTTTAACTGCAAGCTCTTGACAATAAAACTAAAAGAAAAAAAAAACAAAATGAAAATTATATGTATCTAACTAACAATACAGCGTATTTTGTTCTGTTTATAGTAATTTCATTTAAGGAGATACTGTATTGTGAGCAAAGGCTCACGATATGATGCTTCCATGACATACTCAAGTATGGGTAGATAGAGCATTTCTCACACTAACTGGAGTAGATGAGTTAGATAGACCATACATGCATGTGGAGATCACTTACTTTAATGAAGCTTAGCGTGGTCTTCAGTTAGCCACGATTTCTAAATGTAGTATTTTTTTAAAGTTGCTTCCATTATTTAGATGCCTATTAAAGGAAGAACAAGGAGACGGTATATAATGAGTAACTATGCGTAGGACGTTGTTATGTAGCTTGAAGATAGTTTATAAACTATAATATCTACCATGGTAATAAGTCTGCCGAAATATTTGTTGATAGCCGTCCCGATGGTGCAGTTTAAGTCCAAATATCACTCTGTTGAAAGATGTAAGAGAGGCTATAAATATAGCACGGATAAATATTTGTTCACATGTTAATGGTATGTGCGGTCAGGAGAATTCTAATGTACCTGCACTTGATATGTATGCTTCCTGAGATTTCAGCCTTCACCTCTGATTATGTTTATATGTAATTTTTAAAGGCGTAGCGGTATCTTTTCTTAATGGAGGTTCTCCAAGCATAGTGGAGAGTGAGAAAGTATTAATAGTATTCTAAATGGTTCATTTCAGCATATGTTTAGAAAACGTAGATAGATGAGCCTGGCATATAAACCATACCTAGAAGCCACTCGCTCTCTAGGATTAATAGAAAATGCATCCTATGAATGATATCCTGCCTGTTTTCCTTTCCGTAGATAATAAAAAGGAACAAAAAGCTCTGTTGAGCCTGACAACGTAGAAGGAAAAACGGAAACCAGTAGATACATATCGGCTACCTAAAAGTCTGTTTCTTCTAATTATAACATTAATCACAAGCCGCTATGTAGATTAAATACAAGCTGCTATGAAGGTTAAATTGTCAAGATTACCTGAACTTAGCGTTAATAAATCGGCCGAGAGGCTGGGTTCCGTGGTTTCGGTAGGTTTATTATTCTAAAATGATCAACAAAAGGCATGCCGTTATTTCCTGTTAAAAAAGGTTTCTACGCGGATGGACTATCTTGCGGGGTAACATGCTTACCGTTAGACGGACGTAGTTTCTCTGCAGAGCCTCTCGGTATTGCAACATCAAAGCCACAAAACGACTGATCCGGCGTGGCAAGTAACTGGATACAAACATTCGTCTGTATTCAAGCGCCATCTTTATATAGATGGTCTTTGATGGATGTTAACGCAAGTCGGGTGCACAACATAGAAACCGGACTACAGGCATATATGTATGACGATATAAGAAAGTGCCCGATGTAGGTCATTGAAAACGGACTATATGAATACCTATGATGCCATATAAGAAAGAGCCCGATGTGTAGAATAGAAAACGGACTATGTAAATACTATTGATGCCGAACAGAGTAACAAGGCACCTAGTTTCAGGATGTCTTACATCAAATGTTAAATGCTATTGATGCCGAACAGAGTAACAGGGCACCTAGTTTCAGGATGTCTTTCATCATATGTTAAATGGATGATGATTTACACAGAAATAATTCTTTTAGTTTGCAAACTAAAAAATAAAACATATAAAAATAAAAAATATAAGAGCACTATATGTCTATTTGTAAATTAGTTCTTAAAAAGGCCAAAGGATGAATTAAAAGCAAAAAGAACCTTATAATCGTATATTTACAAATTAGATATAGGTACAAAGCAGCAGGTTTAGATCACAGATTTATAGAAACTCATAAATTAGTAGCACATCAATTCTTGACATGTGGGTAGATAACTAAGAGTTCAAGAATAAAGACTTTTATGATAATTAATCAAATATCTTTTTATACGTTAAGTAAGCACACAATTATAAAAAGTGTATATTGCTGAAAATACCGCACATGACACTTAATCAATGTGACGCTACATCTCTGTTCCTATTTTGATGGAGCGTGAATGAATGGTGATGACATTGTTGGTATATGAGTTTCTAAATGGACCTGCAAGCATCAGAAGTAATGTAGCTTATTAACTCATATGAACTGTGAAGGATTCTTATTCATAGAATAGCGTGTTCCCATGCAATTTCTGAGTTAAGGCCATTTTCAACAGTGTTAAACATAAAGATATGGTATACCTCTCTTTTTTTCCTGACTTTTTCACAGCAGAGCCCTACTGTGGGAAGGATTTTTTCTAGTATAAACCATCGAACATCCTCAGGGGAGTGGTGGTTTTCTACGTAGTGGGATACCATTGGTGCAGACAGCTTTTGAGTACGGATTGCAGATTGATGTTCTGTCAAACGAGTATTCATTGATCTAGAAGTCTCTCCTATATATGCTTTTTCACAGGAGCACATCAGGAGGTATATCAGGTTTTTTGATTTACAATTGTTGATACCTTTACTTTCTACAGTGATACCGTTGTGGCTTATTGACTTCCCCTCTATGCATTGCAGGCATGACTTGCAGCCCCCACATTTAAAATTTCTGTGAATAGGGCGAGAGTCTACTATGCTACGTTGCGTCATTTGTTTTGGAATGGGCATCCTAGATTGCACCACTATGTCCTTTATGTTCTTGTTTTTTCTGTAAGCAAACATAGGCTTTGACAGTTGGTCGGATTGATTTTTATTCACATTCAATAGGTACCAATGGGAGCTGATAATTTGCTGTATTTGTTCATTAAGTACAGAGTGTCTTGTGACAAAAATCAAATTATTTTCGATAGATCGAGTGTTACCAGTTAACAGATGTTGACGGTCAAAAAATCGTGCCCGTTTGTAAGCATCACGGATAACCCGATGAGGGTATCCTCGATTTTTAAATTTTGTTTTCATTTTCTCACTTCTTTGGTCATAATCAGTTATTTTTGTGCAATTACGACGAAGTCGTAAGAATTGCCCAAACGGGATGGCATTTTTCTGTTTAAGTGGATGAAAACTGCTATGATGTAGGATTGTATTACGAGCTGTAGGTTTGGTAAATAAATCAACGTAAAGACAGTTGTTTTCATGTTTCAGTATAATGTCTAGAAATTCAATTTCTACATTGCTTTGATGAACTGTGAACAGTAGATTATTATCACATAGATTCAGCCATTGAGTGAATTCAGATAGAGTATCCTGGTCGCTGCCCCATATAAAAATGATATCATCTATATATCTTGACCACTGAATTACTGATTCAAAAAAGGCGCTTCTTCCTTAAATATGAATTTGTGTTCAAAGAAGGTAACGTAGATATTAGCTATCGTAGGGGCACAAGATGTGCCCATACTCACACCTTTCGTTTGTTTATACAGACTACCGTTGAATTCAAAGATGTTTTCAGGCAAAATAATAGATAGACAATCAATTATGAACTTGCTATTACAGCTTACTTGATAGGTTTCAATAAACCAAGTAACAGCTTATATTGCTCCTTCGCACAGTATATTAGAGTAGAGACTCTCCACATCTAATGTGACCAACAGTTGCATATTTGGGTTAAATGGAAATCCCTCAAAGATATTAATAACTTGAGTAGTATCTTTAATATAACCTGGGGTGTCTTGAATATATGGACGCAGGATGGCATCTAAGTACTTGGAGATGGGTTCAATGACAGAGCCAATAGTACTAACAATAGGCCTAAAGGGAGGATCGATGATGTCTTTATGAACTTTAGGAGTACCATATATGCATGCCAGCTTTGGATTTTCCACATTTAGAAAGTCATATTCTTTCTGACATAGAATATCATTATTGAAAGCATTTGTGGTCAATCGAAGTATTTTAGATTTAGTTGTACCAGTGGTGTTTCTATTTATTTTCAAGTAAAATCTAGTGTCGCTTAGCATCTCTTCCATTTTAGTAATATATCTCTCAGTGTCCATGAGGGCAATTCCTCCACCCTTATCACAACTTTTTATGGTTATTTCCGAGGAGGTTTTGAGAGTTTTCAATGCTTGATATTCTTCGGGAGAGATGTTAAAAGGGGTTCTAGGTATATACTTCGTAGCTGTTAGCATTTTATTGTAAACAACTTTTTCAAAAATGGCTACCTCTGGGGCAACTTGATCAAGGGTAGGTGTGAAGATAGATTTCGGTGCTAATCCAGATTTGTTCTCAGCCTGTGACTCTACTATATTTTCAGAGAAGAAAACTTTGAGTCTAATCTTACGCAAAAAGGCCATAAGGTCAGAAAAAGGCTCAAACTTGTTTACACCTGAATGAGGAACAAATGATAAGCCCTTGGATAGTAGAGACAGGGCTGAAGGTTCAAGAGTTGTTTTGCTCAGATTAAAAATGGGGATAGTATCTATTGCCTCCAATATTGGGCATTTCTGGTTTCCAGAAATTGATTGGGGTTCAGTATTGGAGGTCCCTGGTACTGGTGAGGGTATTGGACTTGGGGCTGATATTGAATGGGCTGCTGAAATTGTTGTTGTTGATAATTGTTGTAATATCTCGGTCTCCAATTGCCTCTGTATGGGTTGCGTCTCCCTCAAAAAGGCCGCCCACTTTGATTGTATCTTGGTCCTTGTCCTCTTTGATCTGAGGTGAAGGAGCCCCCATCGCTATCTGAATCGGATGAATTTGAAAACGTAATTGTCTTTCTATTGTATGGTTTAGTTGATTGATTAGAGGTAGGGTCAAAGTTAGTGTCGTCAGATGACGTATAGAATCCATCAACGAGATAAGGGTAGATTCTCTCTTTACTGAAAAATCTAATGTCTTTTTGCAATTTGTCAGCTTTACGTTTGATTAAATAGTCATTATAAGAGTTTAGTTCGGACTCTATGTCTTCAAGTGCTTTTTTGGCATCAGTTATGGCCGGAGAGGATTTAATTTTACTCTCTAGTTCTTCGATTTCTTTTAACAGCTGTACCATGAGATCTTTTGCTGTTTCAACAATCAGCATCATGAGATCCCTTGAGCAACGATTCGCAATTTGGGACCATTTTTCAAGAAAGGCTTTTATATGGGCAAACAATCCAGGTATATTTTTAATTTGTAATCCTTGTGGGATTACTCCGGCTCTTAGATATTTGAGCATAAATTCTCCATGAAGCTCGATACGTTTAGTTTTCTTCCTGAGAGCTAGGAGTTTAGTAAGTTCTGCATTGTTTCCTGTATCATTAGGGGTTCTATTATCGAAGGATGCTGATGTGCCAACCATAGACATAAAGTCAGCATCACTAAAACCAAATGTTGAAAAGTTAGCCATGGTGGATATTAGTCTATACTTTATATATCCCAAGCCTTTAATTGTTTTAGTTAGAGATTCTTTCCCAATTAAGAATTTATACTTGTCTCTATATATTAACAATGGATCTTAGTGCTAACTGTGCCAATATGCCGATGTAAAGGATATAATGAACGATCTGACAAACACAAAAAAAAGGATTTTTTTAAACACTAGTTACCTATCAATATATAGCTGCGGGAGCGCGCGGGCAGCGCCGGGAGAAGCCCGGGACAAGGGCGGGCCCTCTGTGGCCCTCAGAGGCCTGAGGAGTCTGGTCTGGGCCAGAAACGCTGCTCGGACTGGGTAGGCCCCTTTTGTTTGTTCTGTTTGACGATATCTAGTAGCAACTGAGACATTTTAAACATTGTGCCTACATTCTGTATGGTTCTGCATTTGCACAGCTTATCTTTTTAAAGTGTGTCTATTCATTTTACGAACTCAATGTCTAAGGCTAAAGTAGGCAACATGCTACCGGGACAGAGTGCCATTAATAACTATATGGTAAAAAAGGTCGCCCAGATAAATAACGATCGACGTGCCTCATTAGGGAAAGGAGATGCTACAGTATGTATACAGGATGATCCCTTGATTGTTGCACAAGACACAGAGGCTACTATCAGGGTTAGTCTGTCCAATTTGGAAATGCCCGATCTGAGGGCATCCGACTCGCTACCAGCCAGCCCATCAACATGTATGCGGACACTAACACCCAACTCTGTAAACGTTGTGGCAATGGTACATTCAGGAGAGAGGGAGCAATCCGATATAATTAGTGAAGCAAGCGAGGGGGTATCCTCCAAGAAGAGGCCATTAAGGCAGTGTAGAAAGACGGCATTACGTAAAGGGGGACAACCAACTAGCAATTCAGCGGTAGCAAACCCTAGCCACACTACTGATAACATCTGGGCAGCAGCTAATAATCCTTTTGTGTTCACGGGAGCTGATTCAGGCCCCCCCAAGCAGAATGCCAGTGTTAACATTACTAATGAGCAGTTTACTGCCTTAATCTCTATTATGGAGACCAGCCTGGGGATGAAGATAGAGGAGGCTCTCAAACCACTAGTGGAAAAAATCGATTCCCTTGTAAAAGAAGTAGATAGGCTTGGGGGGCTTGTCTTCGCGCAGCAAAAGACCGCTGGAGATACTAGCACCATACTAAAAGAAATAAGGTCCACCCAAGCTGAACAGGGGAAAAATGTGCCAGCAGCAGTCAATCCGGCAGGAGCACAGAGTACATTAGGGAATAGACCCCAGCGGCCACCACCTGTCAATCTCCCTCAACCTAAAGCAGGAAACCCGCAGCCACATGTAGGCTCACTTTCAACCACAGGTAACAAGATAGATCCCAGACCTGACAGAAGAAATCGCTATCTAAATCTTCCTCCGGATTGTGCGCCCTTTGTGGTGGTCTTAACAAATGTCCCTGCAGTTGGCACCCATCCGGCATCTCCTTATGGCGAGTCATATGACTCATTAAAAAACAAGACAGTCTCATGGCTAAACAAGAACTGCGGTTTCCCCGTCGGGTACTCAGATCAGATAACGCTAGTTAGAAGGGTAAACTGGGTAGGGCCTTCTAACAAAGTGGGCAATGGGGATTGCATTGTGGCTAATTTTAGACACCCCCAACATGTGGCAACTGTACTCCTGAGAGCTGCATCCTTGGTATACAACGAGGGTAGTATCTGTGTTCGTCCACTGGGCTACTTTTATGCTCACCTCTGTATGGAACCCCCACATCGAAGCAGGCCAACACCTCGGTCGGACACCCAGACCCCGAACATTGGGAATAGTGGGATGCAATTTACATACAATGTAGTTAATTCAGGCGGGCTAGGTTTTCCAACTAACCCAGGGAACAGATTTGATCTCGGTGGGCAACGCCAGATGGCTTATAATGTCAACACACATAACAGATACGAACTTCTGTCCGGTCTTGATATGTGTGACTGACATAAAGTACCTGTGGGTAAGGATGGACTAAATGTAGCTGATCTAACATGCAATACTGACTCTACCAACCCACAGGAGCCCAATAAATGTGTGAATATGGTGTCCTGGAACTTTGCGGGTCTGGCAACCAAAATGGCAGATGAAAAATGGGTTTCTTTTATTAAACAATTTAAGGTTATCTGCCTCCAAGAGACATGGGATGTGGAGTGTGAAATGTTCTTAGAAGGGTATAAAGCATTCTCTGTGCCAGCAACTCCATCTAATAGAGGAAGACCAAAGGGAGGATTGGTGATCTTTGTCTCTGTTTTGATAACCTCGAGTATCCTCACCATCAATGTACAACGTTCATGTGTCCAGGGTATTGTTTTGTCTGCCAAAAGCAATAGGGTTGGGCTGGTTAATTTTTATAATGCTACTAATACCACCCTAGCATTTAATGAACTAAATGTACTAGACGAATATATTAATGTCTCCATGAAGAAACACAGCCTTAATCTAATGGTCATGGGAGATTTTAATGTCCACCTCTGTGGCGATCCCCTTAGGAAGTGTTTACGGGATTTAAACTGCGATAGAGCAGATGGGCTACATTTTGCACATACAGCAGAGGGTGAATTTTGCAATTCCATGATGAATGATTTAGTTCTAACAATGGGCATGGAAATTAGAGATCCCGGTAAAAGCTTTGACACTCCGACTTTTAAGGGGCATGGCAGAGGCACGTTTATTGACCACATGCTATTCTCTGAAGCTCTGTTGCCTTTCTTAGAATCCTTTGATATTAACAAAAGTGAGTTCAGTGATCACAACCCCCTTGTGGTTTGTCTCAGGGGTTTTGGTCTCTCAGATGTCATGCCCTCTCGCCTTGTAAGCAATCTGACAACGACTGATGGGAGGCGGCGCTTAAAGTGGTCAACTATTACCCCAGACCTTCTGTATAAAAATATAGAGGAATCCTGTGCAGATGAAATTGTTAATTGTACAGGGACAGATCCGGTGGGGGTGCTTAATGCCTTTCAAGCTTTGGCGGGGAAAGTGTCAGGGTTACTTACGAAACCATCTAAGGGAGACTCAGAGAAATGCGGGCCAAGGTGGTTTAACCAAGAGTGTTCAAAAGCTGCCCGTAATCTGAAGGCAGCATTGGCAGAGGTACCGCGGAACCAGGAGAAAATCCGACTCTGCCGCAAAGTATATAAGTCCTCCCTTAAAACACATAAGGAGACTTTGCGTGTGGAGGCCTGGAATGAGCTTTTGGACCCCGAGACTCTAAATAGTAGTACGAAATTCTGGCAGTTAGTAAAAAACCATTCCTGTCAGAACAACCGGGGGACGGGCTGGAGTGCTGTATAATGAAAGAGGATTGGTTTCGTCACTTTGAATCACTGTACTTTTCAGCCGACCCTGGCATTGGTGTGAGCTTTTCTAGTGAATCTAAAGGAGTACTCCGGTTTGAGTGTGGCGAAGTGCTTGAAGCCATAGAAGGTTTAACATCAAACAAAGCTCCCGGCCCAGATGGCATCCCCCCTGATTTATTTAAGTCCAGACCACACTTCTGGGCTCATATCTTGCTGGCGGTTTTCAATGCTGCCACTGTGGTAGGATGTCCAGTGACCTGGGGGGTGTCAACCATTGTCCCGGTTTTCAAAAAGGGAGATAGGGGTAGCCCACTGTGCTACCGTCCAATCTCCCTAATTGACTCAAAGGTTAAAGTTATCGGGAGAGTTCTGTTGAGGAGAATCACTAGTTGGGCATCCGCAAATAATGTCATGTCTATATCTCAATATGGATTCTGTGAGGGCAGATCCACGATAACTCAGTGTCTTAATTTATTCCTCATACTCAGCAAATACACGGTGGCCCAGAAGGGTACGATCCACCTCGCCTTCATGGACCTGTCGTCAGCCTTCGACTGTGTTAACAGGGGGAGGCTGTGGCAGCTCATGAGGGCGAGGGGAGTCGACACTGGGATTGTCGACTTCCTGGAGGATATGCACCATCAAACCAGTGCCAATGTAAGATATTCATCTAATGGGGACACCACTGATAAGTTTATGATAAATAAAGGAGTACGTCAGGGATGTATTCTTGCCCCTTTTCTTTTTAATTTCTATATTAATGATTTGGATGCAGCACTACAATCTATACAGGCTGACTGCCCCAGAGTAGGCAGAAGGGGCATCCCCGTGCTGTTATACGCGGATGACGCGGTTTTAATCTCGCGCACGGAGAAGGGGCTCCAGGCACTTTTAACTGCTTTTAATGTTTTCATGTCTGATAGGGACCTAATGGTTAATAATTCCAAGTCCTATGTAATGCAGGTTGGCCATCGCCCAAGAAAGAACTTTGTATTCAAGCTTGATGATAGTCCCATTCCGGTAACAGAGACTTTTTCCTATCTGGGTGTGCTATTTGACTCGAAGTTAAGTTGGGCCCCTCATCTGGTGAAGAAGAAGAATGATATGTTGAGGGTTAATGGAACCATCCTTAATCTTGCGAAAAAGATAGGAAAGAAACCAATAACTGCAATGATTAAGTTATATAATGCCAAGTCTGTAGCCACGGCGGTATACGGCAGTGAACTGTGGGGCTATGTGTCCAATACTCAATTACAGGTCATCGAAAACACTTTCTTTAAACGGTTACTATGTGTCCCTGCGAGTACCCCGAACCTTGTTGTGCATGAGGAGCTAGGGACACCGTTTTTATGCGATAACCTAGCACTGAAGCCACTGATCTGCTGGGTTTCGCTGTGGCTTAACAAGGAGATACCACTCACTCATCAGATTGTACGGGATGTAACATCTCAGGATAGCTGTATGCGCATCCCCTGGCTAAAATACTTGAAATCTTGCTTTGAAATGCTGGGGTGCGCCAAATTGTTCTCCCATCCGAGTGTCATTGTGAAGGGGGACATAACAGCGGTTAAAAGAGCCTATCTTAAGCTTAAATTGGCGGACAGAGAAAGTGTGGAAGTGCTGAAACCAAGTGTCAGAAAGTTTATCATGCTTAAGTCGTGTGGTGGAATGGAGCCCTACCTGGCTTGCGCCTTCAGCTCACATGAAAAGTTCTTGCTGACTAGGTTCAGATTTAACACTTTTCAGCAGCTTTTAATAAGACCCAAATCAGACATTTTTAGCAAACATGTAGCTCCCTGTGGCTGCGACGGGAGGTCTCCTCAGGATATGCTACATTTTATATTTTTATGCAGGTTTTATGATTATCCTAGACGCTACTTTCTTGTTGATTTGCAGAGAACACTGGATTTTAAACAAATTAGACCTGCCCTTATTTATTTGCAGCTCTTGCACAAGGATTGTGTACTCCATATTTTGTCGTTTTTAAAACTTGCACTGAGAATAAGAACTTGCTTAGACCTATGATCCTAACGATCATGATGATTTTTAATGATATCTGTGTATAATGTTTTTAATAATGTATTGATGCGTAATTTGAAAATGTAATAAATGTATGTACTTTTTATGGTTTGAAATATTAACCGAAATAAAGTCTCATTTGATTTGATTTGATTCAGAACAGAATATACTAGTAATGTTGAGTGTAGGTTCAATTTATACAGTTTAAGCAAAATTACATAGCTTTAATTATATATCATGTGGTGACATCTGAATGTATAAAGACCAGTTGTTATACATACGAGGGCTATCTCTTACATCTATCTGTGGATCTAACTGTGAAAACAAAGAAAACAGATTAACAACAGTGAATCAACAAACTTTACAAGTGATTTGTACATGCAACATAAACTCCCCTCATAGACAAGCCATGATATTGAATATTTTTGAAAGTAGGGGACCCCTATATATTAATAGTAATATACTTGCTATACATAGGGAAACTAATCAGGTTGGAAACGGTCTATAGTCAAGTAAATATGCAAACCTATAAAAACTATATGATATTCACCAAAAATTATATATATATAATTGGCCAGTAATAAGTGAGAAAGTCA
This sequence comes from Lissotriton vulgaris, assembly GCF_964263255.1. Lineage (NCBI taxonomy): Eukaryota > Metazoa > Chordata > Amphibia > Caudata > Salamandridae > Lissotriton > Lissotriton vulgaris. The sequence continues at coordinate 717,700,433 of NC_141695.1, forward strand.
CCCGACAAATGGAATAAAGTTATTTCTTTTATTTATTTTAAGATTCTTGCAAATGTTTTTATCTTTTATTAGTATTTTTGTTATTTATAAATATATTTTTTCTTCACATTTTTTTATATATCAGTTGATTATATAGTTGATGAACATTTCATATACATAAGATATTAAAACAGTTATAGACAAACATAAAATGAAGAGCAGACAATTAGTGTTGGCAATACGGCAAGATGGTTCACAACGCGCGTTTCGGCCTATATAGCCTTCCTCAGGTGGCCGTATATTGCTCTGAAATTTTAAGAAACATATTACGAGTGAGACTTAAACACTTGCCCATGCTATTACAAGAATATTCATACAATTGGTTGTAGAAGGGTGTTATTTTTATTTTACCACTTACATATTCATAGAAACTCTTTTGTTGCAATCTGAAATCAAATTAGTTCCCAACAGTTTAACAGTAGTCCACAAATAATGCTCATGCTGTCTGTGTAAATTGCATAGGAGGAAGGTACTCTTGAACACAGGTCTAAGAAGCATTTATTTTTATGTAGGCCATATTTATGATCTTTCATCAATGAAATAGAGGAAAGAGCTGATAATCGTATGGCATAGATTTAGTAGATGCCTGTCTTTGTAACATGTTTACATACAGAAACAAGCATTGGCATAGCCAATAGGTTTCGCCTTTGGGACCTTATAAATGTTTAGTTATCCAGCACAATATCCTTTTTGCAACAACATCAAGTGTTGCATGGCTAATCACTTATAAGCCAACAGTTGATGTTGTTGCAACAAGGATACTGTGCTGCATAACTAAAAACCTATGAGGTCCCAAAGGCAAAACCTATTGGCTATGCCAACGCTTGTTTCTGTATGTAAACATGTTATAAAGACAGCCATCTACTTATAAGGTCCCAAAAGCGAGACCTATTGGCTATGCCAATGCTTGTTTCATATGTCACCGGACATCATCTGCAGTGTCTAGTCTGTTCATCCTCTCTTCTCCTCCACTTTCTCATCCTCCTCGTGCTCGTTTGTATGGAGGCTTCTCCTCACCTCAGTGTTCGTCTCACATTTCACTATCCACTTACCTCCTCTTCTACTTTCTCCACCCAGTGATTTAGATCCCTTTATGTTAGGATTTTTCTGCGACCACTGCAGATGCAGGGACATCCAGACACCATCTAAGGTAAGAGTACTTGTGTTAGCCAATACCCTTGAAACTGGGTATACTGTGTGTGATGTAGACTTGGTACCCCAAGCCTCGTTAACTATTTAAGAATACGTGGTTGAGCAGTCAAAGCCTAGCTCTAAGGTTGATATGTAGGCTACGGAGCAAAATAATTAGCACAGTTGCAGTAAAGATGGGAATGTTCACCCAAAGTTGTAAGTTTATATAAATACACAACATTTTAGTAATAACTCAAAAATAAACACATGTATTTATAGTAGAGATGGGACTTAAACAGTAAAAAGCACTCAAAGCAAAATATACAATAAAACAATGATGCAAAACTAATCAGTTAGAAAACCACTGTCCCTGGCAGTAAGCAGTACATACTCTGTGCTGTTAGTAAATTGATCACACACATCAGAGTAATCCTGGAAAACTAGAGAACACAACAGAATAGTAAAGCATTTATCTTAATGTTGGAATTAGTCTGAAAATGTTCTCCAACATACTGTTCGCTATTTCCAGCCAATTGTGATTTGATTTGATGTGATTATGGGATTTGTAGAGCGAGCGAATGCCCTGAGGCGTCTTGGCTCTTCGTCTGATGTGATGACTTTAAGGCTGCGGAAGGAGATTTTACTGAACTGAGAAAAGCCAGGTCTTTAATGCCTTCCGGAAAAGTAGCAGCGATGGACTGTTTTTATTGATAATGGAATTTGGTTCCATGTCTTGGCTGCATGCAGCAGGAATCTTCTCCCTCCCCATCTAAGCTGTTTGAATCTGGGGGTTTTGATCAGCTTTGCGTTGCATGATCTGAGATTCCTGGTTGGTTTGTATTGTCTAAGGCTGGTTTTTAGAAATTGAGTGCCTATCCCTTGAAAAGCCTTATACACCAGGCAAGCTGATTTGAACCTTACTCTTTTCTCCATTGTGAGCCAGTGGAGGCTTCTGAGTCTGTGAACCACCGACTCGGACCTGGGGATGTCCAGAACTAAACTTGCCGCAGCGTTTTGGAGGCGCTGTAGCTTTAACATCAGTTGGTTTTGTAGCCCAGCGTACAGTGCGTTCCCGTAGTCTAGCCATGATAAAGCCAGCATGGTTACCAAGGTTTTGTGAGTTTCTACAGGAACAAATGGCGATACATTTTTTATTAATTTCAGGACATACCACACGGATGATGAGAGGTTATTAGTCTGGTCGCGGGAAGTTAATTTAGAGTCAAATACAAAGCCCAGATTCCTGACTTTGTCTAGTGGTGAAGGGCAGTTGCCCAGACTGTCTGGCCACCACTTGTGAGACCAGATGCTGGGCTCTACCCCTATCAGCATTACCTCGGTTTTGTCACCGTTCAATTTTAAGCAGTTAAGTTGCATCCAACGGTTGACTTGTTCCATGCAGTTGCGAACTTGTCAGGTGTTTCGCCTGTGTTGTGGGAGATTGACACCACTATTTGGGTGTCGTCTGCATAGGACACGGGTAGAAAGCCACAGTTTCTGATGATGGTTGCTAAAGGCGCAACATAAATATTAAAAAGGGTGGGACTCTGGGACGAGCCCTATGGTACCCCCCACGGGGACTTAAAAGGTTTGGAGGTGTGGTCCCCTAGATTGACTGAGAAGGTTCTCTCCCCCAGGAATGATGAGAGAAGCGCCAGTGCTGATTCGTGCAGTCCAATTTCAGCTAGGCGGGTCAGGACTATGTACTGATTCACGGTGTCGGTGTTCAAGGTGCCGACAGGTGTAAAAGGATCAAGGCAGCCTTCCCCCCTGCATCAGCTACACTCCTGAGTTCTTCCACTGCCATGATCAGAGCGGTCTCAGTCCCGTGTTCTTCCCTGAAACCATACTGTGATTGATCTAAGGCCTGGGTAGATCTAAGAAATCCCGCTAGCTGTATATTCAAGATCTTTTCTAGCACTTTCGCATGGAAAGGTATTCTCGAAATGGGCCTGAAGTTTGCCAGGTTCCGAGGGTCCAAGCTCATTTTTTTTAGTAGTGGCAAGACCGGTGTGGATTTCCAGCTATCCGGGAAGCAGTTTGCCTGTAATATCTTTGTGAAGAGCCAGTGAAGCTGTTCAATGAGCAGCTCCGGGGACAGGTGTAGGACTCTAGGTGGGCATGGGTCAGATATACCACCTGACTTAGTTGTCAGTATTATTTGGCGTATTTGCTCCACTGAGGGGGTGGAGAACCGAAACCCTGGGTTCTTGGTCTCTGTGTTTCTGTTAGATGTACACTGTATCTTTGAAGGAGGGGGATTCTGATTGATGGCTGTCGCGACAGAGTCGTATACTGATTTTACCTTGTTGACAAAGAATTGGCCTAGCGTGTTACATAAATCAGTGCTCCCTTCTAATTGTTTATTTGAGGCGAGATTAGACAGTTTTTGACTGTCGCAAACAGTTCTTTACTGGAGTTTTTGGACTTATTTATCTTCTTAATGAAATAAGTAGATTTCTTTGCGACTATCAGTTTTTTGTAGGTCGCCAAGGTCTCACAGTAGGTTTCCTTAGCAGCTACTTCATAGTTTGTTCTCCTTTTCCTTTCAGCCCTTCTACAGGCCTGCTTTTAGAGCCTCAACCTCTCGGAATACCAAGGATGTGATTTGTTAATCCTCCTTGATCTTTTTCTATGTGTATATTGAAATCCCCCAACATGGTATAGTCTGCCCCCCTTATGCTGGATTCTAGAAAAGGGCCAAGTAGCTGTGTCAGGGGGCTATTTGCCGATGGCGGCCTATAAAGCAGAAGGCCTTCAAATGTGTAGTTATTCGTAATAGTGATCTGGCATGAAAGGGTCTCACAGTCTGGGCTGCTACCAGTGGCTGAGCTCCTAACCTGAAGGTCATCCTTACCAATTATAGCTAGCCCTCTCCCTCGTTTTCCTTTCCTATCTGCCCGGGTTATCGTGTAGCCCTCGGGGAGAGCCAGTGCGAGCTCTATATCAGAGGCATCGTTTGCCCATGTCTCTGTGGTAAATAGCAGGTCTAGGTCGTGATTTTCAATCAGGTTTGCTGCTTCCGTATTGTGTTTTACTAGGGACCGTGCGTTAATTAAGGCTGCTTTAATCACTTTGATTACCACCTTATCGGCATGCGTACAGCCCCGAGTGAGGCTTTTTATCATCGCATAGCTGAAGAAAATGCACAACTCAGGCAGTGCTTGGATTCGGACAATGGGTTGAGTACAGGGCAGAGTGGACTGTGCCTAAGGTTCAGTATCTCATTGGTGCTTTAAATCAGCCTGGCCGGGCTTAACTTATTTTGGGCCGGGATTCCGACCCTAGGCCCGGGCCAGGCGTGGACGGGCGCAGACGGGCTCGCCTTTGGCGCGCCAGCGGCGCGTCCGCTCTATCATTGGTTTAAGTAGGTTCTGTGCCGTGGTCAACTAGACCGCTCACCACCGGAGACGGCTCCAACCGGAAGTTAGTCAGTGCTGGCGGTGCGTTCCGCACCCTCCGTACAAGCGGCACTTGCTGTGACGGACCGGGGTGCGTTGGCGCGATCTCGGTTTCAAATGTAAGTATTGCAGTGATTTAAAAGGTGACTAAAAACAAATCTGTGAAACTAATGCAACTTTTAAAAATCAGCAGTTGTTAAAAAGTGAGCTTTAACTTCAACGCTATTCAGTGCTTACAACGCCTCAATCGCGTGCTTACAGCGTATCAGTCGCGTCCGAACAGAGCTACGGCAGTCCTAAACAGCAGACTCCATGTCCGCTCCGTTATCGCATTAAGTAGGCTCTGAGCCGTGAGCAACTAGGCCGCTCACCACCGGAGACGGCTCCTCCCGGAAGTGAGTCAGTGCTGGTGGCGCCCTCCGCACCCTCCATTCAAGCGGCACTTGTCGTTACGGACCGGGGTGCTTTGGCGCGATTACAGTTTCAAATGTAAGTATTGCAGTGATTTAAAAGGTGACTAAAAACAAATCTGTGCAACTAATGCAATTTTTAAAAATCAGCAGTTAAAAAGTGAGCTTTAACTTCAACGCTATTCAGTGCTTACAACGCCTCAATCGCGTGCTTACAGAGTATCAGTCACGTCTGAACAGAGCTACGGCAGTCCTAAACAGTGTGATCACACTACCAAAAAAATCACGTTTCTCCTGCTAAAACTGAGGTACTTGTTTTGTGGTTCAGAAACGTTTATTGTTAGAGAAAAAGACCAAATACAAAAAACAAAGTAACAATCACAAATATAGTGAAATGGTAACCTGCAAATGAAATGACTATTGCCTTGGAGGTAAGAAAAGAGAATTACTGTAACTATTAAGACTAGCTCGTTTCCTGCTTAATCAGCATCATCGAAGATCTTCATTTCTATCTCTATGGATCATAAAATTGTAGACAGAAAAACAGCCACAGCACACATATGCATAAAAATACAAATATAAAAATCCATAATTAGGATTATATCAATATATAAAAAGATCTGGCTAGCATATTTAAAAGGAACAATATAAAACCACACAATTCATAACACGAACCAGTGTATAGAAAGCATAAAAAGACAGTGGTCATAATTAAATTCTACAGCAATATTAAATGTCCCACCACAGTACATCACAGACCTCAAATGATTCGTTTCATTGATCAGAAGCTAACTGCACGAATTTGAAACGCCTAATCCAAAATGCCTTTAAAAACATAGCCAGACAAAAGTAACACAATCTGACTGGTGTTACTCTTTATTTGTTTAAACATTTCCAGGAGCTCTCTACTACCCAGTTTTTTTCACAAAGGAACAATCAATTTTTAACGTATGTGTTTGTAAGAAGGGCAAAAAAACGTGAATAAGCGATTTAGAACATCCAACACAGCCTACACACAGATCATCGTATGGACCATTATCCTGTTGCCATCTACCAGTAAATGATTTTACAGGTAAAGTACCATACCTTAATTGAAGGTAGAGTTTTCTGGCTAGTGGAGGGACAATTTCATTGATGGCACTTTCATTGGAGGCCAGTGGCTTTTGGTCAATGAAAGACACAGATAAGGAGACCTTGCACTGTGTACCGTTGTCTATTGCCACACTCTCCCAGAATATTTATTTTATGCTGGCCTTGCCAATTAAACACATACTCTCTGGTGAGGCCCAATATTTATCCAATTTCAGTCTATGAAGTAGGGCCTTAATAGGACAGAGCCACAGTTTCCTGCTTAATGATTGGGTCCCTTTAGGGCCTTGATTATAAAAGGATGCTCAGCGATGATGGGCGTCCCTCAAGCTCAAACGCTTTATACTCGAGCATGCAGGCCTCTCTTAACCAGATAACGTGGAGATCAGCTTTGTGCTAAACTTCTATCAAAGTACCTGGAGCAGCCAATAACAAAACAATAGAAGTTAGGTCTTAGATTGAGTGTGCTTGCATGTAGAGGCACCACTCAGCTTACCTGCATGTGTAACTATAGTTTGTTGGGTCAGCCCTCCTCTGGTCAATGATTAGGGGTCAGATGTGAGTTTGCTAAAGGCTTTCACGTGGGCAATGTCAGCAGCAGTGGCCTCAGCTTCAGAAGGGCTTTGTGACTTGTTCCTAGCCGGAAGAAAAGTTTTGCATTTAACTCTCCAAATTCTGTAAGTACAAACGGCAGCAGTGTCTATGAAGGTAGATACCCAAGAGGTGCTCAGGAAGCTGGAGGGAAGCTCCTGATTCTCCCATATGCTGGCAGTCTGAGAGCAGCTCCCTCGTAGATTCGGTGCATTCTTGACAGTTTAAGAATCCAACTAACCAGGTTGGAGCAGTTTCTCTCCTAAGATTTTTTCAGGGAGAGACACAGTTCCAGCATGCAATAGTCACTGCCTATATGCAGCTGATCAAATCAAATCAATAATCTTTATTCGGATATAAAATATCCATAAAAGCACAGAGCGAAGATACCAGCAAGAAATGTGCTTGTAAAATATTACATAAATAAGACAATAAACACATGACTTAAAACCATGACTACACAGGGACCTATACATTATGCAAAACAACGCAACAAATTCATCATAAACTTATGGTTAGGTCAGACCAATAACAAGGTATTTAATTTCATAAAATATAGCAGGTTAATGTAGTAAAGTGCAAAAGGCAAAAGGTTTGACAAAATAGCAGCAGAATATTTGTAGGACACTATACAGTGTGAGCAGCCTGGTACATTAAAAATGCAATGAAAATTAAACTATAAAGTTGGGATCATAAATTAAATGACAACATTTTTTAGGGCATCAATCAAAGTCCAAATTCAGGTTCCTTATCAACAAAATGTTTAAAAGGAAGTGCAGTCAGGTCTATTTATGAAGTGTTAATGGAGACGCGTGAGCAGATGGCCATTTTCAGAAAAGTGCTAACGTGGAGGACTACATTTTCCCCATGAAGCTTAAGGGTGGCCCTATAGGCTGCCCTAAAGTCAGTAATGGCCAGGTCTTTAAAAAAAGGATTAAACAGATGTTTGCTATATTTTTGGTAAGTTACAAAAAAATAGAAAGTGTAACATAGATTGATTGCCGCAGGAACAGGGCGTTTGCTCAAGATTGATGTTAAAGCCTAGAAGAAAACAGGCGAAATAGCAGGCTTCGGTCCCAGCTGTTGATGGTTTTTAGGAGATAGCTAGCTGGTAAATGTGAAGGGGGACTATCAGCATCCACCATGGATATATGCCATGCAACTTGATTTCGGGAGTTCTTGTTCATATCTTATACCACGGTAGTGTGCATATAGGGCCTCCTGAATGATTTTTTTATTAATACCCTCCGTATGACTTGGGTTTAAAAAGATATGGTCAAGGTTTATGCTAGACAGGCTGGTCCTAACAGCCGCCATCCATGGTATATCTCCGCCCCTGTCACATTAAAGGCAGTCAGCTATAATTTCTCTAGTTAACGTGGCTGCTGTATTCTGCCAAACCTTTAGCCAAAATATAGCCGGGCGATACCTAATATAGTCTTCAACATAAGACAACTTTAGTTCCTTGTGGCACACAAAGGATGAGGACGAAATTGGTGCCCCCAAGATTCTCCGACAGAATCTGTTTTCTTCTACCTGAATGCTGTTACAATTTGTGTGACCCTGTATTTTATATATTTTCAGTAAAGATAGCACTACCTCTGTTCTTCTAGGTTGGGGGAGGCTCAAGATAGAGTTGACAGCCTTTAAAAATTTACTCTGGCTATGCACCAGGTGAGCTGACCAAGAACCATTATCTGAAAACACTAGACCCAGGTATGGAAAAGTGAGGGTGCACATGAGATTTTCAGAGCCTGAGGTGATTACTTTAACAAAGTGTCTTTTGGGGCCACAACTCAAAACCTTTTTCTTCAAATGTATACAAAGGTCTAAACCGTCCATAAAATCAACCAAGCCCCTAACTAAAGTGCACAGTGCATTTGGGGTGCGGCCCACTAAGACCTTGTCATCCGCATATAGTAGGGCAGGCAGTTTGTTACCATTAATCATCGGGACATGTCTGGTCAAATTTGTCAGCACATTATGTAACTCATTGATGTAGAAAATAAATAAGAGTGGAGCCAGTACGCAACCCTGTCTGATCCCTCCGCCAATAACTATGTCCCCTGAAACTGCCCCATCCCTGCTGATCCTCACCCTTGCCCTCAGGTCCCTGTGTAAATAGGCTAAAAAATGCACTAAAACCTCATCCAAACCATATTTTAAAAGGCATAACCATAGACGCGATCTATTAACAAAATCAAAGGCTGAGGTAAGGTCCATAGAGGCTAAGTAAATGGGAGAGTGCCGGGCTATTGTATATTTGGCGATGATCAAATTGAGATTGAGGGCATTGTTCCACGGTTCCCAAATTACTTCTAAAACCCAGATGTCACTTATTTAAAGTACTTTCCTCCTCGGCCCAAAACCTGATTTTGTTAAATAGCACCCTCCTGAGTATTTTAAGTGTTATCAATCAGGAAGATTGGTCTGTAGCAGCTAGGGTTAGATCTGTCCCCCTTTTTAAAAATCGGCATAATAATGCTGGTCGACCAAGAGCTAGGAATTTGGGTGTTTGTTAAATTGTTAAAAACGTTGATTAAAAGAGGCACCCATAACTCAGGTTTATGCTTAATAAGGTCGATGGGAAGCCCATCGGGGCCAGGGGCTTTGTTACCTAAACTTTGGTGGATGGCATCCTCAACTTCAGATAGAGATATCTGAATTTGTGTAGCCGCATAAATGTCTGTGAGATCCTCACTCCTGAGGCGGGGCGGTGTATATTTTGGAGAAATGAGCTTCGCTAGTTATATTGCAACTTAGGGGAGTGAGTCTAAGGCCCATGGTTCATATGTCTTTGACTGCTGCCCAGAAACCATTTGTGTTTTTAAGTCTAGCAGCACAAGCCAAATTGTCCCATTGTTCCTTCAGGATCTCATCTTTCCTCTGCTTAGTCACTTTTTCAAATTGATACCTCAGTAAACTAACGAGGTTTGCATCCCTTGGTGCCCCCGTAAGGGCAACGCGGAGCTCTCTATTTGCCAGTGAGCAAGCACTATTAAACCACTTAGGTTTATGGTTGTTATTAGATGCAGGCCTTGAGATCATTTGTTTGATGCCTGCATATAAGTGGATAAAGGCGATAACTACACTTTAGTGTTGTCAATACCTTTACAAATAATTCTTTAATTATCTGTTGAGGATGCTAAACTGCAGGTCCCTGGTTCTTCAATAAAGTCTGGTCTAAGGGCAACCCTAAGTGTAACCGAGGTTGGATTATGGTCCCCATACACGGTAAGTTTAACCTCAGTTTTTGCTAAAAAATCTTCTAATAGATCAGATATAAAAACATAATCTATTATTGATGCGCAGCCGCGGCCTCTATAGGTGGGTATTGGGTGACTGTCATTTTGATTTACGGCCGCGATGTCCATCACATTTAATAAATTGTGATTTAACAAATAGTCTAGTAATTTAGCCCCGTTTTTACACGTGTGCCTGGGGTTGGTGGACGGCAACCAAATGGTTTGCCTCGGCGATCTTAACATTAAAGTTGCCACCCAAACAGATTCCAGATAAATTGTAGTTCTCCGTTCAACTTTGTAAGTTCGAGACAAAATTAAAAAGATTTGCAAAGTTCGCATTAGGTACAGTTAACAAATCATTATTATAAAAATTGATCAAACAAATGGGGACCCCCGGGATGTATATCAGGGCTTGAAAGTTGGCACTATTAGTGGTAATGGTTTTCACGCTATCACCTGAAAAATGTTGACCCATATGGAAAGGCCACCAGAAGGTCGCCCATGTTTGGGGACGGGTGCGGTGACGTTAAAGCATTCAAACCCTTCTAGATATAGTTCCCTTGTTGCCCAAGTCTCCTGAAACATTAAAATATCATATTTATTTACCATCTTAACCCAGTCCTCAATACTTACTTTAGAGGCCAGCAGGCAATATTCCAGCTTAGCACTTGCAGGTTTGTGTCATGTGGCTCCGAGCTGTCGTTTTCCAGGTGGACCGGCCTGGGTAAAGAGGGAGCAGATTTAGTTGGTGTTAATATAGGCATCAATCAGTCTAAACTGTCTAAACCAGAGAGGGCAGAACGCCTGTTATGTGTCGAGTATGGGGAGATAGCAGGTGTATTTTGCCCAAAGTTTGGTTTATTAAAAAAGCCAAGAGGCAGTGACCAAATATGAGTGGGTGAAGAGCTGTTATGCTCTTTTGACATCAATATAGATCTTACAAGTGACGGTCGGCGGAAATTGATGAAAACACAATCTCCCTCTATGGTCTTACGCGAGGGTCCAACCCAGCCAACCCTACGCACCATTATGATGTCATTGCTGTTAGACATCCTGAACCCTTTGTGTTTAGCCAGCCAGTCAGTGCTCTTGTTACTTAATTGATCCCATGACCTTAGGCTGGTTTATCCCTATAGGGGGGAACCCCGCAAGAACCGGGACATAAGAGTTTGAGAAGTAGGGGACCCCTATATAATAATTATACACTTGCTATACATAGGGAGAGAAAATTACTTTGAAAAAGGTCTACAGCCAAGTGAAAAAACTCAATGGAAGAAAAATTATCTAAGCAAGACAATAATTAAATATATAATCAAACGCCCACAGGACAAAGACTAACTACGTAATTGATAGATCAATTCTTTCATTTTATTGTTCAAAACATATATATCTTTTTTATCACCTTTTCTCTTTTCTTTCCTTAGTTTTAAATAGTTTTCAATTCATTTACAACGATTCATTAAAAAACATATAACAAACAGACATATAGCTTAAGACATGACAGGTGATGGAGGCAATGCGGTAGATGGACACTACGCGCGTTTCGGCTAGGCAGCCTTCCTCAGGTGACCGTCTATTGCAAATCTTAAACCGGGCTATAGAAGAAAATAATAAATACAGCCAGTCGTCAGACACTTACTTTCCTATTGGTGATACTGATGTATTAAGATTGGCCCGACGGTAAATGCATTAGGCGATGATCCCTTAAAAGAAAGAGTATATTGCTCAAATGTCTTCTTGATCACGATTCTTATGCAAAAGCAAAAGGGGTATCAGATAGCACTGATTATTCTGGTATGAGACTAGGATGAGCGAGGTCAGCCAATCTAGTTAGGACGACTTGCGGCTGACCAAGAGCCAGAAATATGGTGATGACGCATGATTTGTAAGTCCCAAAATGGATAAGCAGTGGCGGGATATGGCTCTCTGCAAATTTGACACCGTAAATCAACCGGCGCCTGTCAATAGCCTGGATATTTTTTGTTTTGTATCCAGGCTATTGACAGACGCCGGTTGATTTACGGTGTCAAATTTGCAGAGAGCCATATCCCGCCACCGCTTATCCATCCATAATTTTTCTTCCATTGAGTTTTTTCACTTGGCTGTAGACCTTTTTCAAAGTAAAGAACCGGGACGTAAGGACAGGCCACCGGTGGTAAACTTAAAACCTCTTTACTTGGCTCAAGAGTCCCACACCCATTATTTTTTGTAGCAGGGGTCATACTCTGGGGTTGCATGCTGAGGGTGTGCTAGTTGTGGGGGCTGTGAGGGGAGCATGGTCCACTGATTGGCTAGGTGGGTATAATCTGTTATGGTTGCTTGGCTTTGGAGGAATTACCTCGTTGGTAGGATGTTTGGAGAAAGTATATTCTTTGACTTTGCAACAAGTGTCACAGGAATCGGTTATAGGAGGCTGCACTGGGGTTAAAGTTTGCTGTTGCATACTAGAAGTAGTTACACTCGGGGGCTGCGATTAATGGGTTTCTCCCTGTTTGGGTAGCGTCTCGGGTACATTGTTGTGAGAGCTTAGCTTATTAGTTAATGATTCTAAGCGATCCATGCGTAAGTTGTGGTTTTGAGCGTGGGGGTTGTTTCCTCTTTGAGCAAACAGGTTTAGTAGATTTCCTTTTTCTTTTTGCCCCGGCAATTTCTGCATTTGTGGAAGCATTCACGATTATGCCAGTATCCACAAAAATAAATCTTGTGTGACTATTGCGTAGAAGTCAGGAATGATAAGGGGTGTCAAAGGGGTGGCCCAGCCCGGTCTGTGATGGGCACGGCCCGCGATGTGGGAGTACCGATGGGCTTAAGTCGGCGCCTCCTGGCGCTTAAGGTGCGGGCAGTAGGCGGCGTTGACGGGGCTTGCGGGGCCGCAAGGGGTGCTGGAAGTTGTAGTTCACTTCCTCCCAGTCACCCGGTCTCAGTCTTTCTCGGCCCCCAGCAAGAAGAGAGCAGCAGCAGCGGTTTTGGCAGTGGAATTAGGCTCCCTATGCAGCTGATGTGTGGAGGTGGGGAGTGGTGGACAATATTATACGATATAGACACATGGTGTTTCATTATAAAAACAAATCTGTGACCCTTTTCCTAAAAGTCTTGAACTACTTTAGATTGATGATTATATAGATGTATAGTTAGTTCACTGTCTGCCTGCCTACATTTGGTACTGCTGCTCATTGCTCTCTGACAAGCAAACTTATTTCTGATTCGAAAGTAACCCTAGGTGGAGCTGGCGGAGCTGTACTACGCGGAGGTCCACGAAGTTGGGGACCAAATCTGTGGAACTCCGCCACCCGCCTCCACCCCCCCTTCTAAGAATGAATTAAAACTACATTAAAAGTAAAAGAATAAAGACTTACCTTGACTGAGGCGTCCCCAAGCTGCCGTCCTCCTCTTCATCGCCATCTCAGGGTGATCTTCGCATGCGCATTCCTTGCGACAAAAATGTGCATGTGCTGGTACGCGTGCATGCGCAGATTACCCTGAGACAGCAATGAAGAGGAGAACGGCAGCCTGGGAACGCTGCAATGAAGGTAAGTCTTTATTCTTTTACTTTTAATGTAGTTTTAATTAATTCTTAATAGGGGGTGGGGGTGGAGGCGGGGGCTGGTCAACTCCGCTCCGCTGGGAATCTCCACACACTCCGCAGGCTGAGCTGAGCTCTCTGCCTGCGGTTATTCGAAAGCCGAATTTATGAACAGATTGTTGTAGACTCCCGTTTTTAAGAGTACTCTTGGTTAGATTTTCTTAGCACACATAGTTGTGGATATACCCATGCTTCTTTGGTGATAGAGAAAATTGATATGTCACCTCCTACTTCTCCCTTTGGGATGTACACATTAGCCTTGAAATGGATTGGAGGGCTGTAGACCTGCCAGAGAGCTCTCATAGTTTGATAATAGGATCACCCTGTTTCCAGACCCTTCTTAAATCCACACACACAGGAAATTATATGTCTGTAGCATGTGTGGCTGTAGATGCACATGCTCTGCATACTCCTGCCATCAAGTGTCGGGATGTTTGCTACTTGTTTTCCTTCAAAAAAGTCTTTAGATTCATGAGGTATAGTGACTCTTCCATTTGTTAGCAATGCGCACAGGCTCCGGCTCCATTGTTAGATTGTTTTTTTTCCACCATCAGGTTCGGACGTGTACTGATGGGGCTCAGTTTTCAGCTCCTAATAGCGCTTACAGCTGGACCCAGTTACCTCATGACTCCAGTGTCACTGAAGACTCCCTATAGATCCTTTATTCAACTTCAACAACAAGATCACCTCAGTGCCCCTCAGCTGGAGCTTTTCACGCATCATCTATGGAACCCTGTCAATGAGATAGCCAGGCCAATGATGGGAAAGACTCTCTTCCAATACTGCCCCCATTTGTACTGTATGTTCCCCTGGATCGACCACCAACAAGTCTGAAATCTAAGCCCTTCCCCTGAGCACAGAGACACCATGTGCTAGGCCTACCTTGTTAAGCCATTTCAAATGCCACTATCCACTGCACCATAGATGCTGCAGATACCACAACCAGAGGAGTTAACACTAGCATCTTGCTCTGACGTCACACTAGGCTCCTTGTCTCAAGCTTTAAGACAGAAGTACAGCAACATCTGTTGAACCTGCCGTTTGAAGGTGTACACTTCTTTAAATACCAAGTAGATAGATGCTTGAAAAGCTCAAAAAAGATACAGACACAGCCAAGGCTTGGGTGCCCTTCAAACCACTAGCAGTTAACAACATCAGGGGCAGGGGCAAAGGAGGCTCGGCTAAAGGAGCTTCCTACTCCAAGCTGTGACTCCCTTTTACTCTTCTCTGTTCAAACTACACCTGTTATGGGGGAGACTGCATGAGTTACTTCCACGTTGGGAAGGGATCACCTCCGACCAACAGGTGCTCTCCATCATAGAGCATAACTACTGTGTAGAGCTCATTGCAACTCCACAAAATATTTCACCCGCAGACACACCCTCTCTGGAGAACACCGGTGTCTTCTTAAGGAAATGGTCCAGGTTTTCATTCTCAAAAGGCGATAGAACTAGACCCACTGCAGCATCATGGAAAGGGATTGTACTCCCCATACTTTCTAATCCCCAAAAAGGAAGAGTCACTAAGGCCCATACTTGACCTCGGGCACCTCAACAAGTGCATCCTCTAAGAACACTTCCACATGGTCACTCTGCAGGATGTCAACACACTGCTGCTGCAAGGTGACTTCTTGACTGTACTTGAACTCAAGAATATCTACTTCCTCATACCTGTCCATCCCACTCATCAATGCTACCAATTTTTCGTGGAAATTGGTCAACATCATCAGTTCAAAGCGTTGCTATTTGGGGTCACCACTGCCTCCAGAGTATTTACAAAATGTCTCTCTGTGGTAGCTGCCCATCTCAGAAGGAGCGTCCCCTTCACCTATTCTCATGTTTAGACATTTGGCTGATCAAGAGAGCAAGCAAAGAACAGTGTCTAGCTCACACCCAAGCCACTATATCCTCTCTCCACAGCTTGGGCTTCACCATAAATACCTTCAAATACTACCTTCTGTCCCTTCAGATCCAGCCCTGTCTGGGGGCTGTATTCAATACAGTCACCAGTAAGTCATACCCCCAGTCAAGCATGGGCTCAAGCATTTCAGCAGATAATGCCTCTTTTTCAACAACTTACTGTTAATGGCCACTACAACAAAGGGGCCTCTCCCTCAATTACTTCTGGCTTCTGGTTAGCTCTCAAGGCTTTGAACCAGCAGGTTCAGCACAAGGAAGTCATGATAAAGGCAGACAACATGACCACTATGTATTATCACCAAAAGCAAGGCAGCACACACTCAACATAGCTAACCGCACCGGCGCAAAGCATTTGGCATTGGGCAGTTGACCAGCAGATGCACCTCCTTGCAGGGTTCTGGGAGTCAACAACAACTTTGCAAACCTACTGAGCAGGATGCAGTAATAAGTCCATGAATGGGAACTGCACCTACTAGTCTTACTGCCGTACTTCTGCCGTGGAGGGGGGGGTCCATGAGATCGACCTCTTTGCTACTGCCGAATGCAGAAAATGTCAAAACTTTGCCTCCAGGTTCTCACAGTCAATGGGCAATGCTCTATGGATGGATTGGTCAGGGATATTTGCATACCCTTTTCCTCCTTTCCCACTGCTTCCATATGTGATCCGGAAGCTTTGGCAAACCTACCTCACTCTCATCCTAGTGGCTCCCACGTGGGCCTGACTACACTGGTTCTTGGCCCTTCTAGAGCTGTCAGTGTTCCCCACGAGAAGCCGCCCAACCGGCCAGGCCTTCTCACTCAGAACCAAGGCACAATCAGACACACCAATCCAAGGCAGCTCAATCTAGCTAATCTGTGGAACTCCGACATCAGCGGGGAACAGACTTTGAGCTGTGAAAAGTGTGTCTGGAGAATAACCTTTGGTCTCTCACAGTTGCTTGCTGGTAGGCATTTACCTGGCGGACAGTTGGTCCGGGGATATATGGATGAAATGAGGTCCCCCTGCCCTGAAAAAATTGCCAACGAGTAGAAAAGGCAATGAAACATGTTCGTTTTCTATTTAAAATGGTCTAATATATGGTAGGGTTTTTTAAAATCATGAGCGCAGGCATTTAAATGCTAATTGCCAGAGGCCCTATGCAACTCATTTCTATCCTTTTTTCTTGTGAGGAAGAAGTTATCCTCCCTCTTAGGGGGGCTCCTGGGGTTGATAGATGTGTGCTGTATAAAAAAAACTAGTATTAGACAAACAATGAACACACATACACAACATTCTTCTTGAACTTATTCGGGCATTGGTTCCTTCAGGGGCAGAGGAGAGGTGCCAATGATGATATGTGAGCGAATTGGCGAGAAAATGGCAACTGCTCCTTGGTGTTTGCTTGCTTTCCTGTCTGGGTGTTCTACGGGTACACTTAGTTTATCTCTTGGCATTGACCTGGTTTCTTGGTTTTATACATTGACACATGCAAAGGGATGTTCTTGTAGCTTTGCACTAGAGCTTGCCCATATCACAATAGTGAAATGAGGGACCTCATCGAAGCGTTAAATATGATTAGGAATTAGTGATATTCCCAGGGCGTATTGTTTGTTAGCTCAATCTAGCAATCTGGCTCTGATGTCCTAGAATCGGTCTACCTTAGTTTCCCTCAAGAAATCAGATCTAGCTTGTACTTCCATATTCCTTCATTTAGTGCTTTTGCAGCCTACATGCAGGACAGAGAACACTCTTCCTTACTCAAAATTCATGTCACCAAAGCTTTCATGGAAAAATTCAAATGTTTTATCCCACCTAGGGTACCTGCCCTGTCTGCAACCCTAACATTATACTTACCAGACTTATTGGTCCTCCCTTTTGGTCTCTATATTTGTGCCCTTTACAGTTCCTCTCCTGGAAAGTTGCTTTCTTTGTAGCTATTACAGCCTAAAGGTGTGTTAGCGAGTTACAGCACTACACCCTTGAGGAGTCTTTCATTCAAGTTCATAATGAGAGATCCGTACTCAGAACTATTCTTAAATTTCTTCGTAAGGTGGTAGTCCCCTTCTATCTTAACCAGTCCATTGAGCTCCTTGTCCTTTTCCCTCAGCCAGACTCAGTGGTAGCGAAGTCCCGTCACACCATTGATGTCAAGCATGTTCTCATCAACAGCACCAAGTCCTTTCATAAAACGCAACAACATTTTGTTTTTGCACAGAAGCTGTGGTATCACATAACGGTACAAAAGGGGGTGATGATGTATGGAGCATCTGAACCAATCAAACGCTCACACCCAGTCAACAGATCTCGGTTTAATCCATCACCGTTCTTTAGCCCACTCTGCCATCCAGCCCGCACTGCCAAGCCATGCCTTCCCTGGACCGGATTCAAGCTTCCTTGGACCGGTTTCTGGCATTACAGCCGTCTTCAGCCAGGCTTGCTTGAATCCAGTGGCAAAGTGAGCAAGGGACTCACGTCTGAGCATACCCTGCCAACTTATGGAGAACAAAGCGGTACAAAAGGGGGTGGTGATTGACGGGGCATCTGAACCAATCAAACACTCACACCCAGTCAACAGATCTGGGTTTAATCCATCACAATTCTTTAGCCCTCTCTGCCACCCCAGTTCAGACATCGCCATATGCAAATCAGTCTGACCCTGTGCCTCATGGGAACATTACAGCCCGAACTGCCAAGCCATGCCTTCCCTGGACCGGATTCAAGCTTCCTAGGACTGGTTTCTGCCATTACAGCCGTCTTCAGCCAGGCTTGCTTGAATCCAGTGGCAAAGTGACCAAGGGACTCACGTCTGAGCATACCCTGCCAACTTATGGCGAACAAAGCGGTACAAAAGGGGATGGTGATGGACGGAGCATCTGAACCAATCAAACACACACCCAGTCAACAGATCTGGGTTTAATCCATCACCGTTCTTTAGCCCACTCTGCCACCCCAGTTCAGACATGGCCATATGCAAATCAGTCTGACCCTGTGCCTCATGGGAACAGTCCAGCCCAAACTGCCAAGCCATGCCTTCCCTGGCCCGGATTCAAGCTTCCTAGGACCGGTTTCTGGCATTACAGCCGTCTTCAGCCAGGCTTGCTTGAATCCAGTGGCAAAGTGAGCAAGGGACTCACATCTGAGTATACCCTGCCAACTTATGGCGAACAAAGCAGCACAAAAAGGGGTGGTAATGGACGGAGCATAACAGCAATGGCCATCTATATTAGTGTTATGTGTTATGTGCAATTAGTGTAAGCATTTCTCTGTGGGATTTGAGTTGAGATAGTCCTCTCACATCATTATACCAATATACACACAACAAATAGATTTAGGCTCTGAACACTTATACCTAAAAGACACTTATTGAGGTACTGCAACCTACCTCACAGTAAAATATATTATAATGATCAAATATATAAAGCCCCTTCCAGGAGTGGGGAGTGAAAACCACACCAAAATATGAGACCGATGCTTCTCTGTCACATCAACCTGCTACAATGGAATAGCCTCTCTTCAGACAATTGATACTCCCAAGCCCAGTTCTATATTTTCTCCCCAACTCATGCACCAACCTTGAATGCCAAGCACTAAATGAATGTGATTCCTGTAAAAAGTGATGTTCACAATTTTCAAGCAAAATGCGCGTCACGGTACGACATGGCTCAGAGTAACCTAGATTGCATGAAAATTATATTGCACTACTTGAAAATGTATAGCACCTCAGAGGACCTCCATGCAACTGTATATACTTTGTCACTCACATGTAAGCCTGTGCCTCTCTCTAGTGCTTAGAAGCAAAAGATGAGCAGTGAGTGGTACACAAAGATAAATATTTTGGGTAAATGTTGGTGCTTATGAGAGGATTCTGATGGGAGCATTAACACTGCTATGGGAATGACGTGCAATCACTGCTATAGAAGTGACATGCAGTTGCATATGAGATTCTCAGGCAACGTCCTTCACTCAACCTCTTCCTACCTTTGCAATCAAAACCAGTTTGTTCACATGGGTACCTCCTGATCCCAAATGATCCCTATCACCTGCGAGGTCCCTCAGCTTCCATTCTGTTCTCTGTCATATTTAACCTCTACATGAAGCTACTCAGTGCTCTTCTTACAGATCATACATCATCAAGATTAATTCACCAATACGCTGATGAGGCACAATTCTACCTAAAAGTCACCTTTGCTTCAGGCATCCAACTCTTCAAACACAGTCTGCACCTCATCTGAATCTGGATATTCAGCA
This sequence comes from Lissotriton vulgaris, assembly GCF_964263255.1. Lineage (NCBI taxonomy): Eukaryota > Metazoa > Chordata > Amphibia > Caudata > Salamandridae > Lissotriton > Lissotriton vulgaris. The sequence continues at coordinate 717,720,069 of NC_141695.1, forward strand.
CCTACCTGAACCAACTCAACCAAGAGATAATTCTTGTTATTTGCCATGAACAACAACAACGAACAGTACAAATCAGGCTGCATGACAAGAACCATGACAGCCTTGAACCCCAACTTTCACTGAATGCCAAATCATGTGGATTCATCCCGGAAACCAACCTCACCCTTAAGGAATTGGTTGTAAAAAATGTAAAGACATTCGGGGACCGCTCTCTTCTAAAGAAAGTGTAGTTGTTTTTTCCACAATGTGACTTCATAGCTGCTGTTCAAGCCCTCATACTTCAGCATCTGGATGATTGTAATTACCTATTCCATGGCTTCCACACTGCCAGCTTTTAACGACCTCCTACACACCGCAGCACACCTCATCTAGTGGTGGGCGTAATGTTTTATTCTGCCTGTGGAATTTTGGTAACTGTGTGTCATTTTTTAACGTGGCGTTCTAGCCAAATTCTGCTATTCGCCGTGTGGTGGAATTTTTCTGCTGCAAGGCTCCTGGAAATGCGAGCTGGTGAGCATGAGTGATATTTGGCGTCCCCTAGCATGATTTTCTAACATGAGCGGTCACGGTCAGAGGGCTGCCGCTCTAGTAGATATGTTTCCGCTCTAGTAGATTTTCATCATGAGTGGCAGCAAAATCAACTCGAATGGCTGCGCGCTCTTATCACAACACATGGTGCCATTTGTGATGATTTATCAGCGCTACTCGCGCTACTGCCGCTAAATTGCATCAAAGGTTGCATATTTTCCCAACCATTGGTGAAACTCTGTGGAATCTTACAGGGTTTTTATGTAACTCTGGGGGATTCCAAAACACATGAAACTCCTCAAGTTCCTCCCACCCCTAATCTCATCCAGGGCTTGAAGAACCACTCCATGCAGATGAATCTCACATTGACTCCCGTGGCCTACCCTCACCATCTTCAAAACTAGCTGCATCAATAACAAAAGCCATCCCAACCAGTACCCTTCTTATCTGGCAGACAAGCGCATCACCTTTGGTAGTTCTTGGCATACCTTCAGCCAGGATATCATCAGATAGTCATCTTAAAAGTGTAAACAAGCATTTGCAATGCAATAGGTCTCGCATTAGGAAAGTTTGAGCTATTGTTATTGTAAATGACAAATTTTGTATTTATGTGTTAGTTTTGAAAATAGCTAAATAATTAGCTTTGTCATTTACAATGCCAATAGTTTTAACTTTTGCAAATGTGACTCATATAGAATTTGTATTTCAATATGTGTTCTATTTACGTGACTTAGATGTATTGATATTACAAATAACAATGGCTTTTATTATTTTTTTTATTAATACTTAAATAAAAGTTATTGTAATTTATAATAGCAATAGCTTAAACTTTTGTAAATAACTTTTGTGTAGATTATGTTCAGTGCATTTTATTGTGACGAAAATCCAAGAACAGAAGTGAAATATTAAAATATTTTTGTGACATTTGTTATAAAGCTTGAAACATTGAGAGAACATATTTGAACCAGGTGTTGTTGAATGGTTGCACAGATTGATGCTGTGGTGACGCTGAGTGATGTTGCGCTGGCGACGAGTGATGCTGGGGCGTTCAGTGATGCTGTGGTAGCGCACAGTGATGTTGTGGTGGTGCTGAATGATGCTGTGGTGATGCGATATATAGAGGGAGTGCGATAGATAGATAGATAGGCAGATAGAGTGAGGGCGATAGATAGGCAGGTAGATAGAGTGAGGGCGATCGATAGAGTGAGGGCGATCGATAGAGTGAGGGCGATCGATAGAGTGAGGGCGATCGATAGAGTGAGGGCGATCGATAGAGTGAGGGCGATCGATAGAGTGAGGGCGATCGATAGAGTGAGGGCGATCGATAGAGTGAGGGCGATAGATAGAAGGCGATAGATTGTGGGCGATAGATAGAAGGCGATAGATAGAAGGCGATAGATTGTGGGCGATAGATAGAGGGCGATAGATAGAGTGAGGGCGATACATAGATAGAGTGAGGGCGATAGATAGAGTGAGGGCGATAGATAGAGTGAGGGCGATAGATAGATAGAGTGAGGGCGATAGAATGAGGGCGATAGATAGAATGGGGGCGATTGATAGAGTGAGGGCGATTGATAGAGTGAGGGCGATTGATAGAGTGAGGGCGATTGATAGAGTGAGGGCGATTGATAGAGTGAGGGCGATTGATAGAGTGAGGGCGATTGATAGAGTGAGGGCGATTGATAGAGTGAGGGCGATTGATAGAGTGAGGGCGATTGATAGAGCGAGGGCGATTGATAGAGTGAGGGCGATAGAGTGAGGGCGATAGATATATAGATAGACATACAGATAGATAGATAGACAGGGGTGTAGAGAGAGAGGGGTGTAGAGAGAGAGGGTGTAGAGAGAGAGGGTTGTAGAGAGAGTGGGGTGTAGAGAGTGGGGAGTGTAGAGAGAGAGGAGTGTAGAGAGAGAGGAGTGTAGAGAGAGAGGAGTGTAGAGAGAGAGGAGTGTGGAGAGAGAGAGGAGTGTGGAGAGAGAGAGGAGTGTGGAGAGAGAGAGGAGTTTGGAGAGAGAGAGAGGAGTGTGGAGAGAGAGAGGAGTGTGGAGAGAGAGGAGTGTGGAGAGAGAGGAGTGTGGCGACAGAGGAGTGTGGCGAGAGAGGAGTGTGGCGAGAGAGGAGTGTGGCGAGAGAGGAGTGTGGCGAGAGAGGAGTGTGGCGAGAGAGGAGTGTGGCGAGAGAGGAGTGTGGCGAGAGAGGAGTGTGGAGAGAGAGAGAGGAGTGTGGAGAGAGAGAGAGGAGTGTGGAGAGAGAGAGAGGAGTGTGGAGAGAGAGAGGAGTGTGGAGAGAGAGAGAGGAGTGTGGAGAGAGAGCGGAGTGTGGAGAGAGAGAGAGGAGTGTGGAGAGAGAGAGAGGAGTGTGGAGAGAGAGAGAGGAGTGTGGAGAGAGAGAGAGAGGAGTGTGGAGAGAGAGAGAGGAGTGTGGAGAGAGAGAGAGGAGTGTGGAGAGAGAGAGAGGAGTGTGGAGAGAGAGAGAGGAGTGTGGAGAGAGAGAGAGAGTGTGGAGAGAGAGAGAGGAGTGTGGAGAGAGAGAGGAGTGTGGAGAGAGAGGAGTGTGGAGAGAGGAGTGTAGGGAGAGAGGAGTGTAGGGAGAGAGGAGTGTAGGGAGAGAGGAGTGTAGGGAGAGAGGAGTGTAGGGAGAGAGGAGTGTAGGGAGAGAGGAGTGTAGGGAGAGAGGAGTGTAGGGAGAGAGGAGTGTAGGGAGAGAGGGGTGTAGGGAGAGAGGGGTGGGTGTAGCGAGAGAGGGGTGGGGTGTAGAGAGAGAGGGGTGGGGTGTAGAGAGAGAGGGGTGGGGTGTAGAGAGGGGTGGGGTGTAGAGAGAGAGGGGGTGTAGAGAGAGGGGTGTAGAGAGAGGGGTGTAGAGAAAGAGGGGTGTAGAGAAAGAGGGGTGTAGAGAGGGTGGTGGCGTAAGTGGTAGAGGGGTGGAGAGAGAGGGGTGGAGAGAGAGGGGTGGAGAGAGAGGGGGTGTAGAGAGAGAGGGGTGTAGAGAGAGATGGGTGTAGAGATAGAGGGGTGTAGAGAGGGTGGTGTAGAGAGAGAGGGGTGTAGAGAGAGAGGGGTGTAGAGAGAGAGGGGTGTAGAGAGAGAGGGGTGTAGAGATAGAGGGGTGTAGAGAGAGAGGGGGCGTAGAGAGAGAGGGGGCGTAGAGAGAGAGGGGCGTAGAGAGAGAGGGGCGCAGAGAGAGAGGGGTGTAGAGAGAGAGGGGCGTAGAGAGAGAGGGCGTAGAGAGAGAGAGGGCGTAGAGTGTAGGGAGAGAGGAGTGTAGGGAGAGAGGAGTGTAGGGAGAGAGGGGTGTAGGGAGAGAGGGGTGGGGTGTAGCGAGAGAGGGGTGGGGTGTAGAGAGAGAGGGGTGGGGTGTAGAGAGAGAGGGGTGGGGTGTAGAGAGGGGTGGGGTGTAGAGAGAGAGGGGTGTAGAGAGAGGGGGTGTAGAGAAAGAGGGGTGTAGAGAAAGAGGGGTGTAGAGAGGGTGGTGGCGTAGAGGTAGAGGGGTGGAGAGAGAGGGGTGGAGAGAGAGGGGGTGTAGAGAGAGAGGGGTGTAGAGAGAGATGGGTGTAGAGATAGAGGGGTGTAGAGAGGGTGGTGTAGAGAGAGAGGGGTGTAGAGAGAGAGGGGTGTAGAGAGAGAGGGGTGTAGAGAGAGAGGGGTGTAGAGATAGAGGGGTGTAGAGAGAGAGGGGGCGTAGAGAGAGAGGGGGCGTAGAGTGAGAGGGGCGTAGAGAGAGAGGGGCGCAGAGAGAGAGGGGTGTAGAGAGAGAGGGGCGTAGAGAGAGAGGGGCGTAGAGAGAGAGAGGGCGTAGAGAGAGAGGGTGTAGAGGTAGAGGGGTGGAGAGAGAGGGGTGTAGAGAGAGAGGGGTGTAGAGAGAGAGGGGTGTAGAGTGAGAGGGGTGTAGAGAGAGAGGGGTGTAGAGAGGGTGGTGTAGAGAGAGGGGTGTAGAGAGAGAGGGGTGTAGAGAGAGAGGGAGCGTAGAGAGAGAGGGGTGTAGAGAGAGAGAGGGGTGTAGAGTGAGAGGGGGCGTAGAAAGAGAGAGAGCTGTGGAGAGACAGAGGGGTGGAGAGAGGGGTGGAGAGAGAGGGGGGGTGGAGAGAGAGGGGGGTGTAGAGAGAGAGAGGGGCGTAGAGAGAGAGGGGCGTAGAGAGAGAGGGGTGTAGAGAGAGAGGGGTGTAGAGAGAGAGGGGTGTAGAGAGAGAGGGGTTGTAGAGAGAGAGGGGTGTAGAGAGAGAGGGGTGTAGAGAGAGAGGGGTGTAGAGAGGGTGGTGTAGAGAGGGTGGTGTAGAGAGGGGGGTGTAGAGAGAGAGGGGGTGTAGAGAGAGAGGGGTGTAGAGAGAGGGGGGGTGTAGAGATAGAGGGGTGTAG